>NW_020449219.1:652409-793723 GCF_003343035.1 Apteryx rowi | reverse complement strand
GAAAAGGAAAAGAAAAAAAAAGGAAAAGGAAAAGAAAAAGAAAAAAGGAAAAGGAAAAGGAAAAGGAAAAGAAAAAAGGAAAAGGAAAAGGAAAATAAAGAAAAAAGGGAAAGGGAAAGGGAAAAGGAAAAGGGAAAAGGAAAAGAAAAAGAAAAAGGGGAAAAGAAAAAGGGAAAAGGAAAAGGAAAAGGAAAAGAAAAAAATGAGAATGAAAACAGGAAGAAAGGAAGAAAGAAAAGAAGGATAGAAGAAAAAACGGCATGGTGAAGGAAAATGATTTTTTAAAGGAGTTTAAAAAGTTTAACAATCATGATGGACTGTTACTGGATGGAGATGATAGCAGTCATCAGTGTTGCAGATATTTTCTATAAATATTTCTGTTCTGTATTTGGAAAGAAGTAGGATGACGTACTTATGAGACTAAAGTAGTACTTTCCAGTCTGCTGGTAGCTCATTATGAAAAAACACATTTACAGGGAATTAACGTTTTAAAAACATGAGATTAATCCCTCTATTGACACCACTGGCGATCTAGACAATCTGTTAGTGGCCCGGGTTAATTTGCATGCAACATTAAGAGGCATTTATTTAGGACTTTAAATTAGAAAGAATGTAAAATTTAAGTTTCATCTGAAAAAATGCACTCAAGCTGCGCTGACGCACAGGATTGCTCCAAAAAAACACTGCAGCCTGCGATGTTGCAACGAAGCAGCTTTGGCTGGAGAGAGATGGACAGTTAATCTTTGTGCTGGTTTGAATGGAAAGAAGGAGACGCCCGCTTAGTTAGCCCGTTGTGGCAAGGACTTTGTGGGGGCTCCGTGTGACCAGTAACAGTAGCTGCCCCCATAAATGGTGGAAGGCCAATTAAAGTACTTCCAAATCAAATTCAAACTAAAATTTGGGATATTAAATTTTAATTTTCTTTAAATCTGTGAGAAATGGGGAAAAATGGGGAAAGCTTAGAAATATTATTGGTAAAATCTGACTGACCTGAACGGAAGACTTCTTCCTCTTTGGAGAGAATATAGTTGCAATTTTTTTGCTGTAGATCAAATGATTGCTACAGGTATCTGGGAAGAGTTCTGTGGCCTCTAGTACACAAGGGCTGGTGGAGTCAGTATTTTCTGGGCCCTTCTGAAGGACTGCATGGTGGTTGTTGTTGAGGACTGTGGTTTAACAAGCCAGGTAAGCCTTGTTCCTCTTTGATGTGTGGAATTATGGTGTTGCCACTAAAACATCTGGAGAATGAGCACAGGAGAGCACACTGAACGGTTTAAGGACTGCCTGCCAGAGCCAAAGAGAAGATGTTGATGTGCTGTCACCTGTGGGA
The DNA here is from genome assembly GCF_003343035.1 of Apteryx rowi. Classification (NCBI taxonomy): domain Eukaryota; kingdom Metazoa; phylum Chordata; class Aves; order Apterygiformes; family Apterygidae; genus Apteryx; species Apteryx rowi. The sequence continues at coordinate 792,393 of NW_020449219.1, read as the reverse complement.
AAGGAAATTTGTAATGGCCTTTCAGATGGAAAGACAGTTGGCCAAATATTCAACACTCTGCTCAATTATCTGAAATGATATACAATTAAACAGAATTCACAGATGACACAAAAGTTGGCAGACTGGTGGGAGACAGAAGATAGGATAGTTGTATCCAGAGATCTAGCTTTCCTAGCGGTATCCATTTAACAAAATGCCTTTTAGACTGCTAAATACAAAGTGATACATCTGGGAAGAAAGAAAGTGTGTCTGACCTGCAGAACCAGTGACTCTACCCTAGTGTCTCTAAATGAGTATCATGGGGGAAAACATAAAATCATTACAACACAGATGACTGTAACATGAAAGTTGGTCTAATTCTTAAACGTATTTATGGAGACATAATCAAGAGAGTGGAGAGAGGTATCTTCCTTCTCTACACATTGCAGCAGCACAGTGCCTATGTTTTGATGTCCAACTTTTTTAAAGGATGATAAAACACCAAGAAATGTAGAAAAGAACATAAAAAATAATAATCTAGTAGTTGAGGAAAATTGCTTAATCAAAAGATTTCTATTTTGCAAAAAGAGAAGACTTAAGGTGACAATTATAGAAAGTTGACTTAATTACAGTGCCTGAATACATTTCAAGAAAATAAACACTGAGCACTATTCAGGTCTTGTTATAATCTAAAAAGTTATGAAAACAAAACAAAACAAGTTGGAAATTGAAACCAGAGCTCCTTAATTTAGATATAAGGCCTAGCCAATTGAGCTGTGCGATTAACTATAGGTGAAAAGTATAAGGAAAGCAGAACATTCTCAGCTTCTCTTAAAGTGGATGGTTTTCTAGATGATATATTTTAGTAAAATATAACTTGCTTGATTCAATGAAAGGATAATTAAGCACTATTTGAAACTGCCCCAAATAGCACTATTTGAAATTAATATGAGAAGATATTGTGATTTTTTTCGTAAAAAAGTCTACACATCTCTGTCTGAATAAAAAGCAAAAGATGGCCTACAGTTTGCTGTTTGTTGCAGTACATATTATGAAGACCCTTTAGGACTTAAACTCACTGAATTAAACAAATAATTATTTCTCAGGAATATCACAATTTGTGATGTGACCATATTTAGCTCCAGATTTATATTTATGCTGCATATTTGACATAACAAAGTTGATCAAAATAATTTTCAGAATCTTAAAATATATTCTGCCTCCCTTTATAAAATATCTCTGTAATCCATATATTCATTATTATTTTGATGTTAACTGATGCAATATTTAAACTTCCATGTTAAAAGCTGGCCAAAATGACACAACACTTTAAACCTTAGTGCAAATTTCTAAATTATTTTCCCCTAAATTACTTTAGTTTTAGTTTTAGCACTCACACAGTGAATATCACACTGCAAGACTGGGTATGCTCTGTAGGTATTTAACGGTATGCTACAGTACCATCTTCTGGAAAGAGATGAAAATAGGGTTTTAACTGTTTAAAATCTAAACTATTTTTTTGTGTTTTCTTCATCACTTGTAAACCATATGCTGACATTTTCTGAAGTCAATAGCAGTTTTCTCTAAACAGGATAAAAACAAAATATTAAGATTTTACCTTGTGTGTTTAAAGAATACTGTTGTTCAAGAAGGAGTTTTTCTTTCCTCACTTTGTCCTGTACTTCAAGTTATAATTCCTGACATTTTAAGACTCATTAACAAGCTACTTTCACAACACATGAAAGCCTGTCCACATTACGACAACTCTGCAGTAAAGGACCCTCATTTTATCAGTTGAAATTCAGAATTAAGTTCCTTTCATATTGTCATTAAAATCAGCCTAGAAAGCAAAATTCATGCTGCATCCAAAGTTTCAAAAAATTCCAGTAATTGTATGCAGCTTGTGGGTTGGTTCCTTACAGAGATAAGGCTGTTTGGATAAATATCAGATAAAGCAATGAAGTGACTGCAACCGAAACTGTAACAGGCTTCTTCTGAAATTAAAAGTTCTGTCCTAAATTAGAGAAGAAAAACAGGCTTATCAGGTCCCCTGTGAAGACATGAGGCAGCACAGTCCTGGTATTAACGGTTCTAGTATTTCACCTTCTAGGTACTGAATATTTTATAGGAAACTGTTTTTAGAAATTTTTTTATGTAATGTGATAAAACTCCTTTTTTAGGGCATGTTTTATTTATGGGCATCTTTCTTCTGTGAAGAATGAAATGGACAGGTCTGGGCTTGTTAGTATGGTCCCATAATCCCCGAGTATGGTCCCATAATCCCCGTTGGCTGCTCATTAGTAATCATTAGGTGGGTGGATATAAATAGATTAATGTGTAATACCCAGATTTGTGTTTTATTGCTGACTTTCAGGTATAGTTCTGTGCTTATAATTTCTGTGAGTTATACCAGATTCAACCAAAACTTTATGTTGAAACACCAGGTAACACATAACGCTGCCTTTTATGCTGAGGTTGACCATCCTTTTAACTGTGACATTGATTAGCAAATGGGACAAACCATGGTGCATATAGAGGTAGTAACATATAAATGCAGTATATTGAATTCTTTCTGGAAATGTTTACTCTAGGAATATGTATCCTAGAAGACAGTAACAGGCGAGGTATCTAAAGAACTGCATAGTGAACTCTGAAAAAAAAATTCTTTGTCTTGAAACCACTGAGAGTACCATATTAGATGTCTGAAGAAGTTAAACTGTTTAGGTTACCTTAAGGGAAAACAAAACTTTAGAAAGATGGATAAGCATGTAGATCTACAAAACCAAAGAAAAAATATTTAAAATTATGACTGTTCATTTCATAATTTCATAATTTCAAAGTCCAAAGATGTAAAAAACGTAGTTATGCCTTCTGTAGGGCATATGCTGTATTTTTTCTGGTTTTGATGTATGAGGAAGGAAGGAAGTATGGACAGATATCTTCTTTTGCCTGATATTCGAGTAGAATTTTATGTCTGTGTTCATTACTTTAATGTGGAAATAACCCACTGGTAAGTTAGAAAGTCAGTATGGTAACTGCAGTGCACAGTTAGGTGGATTTAACAAGGGCATGGGAAAACAGAAGATTGCAAAGATGACAGAAAGTCTGTGAAAGTTAAATGTCTGAAAAGTTATCTGAATTGTGAAAATGATGGTATTTGATTACAATGTTTTGGTGTTTATTAATTAAAATTTAAATATTTTTCTTTGAAAATTTGGGTTTTGTAGTTAAATTTTGCTTCACTGAGGACTAGAAATAAATCTATTTAAAAATAGGAAATGTTCAAGTAATCATAATGTCAAATACTGTAGAGATGTAGATATAAACTACAAGATAATTTAGAATGAGTGGGAGAACATTCTTTATCTAATTTAAGTTACAAGGGGAATTATAAGCAGATATAATTATATATACTTACAATATATATAATTATATACATAATATAATTTATAATATTTATAATATAATATTAGATTGAGCTGTATAAATTAATAACAAAAGCAAATACATCCATCACAGAATCACAGAATCACAGAATCACAGAATGGTTGAGGTTGGAAGGGACCTCTGGAGATCATCTAACTCCAACCCCCCTGCTCAAGCAGGGTCACCTAGAGCATGTTGCACAGGATCGCGTCCAGGCGGGTTTTGAATATCTCCAGAGAAGGAGACTCCACAACCTCTCTGGGCAACCTGTTCCAGTGCTCTGTCACCCTCACAGTAAAAATGTTTTTCCTCATCCATCTCTCTGTCTCTCTCTATTTACAAGTGCTTTAATGACCTATATACTTGGCTATTTCACTGTGATTTTTTTTTTTAACAGGGAATATTTGCTATTACTGTTATCCTACATGTTTGAACTGTATAAGTCATGCGGTATTTTGCTTGTTCCTTTATTAAGGATTTCCGTAACTACTCAGCAGGACAAAATTTATCTTCCAGAACTGAATTTCTGTAAAAGTTGGCCATTATACCTTTAAGCTGATTTCTAAGATTCTCAGTCTATTAATGCTCAACTGCTTGATGTTTGAATTAATTGAACATGCAAGGACCATGAACGTAATCAAATGAAAGTTTATATTTGGATTCACTTGAGCACTAGCAGAAAAAATATTCTCATTATAGCCCCAGATGTAATGGAATGTGTCCAGGACACTTGGCTTAGGAAAACCTAGTCCTGTAGAAACGTCAAGGGATTTTTAATGATTACATAGTTAGAATTGTTGTATGATCTAAGGTAAAATGGTTGTTTTCAGAGTGTGCTTATATGAATCTTCCTTCATTTTTATGATTGATGTGCGAGGTATGAAGAAAAAACAAACAAACTCTACTGTCATATTTTTTGCATTACCAGGTAAATGACTTTGTGCTGGATTGAATCTCACTTTACTGGAACGCTGGCTTTCTGCATTATTAACTAGAGCAGCAGCCCTGGTTTTGATATGCCTATATACCTTGGCATCGTTTTTTTTTTTTCCTTTTCTTTTTTTCAAAAGGTAAGATTTTGCTTAAATTTTCTTTGCAATGTATTTCAATTCATACTATTAACGGTGAGTAAATTAGGAAGGGGTAGAAATCAGTAAGGGTAATTAAGATCATACTTCTGGAAAGATTAAAACAATTCCCATTAATTTAAAAACACCATTCATCTGTACATCCACAGACAGGTACACTGACTTCACTAAAACTATTTGTGTGTTAAGACTTTATCAGTGATGCTACAAGTCTAATGAGTATTTTAATGATGAACATATTATGGATCTGGCTTTATAATGAAAATGAATGATATTAATGTGCTAAAGAAACAGGAATTTATACATAACTTTCTACATTGTTCTCTGAAAACTCAACATTCAAGTTTAGTTTTCTTGGATCACTCTAAAAAGCAATGAAAATATATGTTTTGTGAGCAGGTGACATACAAAAACATAGAAACAAAACATGACTGAGTGATTAGTTTGTATATGCAGTGTTATGGGACTCTCACTATTATTCTGGAATACTTTGAATCTGTGAGAAAAAACATATCTCAATAGTTGTTTAATATTAAAAAATGTCTTGGTTTTTTTTTTTTCTTAGAAAAATGCATGCAAATGAAATTTCATTAAAGTTACATATCAAGCCAGCAATATTGTCAGCAAATTCTATTCTGGGTATACAAACAAATGTTATATTGGTCTTTTTATAACACAAAAAATGGATCTCTTATTCTCCAAAAAAAACCTTGCATGCAGGCCATTACTTTTCATTTAAAGAAGTTCAGTTATTCAATGGAATTATTATAATGACCAGAAATGTAAAATATGAGCTATTTATAAATTTAGATCAGAATAACTATAAATAAATTATTTAGAGAAAGATGGAGATTATCCAATATATTTTAATTAGTTGAAAGAGAAGGAGTAGGCCACTTTTGAAAGGCAACCATAACTAAAAGAGAGGAAAATGAAAGGAAAATATTCATTTTCCATCTCTGCTGGTCTCAGTCTTCAAACTGTGGCATAGCACAGCAAAGAATTAAAAATCTGTGAAAAAGGGATCTGAAATAAAAAAGAAACTGTTTCATTTTACAGTTCTGGACCATGTCATATTAGCAGTATGCAATGCTAATTTACAGGCATAGAGTGTGGTCTCCCCTGAACCCAATAACACCGTCAGCTAAAAAGACTAATGCTGTATTATTCGCAGACATGCTCCACACATGTGCATGATCTGTATCGACATTACCCTGGCCTTGGAAAAGCATGAGGTTCAGCTAGATCCATTTACTACCAGTGGGCGATTTCTTTACTGGTGTTTACGCACACATCTGTGGTTTGGAGGTTAGCCTGGGAGACCTGGGTGTGATCCCTACTTGGAAAGGCCAGACCATCTGTGCTTCAGTTCCCCCTCTATAAAACAGAAACGACAGCACTGTCCCACTTTATAGGAGTGCTACAAGGCTGAACGCGTTCACGTTTGCTTCTTAAGGTACTTAGAGGCTGTGGTTATAAGGGGGCTCTGATGGGAATTAGATAAAATGTAAAACCCTGAAGTTTAAGTGTCCAGAGAAGAGCTGTTCAATAACTATAAGTTAATTTTGAAGATTTTAGTTGAGTGGCTTAACACTTTAGAACCTTTGCAGAGAAGCAGGACTGGAAAGCAAGAGTAGAAGAGGCCAAAAATTATAAGCTAGAACAGTTTGTAGATAGAAAATGCTGGCGCTGTCACATTCGGAAGTATCATAAGAATGTACTTTGTGGATTTATCAAAACATTCGGATGGGGATGAAATGCTTCCTTTTGACTTCATTGTTTTAATTTTAATTGAAAATTAAATATTTCAAAATACTTAATTTTATGAAAAAATCTAATATTTTGTCTTTCAACTTGGTTTGGGACAAAACCAAAATTCAGAATTTTTGGAGTTTCAAAATCCTATCTTTGGCAAGGAAGGGATAGTGTCTGTTCTATTTGGTGTCATGTATAATAATATGTGTGATGAAAATGTATACCTCCTGTTTTAACAAAAGCTTTGTAACAGTAAAGGCTCAGAAATTGTCAAATTTCGCTCTTGCTGCATTTTGGATATTTACTGGACAGATATTTTTCAGTAGATTACTTGACTCACTAAAAGAAGGCACATTTACAGGCTCATATTGCTGGTAGTGGTTTTCGCTGATAGATGGAACACAAATCTTAGATGGTTATAAAAGTCTCTTTGTTATTGTCCATCAAAGGCAATTTATGTGGGGAAAACAGAGGGGGGGCTATCCACTCCAGGAGTTACTCTTCTTGGGGAATGAGGGGGGAAGAAATGTTATATTTAGAAATGTTTTGTAATTTAGTGACAGTTATTTATTTTTCTCATAGCCTTCAGTAATTTAGGAAGAACATGCTGTAGATCCAGGTAAAATACAACATTAATATGAAAACTCATTTTCAGGTAAATCTTTACCGGATTCATCTGATGCTGGATGAAATTAGGAAACTCAAGATATGATCTGCTTATATTAAATATGAATATCTGAGTATCTCGCTGAATGTCACCATCATTAAACGAAGAAATCTTTTGCTAATGAACTGTGTTCCACACATACAGTTTGTGAGCATAGCTGGCTCCTGCTGGGCTCTGGCTCTCTCTACCTTTCTTTGTATTTTGCATTCCCATGAATAAGAACGAACCGTTATTTTATTCTTGGCTCTCCCAAGAATCACGTGAATGAGAAGCTTGACTTTTGCCCTTCAGTGTCTCCACTTCTGTCCAACAACAAGAGCAGATCTCACAGGCATGTGCTAGTTTTTAGCCATCCCTTTTATATCTTAATAATTTTCATCTCTAAACTTACTCAATCCCAAGAGTCAATAAAGAGGAGCTAAACAGCAGGAGTAGTTATGGGAAAGAAGAAGAGAGAGAGCAGATGTCAACAATTAAATCTAGATCATATTTAAAATCCCTCTTACTCTCGTGGTGCTCAAATCTCAATCACTCTCTTTGCAGCCACAGCCCAATGGTTTTATTTTTCTAACATCAGCCCTAAGTGCAGCTTGGAGGTAGGAGGTTGCTCAGCTGTGGGTTCTGCCCCACATAGCCCCACGCACCCTCCCTCGGACGGGAGCTCACAACTCACAGGCAGTTAGGATATGTCCTTTATCAGAGGGTAGGAGTGAACACGTGGAATAAGAGGGAACCACAAAATGTTCAGGAAAACCTCAGGAGTGAGCTGAAAAACAGGGAAAGGAGGCTTTGTGGTCTGTGGTTAGGCTGAATACCAGAACAGGGCTGGCCCTGGCGCTGGTGGAGGCAGGCAGCGCTTACCACGGGGTGCGAGAAACAGGTGAAGGTTGTCTTCAGCGTGGCCACCAGATGACACTAGCGATCTGTCAATGATTTTTATTCATGAAAGGCGGCAAGAACAAACTGACTGCTTTGGGTGCATTTGATGCATTTTTGCATACTCTGTAGGCTCCTTTTGCAGAGAGAGCAATGGGATTAATTTTTAGCCACTTTGAAATACATATGTGTACGATAGCACAATTAAATCTCACTTAAGCTTAGTTTTGATGACTTTAATATTCTTTATGATGACTTTAATAATTCTTTATCCAAATTTTGCATTAGCCTTTCATTCTGGGAAACTTTTATTCATTGTGAACTTTGCCTAACCAGTTTCGGTAAATTTATTTTGTGTTTGCAGTAAGAATTGCACAAAATTCATTTGGAAATGTTAACAGGATCTACATTTTAAATTGCAGCTCCTGTTTGCTTCCATTCTAAATGACATACTGCATAGAATAACACATGACAATAACACAATAATTAATAATTAAAATCATTAATACTTAATTTTCAATGCTATGAATATTTCAGCTGTGATATTCTTGTTTGCATTTTGTTTTAGCAAAAAGAATGTAGTACCTATTTAATGGTAAAACAGGACTAATACAGGTGTTGGACCATACAGCAAGATGCCCACAAAGAATATTCAATATTGAATAATTCAACAACAAAAATACAGATCTTCTTCTCTCTTCAGTCTGAAAGTAAGCTATATTGACAAAAACTAGATACTAGCTTTCTGTTATAGACAGTAGCAGGAGGAACAGACATAATTTAAATACCTTGAATGCTTTAAAACAGACTTCAAATGTTATTTCAGACTTAAATAATATATTGGTGATAATTATGCAAATATTACTAGCTGTTGATACACACATACTATTTTGCTTCCTTGAAATGATTGACAAAATGCTGAAAGCAGATCAATAGCAATACTAACTGTATGGTTTGTACAACTGGGTCCTGGTCTCCTTCATTAAATAAATGGATGCTTGACAAATTATTCTGTGTTAAAATTTGACATACTCTTTCAGTGAACATTTGAGAAGGATTTCCTTTTTGTCCTTCCCTTACATTGAACAATTGCAGGTTTTCGCTCTGTAAAACCAGGTTAGGTTTTAAATGAAACAACTGGGATAAAATTGCACAAGGTTTTTGCTGGTTATTTGCCATTGGAGCTATTTTTCCAATAGGATATTGAGTTTTATTTAGAAGGAAAATTTTTGGAATGTGTCTGCTTTCTGCAAACAATTTATTCTTTTATTTTTGTCGGAAGGAGAGGACACCTGACAGCTGAAAAGCTTTTGGCTGAAAACAAACCAAAGAAAAGCTCTGGAAATGCCCTGCAGTCCCTTACCTCATACGTCTTGGTCAGAGTGCCTCTCCCGTAATGCGCCGCAGTCACAGGACTCCCTCGCACCACCACCACCATCAGCAGGACAGAGACGTTCAGCATTGGGGAGGCAGTTTGATGGCAAAGCCAGAGAAAGGGGCAAAAAAAGAACTTCTATAAAACCCCAAAGGAAAATTTGCAGGCAAATTTTTTGGTTTCAGGTTTGTGATGAATACTCTAAGATGTTTTTTTCTACGTCTTTTGCACAGAAAAAACAAGTAGTTTCTGGGCTTTTCCATGCATTGGTTCACAGTGCCCTCCTTGCACAGAACAATTCAAGTGGTAGGGGCATCAAAATACATCACTCATTTTTAAATGACGTTCATACTGGGAGTTGAAAAACTTGCAGTTCAGATTTTTCGCCAAGTCTAAAACAGAGCCACATCTGAGGTGTTGCCAGAGCCCCGCGTGGGCCGGGGGCTCCTGGGGGTGGCAGGGGCTCCCACCGAGGCTCCTTCCAGCTCCAAGAGTGGCAAGGCTGGCGGAGTCTCTCAGCCAGGGCCAGGGGCGCTGCACGCAGGGTCCTTCCAGCTCTGGCCCTTCCTGAAAGCAGTCGTTTGCGTCATGCCTTTTCCAGGCACGTAGGATGACCAGAGCACAGCTCCTGAGAGCACACTCTTCACCTAGCTCTCTGGCCACGGTGCTCCTCTGCCTGCCCTCGCCTCCATCAGTCCCATGTGCTCTGGGTGCCGTGATAGGAAAGAAGGGATACGGATATGCTTATGGATATGGATATTGCAATATGGAGGCCCACCTGCAGTTTTGGGCCATAGAGATCCTGGATGTTGAAGAATGCAGGGCTTGAAAGGGTCTCTGTGCCATCAGTGAGGCTAAAAGTGTCATTGTCAGCTCTATAGATGAGTTAAACTTGTCTACTAGAGCTTTTTGGGACTTCCAGATTTTGCAGTCTAAAAGTATGAAGAAAACTAATGGCAGTAATATATACAAGAATGTGTACAAAATGCCCAGGCAGTAGGCTTTTTTAGGTCGCACAGCCACAAGGTAGTGTACACTGACACGGACACATTTGCTTGAGCAAAACGTCCACAGCTCTGCTCGATGAGCCACAGTCCCTTCAGCAGTGACGAGGGGAGCACAGGGAGACGTGGGAAACCGAGGGCGGAAGCACGGAATCACTCCCAAAGCACACCGGAGCACTGGGTGGGTTGCAGAAGCAGAGTCACCTCCCAGCGAGGGGAGTGGGGCCGAGGTAGGGTAGGGTGGGCTGGGACATGGGCGAAAAGGAAGGGGGAAGGCCAGCCGTCGAGCCTGTGAGCCTGCGGGAATGATCCTGCTGCGTCGGGAAATGGAGCAGCCCTTACATGTGAAAAGCACCCAGGAGCTTTGTGTTTGCTTGTCAGTCAGACTCAAATTTATCTTTTTCCTCGGCAGGAATTTTCCCTTTTTACTAGTCGTGTTTCTCTCTTCCATAAGACTCTTCACTTTTTCTTCCCTGATGCTGTGGATTTACTTTAGCTCTAATTCTAACCTTTCCTCCCCTAAACCCCAGGACCGTTCACCTAAAACCATCCTCATGGCAGTTACTCGCAGGTAAATCCTTTCCCTTTAGCCCTCAGTCAGAACTAGCCTGATTTAATCCATTTGCAGCTAACAAATGCCATCTAGTGGTTATTCCTGATAGTGCTTAATTTAACCTCTAATAAAATACGCTAGCTTAGCGTTGAATGGCATTTTAAAAATCGTAAATAGTTAACACAGGAAATCAGATGGGATTCTCAGTCAGATTATACTGCTGTTAGCTCTACTGCTTTTGGTGGACTGAGATGTAAACTCATTTTGATCTGATTGTATCAATGTGCGATATCTCCTTACCAGCCATACTAGTTATGGAATTGTTGCTACAAATCAAGTTATCAAAACCATGTTCCTTTTTCGAAATCAAAAGCATATGTCCACAATTAAAAGTTTCTATATATTTCACACTAGTTTTTTAACTCCTTCAAGTAAATACTATGATTCACAGATGTGTTTCCATTTTATTAAAAGCATTAGTGAGTCAGACATTCAGCTACTGCAAATTCTCGAAATTAAAACAATTTACAAAAGCAGGGATTTTCCTAAGCCATGAACAGCTTCTATAGTATAAAAGACTATATACAAGACATACAATAGCTAGGAAATTAGTAGACTGCAGAGGAGATTACAGAGCTTTATAAAGTCATGAACAGTACTGGGGATAACTTATGGGGAGAAGTTACTGTTTCTCTGGACACACAAATGATCAAGTAGAAAGTTTTAAAGAAGTATACTTTCATGCTGCACATAATAAATTGTGGGGCAAATTCCCATCAGATTCTGACCACAAGTATAAATAAGAAAAAAAGGGGATTGGACGAATTCACAGGCTGTAGATCCATTCTATGAAAATCGCCTGAATATAATGTCTAGTTCAGGATTTCACACAGTGCTGAAAGTGGGTAGAGTTTATAAGATGAAAGATCAGCCTATATTTGTCTCACTTTCCATGTTTTTTCCTTAAGAGATAAGTTACTCACCATCATCTGGTAAAAGATTCTGGGACTTTGATTCAACTCTCTATGTCAATTCTGAGCCTTATCTGGCTCAAAGTTATTTTAGTGTTAGCTGATTTATGATAGAATTTTTCCTAGGTCTAGATTTTCTAAATAATATGTAGACAGTCCTTTAACAGAAAGTACCAAATATCTGCAGTTTTTACACAATATATACACTGTATATCCCTCATTCATTATAATTCTGCCCTCCTTCACATTTCCCACTTTTTATTTGTCATTCTTTTTTTATGTCATCGTTCATCAACTTTCTGGCTTGCCTAAATGGACTGAAGTGCTCTTCACACTGAGATTAAAATCTCTTTTGCACAACTGTGGTGTATGAACAATGTGATTAAATAAAATGAGTTTGCCTGTTGCTACTTGGTGTGCAATAAACAGGAGAGAGCAGAGATCATAAGTAAATTACTCTGAGGTTTGCCCTTTGTGGCCAGTCCAATGAATCACTTTTCACATACCATGAAGAGCATCTGCCAGGTGAATGGGGGTGAATGATGAAGCTCATGAGCTGGTTCATTGCAGTTCACGGTATGTTAACGCTAAAGAGAAACAGACTCTGAGGGGGTCTCTCAGTCTCAATTTATCCTAAAGTATCTTGCATTCCTATGTAATGAAGTTAATTTTAAAACACAACCAAATTGCTGAATGGGGAATAACAGTGTGACCATATTACCAGTGATTGCAGTGAGGATGCAGAGTCACTCAGCAGCAATGTAGCAGAACTTACATTGCTGTGGACTTGCAAAAAGGCACCAAAGCCTGAAGAGGTAGCAGCCGTCAGTGACCTGTCTCACCAAAACCCTGAAAGTGCATTCAGCAGCTCTTCTGGTTCCCTGAGGATGACACCTGGGAAAGTGAGAACAGCCTTCGGGTTGTTCTCGCTTCTAGTGAATGATCACAAACCCAGGGGGCTAATTCAGGGGATCAGTGAAGGCAGCAGTGATTTGGCAGCTCTTTTTTGCTTTGAGGGAAGCCTCAGGTAGCTGGACTTTTGACTGTACAAACATTGTGCTGCTGTTTAATACGATACATTGAAACAACAACCTATAATAACTTAGAATTTGAGCGTTTCTCCATAAATCATTTACAGAAGAATCAGAAGCTGCTTTGATATTAAACATACCACAAAAAATAAGAGATGTTTTCAGTATAAAAGCTATAGGTGAGAACATTGCACTTTAGATTAGCAAGGCCCAGATGTGATCTCTCTTACATCATGAAATGGCACAAGAGAGTTCCCTACTCAGACATTTTTCCTCTGCTTGCATGCTCAGTCCCTTCTTAGAGAACATGGGCGAAGGAAGGATCTCATCTGCTAAATTTTCCCAAGGCCAGAGTCCAGTAGTCCAGGCCATCTACTCTGCCTCTTCTTAAATAAAATGTAGTAGGTTCTTCCCTGCTTGACGGAAAATTTTACTGAGTGCTAAAATTAGAAGAGCTTTAATCTAGGGAAATGGATTTGTGTTTGAGGTGTCGGTAGCACCCACTGTTAACCAGCAGATTAAAGAACATAACCCAGATGAAGAAATGGAGGTTTAAAGCTCATTCGAGCCCTGAAAGGTTTGAAACTTTCATCTCCTGTGTTCCAGCAAAATGCCTAACTATGATGAGAGAAGGTGCATATGCTATTCCCTCTTTTAAGGCTGGGTCACTGGGCAGAGATGCATTGGTAAAGGGCAACCTACTTTTCTCTATTGACTTTATGGGGAATTTTGCTAGGGTATTCCAGTCTTTCTCTCCCTTGCAACAGAGTTTTTTTTAAATATTTAGGCAGCTCTGTGTCCAAGTCATGTATCGCTTGTCAGAAGCACTATGTCTGAGCCAGCTAGCTCTAGGCTGCTCTCCCTTAATTTCTAATCACTTTCTAACTATTGCCATGCTTTTATGCTTTTTCAGTACTGCTGAGCCAGTCTGAAGAGGGGAATAATGTTTTGTAGTTACACAGTCTTTTGCCCTTAAGGTAGCAAAGGAAAAGTCAGGGACTACCTTGGGGTAATCTACCCGACTCATTTGTACAACAGCACTGACTTACCTTTCCCAGGGACACTAAAAATGAATAAAAATCCTTTTCTCTAGTTTTTTTTTTTGACATATTGACTATTATGCCTATATCTATATCTATATCTATATAATGTATATATATTCATGAGATTTCTCAGGAATGCATATTTTCTACACTAAATATTGCCTGGAAAAGAGTGATTGATGCAGTTCTACTTTAAATATACTAAACAGTTCATGGGTTAAAAGGATAACATAATAAATACATTTCACAAACTCACACTTACTCAACTGTTTATATTCTGGTCTGTAGAAGAAAATCTGATTAATGGAGCTACTCTGGTAGTTTTCATAGTAACTGATCAAATCCCTTTTTCTAGACATGAATGTCATAACAGAACTTAAATGTATATTTTACAAAGTTGTCCTGAATTTTATAGCAGAATCAGGGTCACTTAATGAACTGGATTAGAACTTCTATTCCATTTGGCCTGCAGAGCTCTAGAAACATACTTTTACAATACATGCTCTGTACTTATCTCCCTTTACCCTTGATGAGATTAAATTTGTATGAAGTTGTTATACTATATACAGTGAAGTAAAAAACACAGGAGCAGAAATATATCAGGTAAGTAGTTACATTTATGGTAACTGATTTTCCATATATTCAGATGGATGCACACACTCTAAACCAAATGAGGGATTTCAAGGACCTTGAAAAATTAATCATCCCTTAGACTTTGGTTCTCAAAGGACAAACCGACAGTTAAAAGTCTGGCCACATCTGTTGATTTAATTCAAGTGTATACACTGTCATACTGTACTGTGACTAATGAAATAAGACATGATGAGTCAATGCATCTGGTGAAAAGAATGAAAATAATGTGATTCTCAGCATTATGTTTAAGACATGTTGATTTTTGAATGTGAAGGATATAAAAGAGCTGCAGAACGCTGTAAAAAATGAACGGTGACCTGAAATATTTTTTGTGATTTGAGCATGAAAAGTGGAATGGAGTGGGAGTTTCTAGGAATGAGTGCCTTGAAGGATATGTTACATTAAGCTAAATTTTATCTGACTCATGTCTCAGAGCAGGGATCAACAGTTGAGATTCTACAGGTAGGGGGGAAAGAACAATATTTTAAAAGCATTGTCCATTTCTGCTCTGGCAAAATGTCATCATAAAAACATCTTTAAAAAAAAAAGCTCTGAAGGGAGAGGGGGCATATTTTAGAAGTATCAGGTACCATTAATGACTCTGCAAGCTCACTTTGGGCAAATGTATTTCAGATATCAGTCCTCAAATTTCCTGTAAAGGTAGGAAGGACATAAAGAATAATATTTGTACATTCAAGGCTATTTTGGGGGAAAGATACCTCTTTATAACACTATAATGGATTCAGGTGCTGACATGGAATAGGGAAATGTAATAAAAAGAAAACCTGTCCATCATATGCAATAAAAAATACCCCAAACATACTGTGGAACATACATGAGTAAGGGGGGGGTCGGTATCTGAAAGCCCATACAGACATATGAGATGGATGATTAA
The DNA here is from genome assembly GCF_003343035.1 of Apteryx rowi. Classification (NCBI taxonomy): domain Eukaryota; kingdom Metazoa; phylum Chordata; class Aves; order Apterygiformes; family Apterygidae; genus Apteryx; species Apteryx rowi. Next base: position 777,097 of record NW_020449219.1, on the reverse strand, counting down.
AGCCCATAAACTGGGATAATAGGAGCTTTGAAGATGAAGAACAAAGGAGAGGCAGAAGGCACAATGACATTTAAAGCATTTTAGCAGAACTATTTTTAAATCTAGTTGTAAAACTGTTGAAGCCAAAACAATATATTTGCTCGGCATGGACAGGCTGATGCAGAGTTTAGCCTTCTTTAAAACTCCTTTGACTGAACGAGCAAAAATTTTTATTTTAATAATAGCTGTAAGAGCTCTAGATTTGTATTTTAAAAGGGATTTTTAGCTGAGGAATTTTATCACTACACAGAAAGAGGAGAGAACAGTTTGAATGTGCATCTGTATACATACATGGATACAGCATGGTTAAACATAATTTGGGAAACCAGTAATTAGTACAGATTTTTCCTATTCATAAAAGAAACCACATGTCCACTGAAGCACAGTTAAGTACATATACACAGAGTGGTTCCTTGTTCTCTCTGGCTAAGTGCAGAGTATGTGGTGTTGATTCAGTGCTGCTACATTGGGGGGCTGTAAAGTCTGATAATTCAGGATTTTTTTGGGCTGCTATGCAGTAGTTTCTATGCTTGTTCTATGCAAGTAAATTATTGAATTTGAATAGCCTTCAAACCACTTTTAAGACTATAAATGAGAATTATGAATGCTTTCTTCATATCTTCAAGGCTCAGGGACTACTTTAATGAAATGCCACACTAGTGTTTTCTTTCTTTAAGCATATAATGCTACATTTTGTGGGATTTTTTTTTTTAATCTGCTGCAATTTCTAATGTTGGTTCAGTGTTAGAGAATAGCTATGTGTATGCTTGCCACTGAATCTCTAGCAAATGGATTGATGAGCCGTGGCTGGGACTGACCGGCTTGATATAAATCTTGATCAAAATCTGCATGACAGTTAAACAAGACTTGAAACCACGTAGAGAACAACTACCTGCTTATTGAATTAAGGCAGTAGTCCTACGAAAGGCAGAATATGTGATCATGTTCTTGAAGACTGCATCATCTTACCTGTGAGTAATGAGGATGAATTGGGTTGCACAAGTTCTAAGTGTAGCATCTTACAAATTTGCAGTGCCTTACTTTTCCTCTTCAGCATTTTTAATACTGTTTTTCAGATTTTACATACATGCACACCTGTGTTTTACAGTGGCATATCTTTTTAAATGTACAAATGTATATACACACACACACACACACACACACACACACACATATATATACACACATACATATTTATGGAGGTGACCATATATATGGTTAAGGTTTTGCTGAAGAGGACCTTTCAGTTTAAAAGAAATTTTAGCCCTCAGGGATGGGGAAACCTGCAGTGTTGGAGATCCTATCTTTGGGCTTAAACACAAACTGAAGTCTTGCTCACTGATGTAATTTAAACAGCATTAAAAATGGGTTCAAGACAATAATGTTTTGCCTCTCTGAAGACTCCTTGAAGTTTCAGCTGATATCTTTCACTTCCTTCCCCAGCTCTGTTCTTTAAAAGAATTTAAGGGTGCTTAGACACCAAAAGCACATGGAGGGAGAAATTTCAATGAAAGAAATAATAACCTAGGTATCAAACAGCATGTTTTGTCACTGTGTCTTTGTCATGTCACAGAGAGGTTTAGAATTATTATTAATCAGTTTTAGTGAGGTCATAAAAGCACTGACCAGAGAAATGATTTGTCCCTAGTCGTCCAGTGGCAGAATCAAAATGGAGGAGTCCAAGGTGTTCAAGCCAATGCACATCATATCTTGTGTGCCTCCTATATCAGTTGTAAAAGGCTTATGTAGAAAATGTAAGTTCCTAAATAAATATTAAATCATACAATTTAAAATATCTTTCTTCTAGCTCATATATAGTACATGGGGATAGAGGTTCCTGCTTTATACATGCTTCAGGCATAAGGGAACCATCTTGAGCACTAGCCTGATGTTTCTCCAAGAGAAATAAATTAGCACATTTTTTTGTCCCTCTTATGCAGCAATAACCTCTAAATGATTGTTTTTAACAGGACATTCTTATTTGTCACATGCCAATGTTGCATCATATTGAAACCATCTGTTAGACTGCCATGTTTTTAAACTTTTTGTAATTCGAAATTACGAGTACTGCAGTCTTCAGAAAAAATCATGAAAGGTAAGGGTTGTATGAAAGTTCATAAATGTCGTATAATATCTGAGCTCTGGCATATTTATTTAAACATGATGTAAAGCTTAACCAGTGTTGCAGACACACACAAAAAATTAGATGATTTTTAAAAGAATAGATTTTTACAAAATGTACATCACACTAGGATACTTCATGAATTGAATAAGATCTAGTTTCAACTGTGAAGATAAGCTATTCATTCCAGATGAGGAGTTCTTACTCTGATTTCAAATATTACTTCTGATGTGCCTGCAATGGCTGTGTCCTCTCTTGTGAGCACTATCTGATAGAGGACATCAGCTGAGTGCTCCTGTCCTACCACTACAGCTCCATCCTTGCCAACACCCCTGTTGCCAGGTTATAGCTCCACATACATTTTCTCTGGAGAAATGACTGGTTTTAGAGACTTTTGTCTCTGTCTGTTCATCCTTGGTTATAATTTACTGCACCCATGAGTCATGCGATCAATTGAAACAAACCAATCAGCAAAATGACACCCGCTAAAAAAAATGAAATGCCATAGAAAAAAAATACCTCCCCAGTACAATTTACAGCATGGCAAGTCAAATGAGGCAGTAAACTGCAGCCCAGAGTGACAGTAAGCCATTGCAGTTGAGAACAGGCAGGAATGTTGAATATTGACTGTAAAATTGTACAAATTTCAAAATTTCAAATTACAAAATCAGGTTGAAGTAGCTGACTGAGAAAATTTCGATGCAAGACAGGAATCCACAGGAAATGTGCTAATTCAGAACTTGAGCATCTGGGGCCAGAGAAGAAGTTTCTTTCTTATAAAATTTATATAGTAACAAGAAATAGCATGAACTTTCATTTTGTTTCTCAGTGGGTTGCTCTGACAGATTTCCTTAGAGCAGAGAAGAGAGAAAGCCAGAAAACTTACCAAAGATTTAATTTCTCGGAGATGGTTCAACAAAAGGGACCCTATAAAAAATTCCTAAAATGGACAGGACTGAAGCTGCACTTATGTATAGCCCAGCTGCTAGTACTAACAGAGGTCAAATTTCATTTGTTTTCAGTATGTTTCCTTGAATAGTTATTACTTTTTGTTTATATTTTTTGGCTATGACTCTATTCTCTTAGCTCAGGTTAATCTAACACATCATCTATCTTACAGTTTCTTTAAAAAAACCCCACCAACTGATATTTAAAAGGCATCGTATTTGAAACTTTTTCTTTGGGCCAGTTTGCTAAATTGCTTCAGAATAAATAAACAGAAACACAGTATGTTATCTTTTGAGTAGTGTAAATTTATTTATACAAAATTATATATTATTTGGGGGGGGGGAACAGCAAGTCATATCCTTAACTGCTTTAACACATTAGAGATCCACTGAAGGTACACTGGTTTATGCTAGCTGAAGGTCTGGCATGGAAGACTGATTACATGGTCCAGACACATTTTTGATATTTCACTTATTAAGAATAATGGCTTTTAGACCAGCACAAGTGAGAGACAGGGTGTTATTATGAATGAAAAAGCACCTGGGATCCTGTCATTCTTAATTTGACTTCATCTGACTTCTGCTGCTGATTTGCTAGGTGATATTGGGTCTGGCACTTAAAGTACTTATGGCAGACTGGAGGCTGGATTCACAGCGAAGTGTGGATTTTGAGGCAGAGCACGCAGGATTTGTCGGGCGATGCAGGAGCCCACCGTGTAGAGATCTGCATCTCAGCTAGCCATCTGGAGCATCCTATAAAATAAAGAAACAGGAACAGAAACTCATAGGCATGGATCATTCATCTTGAAGCAGGCATTGAGATCACCCTGGTGGGACATGTGCTGACGGAGCCGGCATATCTCCCCTCTGACTGCACCTGGAGCCTGGAGTGACCAGACCAGCTGTAGATACTGGTTACCCTGAGTCAGGGTATGAACTGAATCCCATGCTGATGGTCCCAAGGCTAAATATCTGTAAAGGTGCCTGGGAGCAGAATTCACTGCAAGGCTCAATTCATCTATTTTATGTCATCCTTAGTTCTTCCCATTCAGTAGATGGGAGCGAGTTTAACCACAATGCAGTACACGACCAGTGTACACGATGTCCAAACTAACTAATAAGGAGTGCCATGAGGAGGGTATGTCTGAAACTCTCTCTTAAACTTATGTGTCCCTGTGTCACCAGGATTCAGAGACTGAAAGAGTTTCCTGTGCTTTTGCTGAGTATTTTTTCCCTCTTAAAACAACGTAGGAGAAAACACCTTCTCAGTAGCGATTACATTTGTGTATAAAGTCAGCGCTCTAAGCTACTCCCTCTTCTTATATCTTATTAGAGTGGATCCATACCAGTACTTCTTGCGTATGAAGAAAGGTGGATAGGGTGACTAGGTCAAAATAAAACATGCAAATGGCTACTATCTCTTCTGTCTGGGATACTATCTCTTCTGTTTGTCAGTGCTGAGTCACCTTACAGCTAGAAATGAAAAATTCCCAGGCTCAGAGGGAGAGCATGATGAACTGTGGCAGATTTTTTGAATTCTGGCTTCTTAATGTTTTGGGAGATTAAACAGCAATTGGATAGAAAGATATATGTCAGGACACAAATCAGCACCTTAGCTTCTGCCCAGGTCCCCACATACCTTCCATTTGAAGGCCTTTTGGCAATATATTATATTATGATTTAAATCTATCAGTTCACACTGGCTAAGTACTTTACCATTGAGCTGATTCAGTGCAGACAAAAAAGCAGGAGGAAACTGCAAGAACTTACAAGAAGCTGTGAAGGAGATTCAACATCTGGAACTCCTTTCTCTGAATCATTTATACACAAATTTTACATTAATATGATGTCAAGATCCAGGGTGATGTCTTTCAAGAGAGGAGACTATGATGCTGGACCTATCAAGTTTAGTTCTTGGCTATTTATGATGCTATGATAAACAAACTGATTTAGTATGCTCACCAAATTCCTACAGATGGACCTCATAGGTCCACCTTCTCTCATCTCATCTCATCCCACCTCCATCTCATATTCTCCCATATTTTTTCATGTAACTCTGCTGTTACTGTACATGAACTGCACATGGTTCACTTCAGCCCCTTCATATGCCCTCATTCTGATGACGGCCCACCTTCACTCCTTTGTCACCAGGTTTTGGTAGCAATGTCCAAGGGGTACAAGTTTAGGAAGACCAGAAGAGAGTGAACTACTTAAAATCAAGATAAGCATTTTTCATGGGAGATGAACCATAAAGCATCAATGATTTTCTAAAACTCCCTGGTGCTCCCTTCTCTCCAGCGTGGATAAATAAAAGTGAAACCCTTCCCCCTCTGCAGTGGCATAAGGCACTGCTAGAGCTTCTTGGTAACAGCACTTTTATAAATCTAAGCCACTCAGAAACTGCCTTCTTGACTCTTAATCTCTGCTTCCGCGAGAGGCTTCCAGTGCCTCTGGCTACGGCTTTTAACAGTCTCAGAGCAGTTTCTGGGAAACCACTGCTAAGATTAGCTTATAGCTGTGTTTCTTTGCCAGCAGTTGCAGCACCTTGGTGGCTAGCGCAAGGATTCTTGTGTATGCCTTGTTTATTCATGTATCTATCTCTGCTGATTTGTCTTAAATTTTTTAGAGCAATTGAATGTGCCATATAATAGCCATGTAAGGCCAGTTTCTCTTGTCTCTCTTCAGGCAATTTAAGCTTTACAGCTGTAATTTATTAAAAAAGAAAGAAAGAAAGAAAAAACTTTATGCTGTACTATCTTTCTCCAACTCCCTCTATAATAAGAAAGCTTTTCTTGAAAGTTGGCGCCTGAACTCAGTACATGTGGTTAAGAATCTGTTTCATGTGTTAGATTTTTGTGCACAAAACCTGTATGTCCTGCACATTATTGTATAATTTATAGGGATGCAATCAAGTTCTGTTCCACAATACAAGCATGCAACTCCCACAGTTTTCTGTGGCAATCTCCAAACTAGTATCCAAGGAGCAGATTTGGTCTGTAGATATGTGGGTTTAGCTCATATGTATTTCTCAATTTTTCTTTTTATAAAAATAGTATTAAAAAGAGAACAACTTTAATTTCTCCAATTTTATATAACTAAAACAGAATGGTACAAATTATCATCATGTTTTCCCTGTGTATTGAGTTTACCAAATCCTGAGATTAAAGAAAAGAATCTCTAATGGAATTTTTATATTTAATGTCTGAATTTTATTACAGTAATCAAACAGAATGTGCAGATTCACAACAAGCCATATAAAAACCAACAGAAGTTGGCTAGAATATTTAAATCATCAACTCTTTAGAAACATTCACAATATTAATTATGTTTTAATACCATTTTCCCCTTACGAGTGGATACAATGTCCCCATAAACCACATATGCAGAACTTGAGCAAACCCTTTTCATTACACTATGGTACTCGGCTCAGAAAGATTTTATCCATGCTTAGAATTAAATACATCTTTTCTTTAGCTTCCAAACATAAACATTTAATGGAAAGTATTTCTAAAAAGAGCAGCTAAATAAAACTGTGTAGTTTCATTTTACAGACTGTTTTTTATTAAAAAATACTAATATCAGATGCCTTTACAGACTTCAACAGTGAACTCAGAGCTGAGTCCTACTCCCACTCAAAGAAAAAGTAGGGTTGTGTTAGTATCTATGCTTGAAAGGATGATAGTTATATAAGTATTGTAAATAAAACTGTACAGTCAGATAGTACTGCCTCAGGATGGTTCCTTTCCCCAGATGAGTTTACCATGGCCTGCCACTGACTTTTTATACCTATAGTAGCTTCCCCCTATTAAGCCATTCATTTTTAAGATGCTGGTCTGTACCATGCTTCTGCAGATACCTCCTCGTTCTCCCATTAAAACTGAGCTCTGGCACTGTCTGGGCGTCCCATGGTGAGCTGAACCTGCATCGCCCTTGCTGCTCCCAGACAGTGTCTCTCATTTTTGCTGCAGGTTCCCATTCAGTTTATTCCTGGAGGTGAAAACACCTGGCATGAAGTCACACAGTATTCTGTCTATTTATAAAACGATTGCAACTCTCATTCTATGGTATCTAAAGCAAGAACAAACTTCACAGAGGAAGCCTTTTTTTGCAAGGACCTTGGGAAAAGTATTACTGCAGGCTCATCTGAAGGAGCTCTCTTATTTGTTGCTTTTCAACATTTCACAGCCAAAGCAGCTACTGAAAATAACAGAGATTTGCCAAACAACCTATTTCTAATACCTGTAAACACCAAAATCAAAATCCTTCATCTTGCCAGTAACTTTGCCTTCCAGAAGTACAGAAGAGCTTCGAAGTTTTAATTATGCAACAATCTTGTTAATAGAAGAATCTGATCATAGCTATTTCATGCTCTTTTACTTCTTTCCATATACTGAGCTTTTTTCTCTGTGCTTCTACATTCACACCCTCTACCAAGAAGCTGTTAGCTAATACACAAAGTTCTAAGGAAACATCTAAAAGGATCCTGCCAGCGCTGAGGGCCCTTGCCTCTTGGAAATCCTAAGAAATGCAAGACAAATGCTAGAAACATAACTGCCTTGCAGATATATCTCTGCAGGAGTACAGAAGTCCAGCATGTTCAGGAAGTACAATTTTATTATTGGAGTTTAACTGATTTTTATCTGATCACTAGAAAGAAAACTTATGACCATCAGATTAAATTTGAACTTAAACCCACTATTGAATATATTTCCCAGTTGTAATATCGCCAATAAATGCAGGGACTTGGATCATATTCTGAGGAGTAAAAAGCATTGCTGGAAAGAGGATGGAAATCCTGCCGAAGAAGGAGAAACTCCCACGAGGCTTTCTTACATTTTTTGAATACTCTCAAGGCACTGAATCCGTGTGAGCAGGGAGCCGAGTGCAATAGATGAGAATGTCCACTTCAGAAAACAGGACAACCTGAGCAGAGCTAAAAGGACATAAGGAGGTAGAGGAAGAGAGCCAAGTGGCAGGAGAAAATGGCCAGAAGAAGTATCCAATGCTAAGTGAAAAGGAGAAAGAAGATGAAAAATGTTGTCTAGAGTCAGGTGGAAAAGGGTGGTCAGGGAAGTGTCGAGGATAGCGTTATTCAAATTTTAGCTTGTAAGCATAATCTGTTTTTACCATTTTCTACCGTATGATTGCCAGGTGCGATCACAAGAAAAAGTTGATAATCCCGCTTATGTCTGATTTGTAGCATCCAGTTAAAGCAAGAGCATAAAAATGCTCTCAGTCAGGCTCAAAACCCAGGAACCTGAGCATCTTTTAACCCTAAGGTTACCTGAGGTGCTACTCAGTGCAGAATGTTAACCTTGCAAAAGGACAGAACTGCCTACTGCAGAATGGTGTTTTTTTTCATTATAAATAACCTATGATCTGAAAGTAGCTGCAAAGCAGAAAGAAAAATTTTTATGGAAAGCACTACTTCTGTGGAAAATAGTGTGCTAAGAAAATTAGCTTGTTACTTTTGATTGCATGGTCAAGGCAGCATTTATGCACCTGCCTTTCCCCTTTCCCTTATACTGGAATTCAGTGTTTGGAGATCAATCAGGAGCATAAAACAGATTGTAATTCACCCTTTATTTTTATATGAATATTCTATAAAAGCCACAGTCTTCTCTACAATGAACATCATCAATAACTAGTCAGATATTCAGAAAGTTGCTCTGCTTTCAAGTGAAATTGCTACTGAAATCAAATTTCAAAACATGGTTTGGCTCAATAAAGAATAAGCAAGATCTTTAGAGTTAGATCCAATAATAATCCTTCATGTTTATAATATTATACTTCAAATATATGGAAAAATTTCTCTTAAAACCAACACCAAAAATACACATAGAGGAGAACTGAGTTTACCACAAACTTGATTCAATAACTCGTGTTCCATGTTATTCAAAAATAATAGGCATGAATTGTGAATCAATCCTGAAAACTTAAAGTAGTATGGGTAAATGGTACTGCTTTTCAGATAAAGGAGTGCAACTATTTTTACAGTAATCTGGTTTTACCACACTTCAGCAGAACACTATACAATTTTCAACAATGGAGACACTTTGGGAATTTTAAAGCTTTTGTTTCAAAGTTTTTGATTTTTCTTTTCCCAGAGATACTGAACATCCACAATTCCAATTAAAGTCAATGGGAACTTCAAATATAAAATAACAACAAAAAAACAGGTCTACATATGTCTCCTGTGAGTAGCTAAAGAACTGGCCATTTTGCAAAGCTGGCCAAGACACTGCAATTGCCAATGAAATCTGAAGAGATTGCACAGAATTTTATATTGTCTATAGCACTAAACCAATTTTATGATGATTCTTCCTATGATTGCACTAAAATTGTGTTATTCCTGAGTGTAGGGAGAAAATGAGTTTTCTGTACCATTCAATCCCCAGGCAAATTATTCAGGAAGATGGAAAGTCTGTGGTTTCTTCTCTTATTATTGTCTTTGTCTCATGCTGGGTAAAGTACAAGATATGCTGCAATCCGAAGTTCAACAGTCAGATGAACAGAAATGAATTTTTTAAAGGAAAGAAAAAAGAAAGACTCCAAGACCTGGGCTTCCACAGAATTCAAAGTCCACCTAGAATTTTGCTTCCCCATAGTCCACAGAGCTGGAGTGTCTTCATGGAGCCTTCATTTAAGAATTATGCTGTACTTGAGCCATGGGCTCTTGGAAATGTTTGCCTCACTGGAACAAATCCCTTCTAATTATGAAGTAGCAACCTCAACATAAAGAATGTCAAAAGATAAATATACCAATAAACACTATAAAGATCTACTCACAATAAATGAGAAAACAACCAACTCCTCCCACTCCCCAAACATGAACTATTGCATTATAGAAATAGAAGGCGGAAAAAAAGTAGTCTGTCATTGTGTTTGCTTTTAAGATGAAACAAGGTCAGGTGAGCTGACACAACAGCCTGTCTCACGCTAGGACGGTACCTCTCTCCCTAGTTCTACTGTAAACTCTTCCTGCACATATTACGGGCCATACAATTGTCAAAACAAGCAAGCGGTTGTGTTTACAACATGCACACTTTAATACTTACCTCCCAAGAGTGGAAATTCACCCTTGTTGAAAAGACAGCGAAGGTTTCTGTCTCTGACAACCCACTTACACAGTTTGTCTAATATCTTTCTTGATAACTGCAGGAATCTAAATTGAAAAGTGTGAGATTCTTATGTTTAACGGACTGGGGTAGAGTAGCCTGGGAAGTTTTCAGCAAAAGGTTTTTCATCAGAAAATGTAAAATTATAGAAAGTTTATGTAGAAATTGGTATGCTTTTGCAAGATACTTTGCTAAAAAATGCTTTCAGGTATAAAGGAGAAAGTTATAGGAAAAAAATTCAAAACAAAAGAAAGTACCTCCAGCCCAGCACGTGTGGCCTCTGGGATGCAGAGGGGTTTGAACCCGTATCTTGCACATCCCACACTAGTATCTATCTGTTCAGTCCTTCTCTTATTCTTTCTCTAGACCAGTGAATAAGCAATTATTCTCATATACTATCATCTCCAGCAGACAACTTTGATGTATACTTTTAGCTTTGTCTGGGTTAAACGTTAATATTTGTTCTGTTCAAGAACACTTGTTGAACAATTTGTCTTATACCGAGAGCACGTGCACTTTGTCACTTTCTCTGGTTTGTTTTCATCAGCTAAAGCAACAGATTAATGATGTATCAGCACTCCCTCTGCAGGGACCTAACCATGGGTTTTGTCCATTCTGAGTTAGTGCCCTCAACAAGAGGCACTTCTGGCCCTATACAGAGGGGGAAAATGAGAGAGAACAAGACATCAGCTTTCCTTTAAAGCGAAAGAAGCAAAATATTTTAAATCCTGAAAATGCCTGCAGAAGAGAAAATTAATTCACACTTAGTGCAGAAAATTAGCTGTGCAAAGAATTACCTGGGTAGTATTTGGCTGAATCCTTCTTACGTAATTAATATCTTCTGCAATGCATTGGTACTCGAATGGAACATAGTATTCCAATAATGGTCTATCTAATGACATATATTGCAAAGGTAACTTGCATATAGTACTGTGTTATTTAATTCATCAGAAGCTATTATTTGCTATCTCTAATTTCACATGACATGATAAATACCTCTTATAATTCACCACAGCCATGAGTTACATTGAATCACTGCTTTCCCATACAGCACGGTCTGTAGGCTTTGGGTTTCTCTGTGCATTCTGTAGCAGCCACATGGCATTCAGCGGAGCCCAGCTATCAAGAAATGCCGCCTGTTCTGAACAACTTGGCTGCACAGTTTGAACTTTTGTCACATCTCCCAAGCTTCTTTCATCAGGTTTATAAGATTTAAAGAGAAAGTACAGGATAAGAAGGAACTAGATGGTATATTTTGGTATGGGTAGATGATGATTTAAGACTTACACTGTTCATAAGTTTTATTCAAATCATTACTCATATCCACTGCAGGAGATCCATTATTGGTGTTTTTCTTATCAATTTTTCATGAAGGATTCCTGCCACTGTATTAATGTCACCTCCTGGCCAGGATAATTTAAGTAAAGAATCTTTCTTAAAAACAGCACTTAAAATTAGGGTTTTGGACACATATGACGATATTCCTCCAAGCACTTTCCATAAGTGGAGTGCTAACAATGGCATCCAAACTGACAGACATTAGGGATTACATGCTACAGGCAAATGACAGTTTTCTTCCAGTTTAGTGGTATGCTGGAAACTAACACTAGCTTGCACTCACTTTCTGGCTCTCGAAGAGTGCCTGCTGCATGCAAAGGACACTTGCACCACTAAATCACTGCCACCCAGCACTTCCCTCGAACAAGAAAAAGCACAGCTTCGCCCTATGGCACTGTGCCAGAGACAGTGACCCGTGTGATGGGGCCGTATTTATTAGGGTGGGGGCAACCCCGTTCTCAGGCAGCCGTACTGTCAATGAGAGCTAGTTGTGCAGCTCTGCACTTTGTAGATGGAGCGGTGTGGTCCCAGTACCTTTTTACCACCCTCTGTTGCTTAGCATGCCTTTAATTTTAAAATTTTGATATACATCATCAATGTAGTCTGCTGTAGCTTTCCTGTTTATGTCTGCTCAGGAACACTTCCTGATCAGCCATCCTTATACAGATGTAGAAAACGTTGCACTCTGAAGTGCCCTATTTCACTTTCTCTAGTATAGATTGGCGTTTGCTGTGTGCTACATAATCTTTTTGACATGTGTGAGTGCAGTTGTGTTTGTGTCCGTGATACAGCTTAATGAAAAATGAAAGTGTAATCCATATTTGTCCCAAATGTATATAATTTAAGGTCAGAAGCAAAGGGGTATGCTCATCTAGTCCAATCTCCTGCACAACATGAGTCATAAAATTTTACCCTATAATTCTGTCAGCGTTTTATTCAATGTGCTTTTGGATGAATAATTCTCAGTGCTAAGAACTTTAAAAAATGTAGACAATTTTTATCCACAAGAATTACTGAGATGTGTGTATGTTAAATCTTTCCTATCTCAGTATTAAAACTCATAAGTGTTTTCCTGAGAGTAAAATATACAAGGTGCAATTAAAGCCTAATGGAATTCTATAGCTGATGTCCTCAATAAAACAAACTAATTCAAGCTGAGGCATATTCAAAAAAGACTCAGTTTACCCTGGAAAAAATTCCAGCTAGTTTGTTCCATGAAACTAAAGATAGAAGAAAATCTACTGTCACACAGCAGTAAACCTACTTAATAAGCAGTCTCTTACCAGAATAAACTGTTTAATGTTAGTGTTACTATTTTTATTTTGTTATGAGAGAGGAATTAGATGGAAAAGTCAAGAATAGATTGGAGACAAAAGCCTGCATTGATATTAATATTTTGTTCAACGAGATTCTTTAATGAGCTGCTTTGTAGAACCCTTCTTGTAGTATACAATAAATTAATATGTAGTATTCTTATATTTGTTTCCTCATGTTTATTTCTTTACACATACTAACAAAGTTGAATGGCAAGGGAGATGGCTTAAAATGCAAACATTGCGTATTGCCCTGTTGTTCCTTGGTGGTTTGAAGGTACCATTTAAGTGAGTGAATAATACGTGGCAAACAAAGCTAGGCATATTTTAACCCATAACTATTAATCATGTACAAAGGAAGTAAGTGTAATGTTAATAAATTTTATTAAGTGTAGGCTGTCTGGTCCAGGCAATATGGGCTGGTAGCTAAGGTGCTAAACTGGGAGACAAGAGCAGTAGCATTTGCCTTCCACAGAACTGTAGGGTCACTTGGGGCAAATCAGCGTTTTGTCTCTTTCTTCCCTTACACACCACTGCTGTCTCATTTATTAAGGTGCAGAGTCTCTTGCCTAAGCCATTCATTTTTGCATTTTTGAAGACATTGTGCTATGCAATCTAAGCTGAAGCTCAGAGGTAACACAAGCAACAGTAACACGTTTTGCTGGAGGTCACTCAAACGCTGTCTAATGCATGCATAAAATACTGGCAGAGACTCTCTGTCCTGATGAGCAAAGGTGTATATAGTGCATGAAGACTGCTACCTGTGATCTTGGAGAAGTGCATATTTCAGATGTCCCATATATAAAATAGGCCGCTAGCCATCTGGCTGCCTACTGTACTCCAAAATAACCAACGTGTAGCTGGAGCTGTTCAAAAAATGGCTGAAAATATAAGACTAGTCAAAAAATAGTCATCTTCATATGCAATTTCCTTAAAAAAATAGCTGGAGCTGTTCAAAAAATGGCTGAAAATATAAGACTAGTCAAAAAATAGTCATCTTCATATGCAATTTCCTTAAAAAAACATGTCAGCTGGAAGAAAACTAAATCTGAACAGAAACTGCACATTATTCTGGACAGGCATGAAAAGAAAATGAAATAGAGAAAAGGATTAACACAGCTGAAAACCTCTCCAAACTCCTGTAAAACTAAAACTACTCAGAGCATTAGACAGTGCATCTCTATATAGAAAACAGATGGGCAAAGCAAGCAGAGGAAAAGTCACACAGAAGAGCATAAAAAGGGAGACACCCTTAGAGCCTAAAGCAGTGGGAAGTCTTTAACTGGCATATCTACTGCCAGAAGCTTGACTCATGTCCCCTGGGCAGAGCTCTGCAGGGAAGTGCTGCTCTGCTCTTGGGCTAGGAGATGCACAACACCAAGGCCTGTTCTGATGCCTGCCTGTTCAAAGGCTGCGATCATCCTGACCCTGCCTCAAAATGCATAGAAGTCAGACGATATCTTCTGTGCCTTCCCTATCCCCCCCCAAACGGTTACTCAGTCTTGTGTTGCTGAAAACTTCTTTATTTTGAGACATTTGGTATCACAGCTAGATGCTGTAAGTCTTCCAACAAGAAACCCCCTCCCTCACCTTTTGTATAACTTTTTTCCAGGATCTCAAGCTTCTAAGGACACCAAAGAACAGTTAATAACAAAGGAAGACTTCTTCTGTGCATGACTGACAGTAGTAGGGTCTTCTGCCCACCAAGAGATAAGTAAGTACATGTTACAGCAAAGCAGTGCTCCATTCTAATACCCTGTTTTGTAGTGACAAAAAGCAGATGCTTCAAAATAAGAGGCAGTGGACAATAGGAATAATTTCACATCCAGAAAGATTTCCTTTTAATCTCTTACATGCAAGAGAGTGATTTAAACTTGAAAAAGGGAAGTTTTAAAGCCCTTCTAATACTCTCTCTCTTCATCATTAATCATAACAGCTCTGAGTCTTCTTGTGATCTGTATAAATGACAAACTCTTTGAATTTTTGTAGGAAGATAAATCTAAGATATGTCTTCTCACATGCCATCAGTAAACCAGTGATTTGTTGCTTATGTGGCAAAGAAGTGAAGGACATTGCACAGTGAGGAAAAATATTAATCAAATTTATCAAAGCCTGTTCAACCTTATTTATAAGGACTGGGCCATTAAACAGCAAGAATGGAGATTGCACATAACGATATAAATCATAATTACATAGAATGATTTGCATCACTGAGACATTCAGTTGTGACTAATGGGATCAGCTAGAGTCTTTATTTTGAAGAGGATCAGTTCAAATTGTTGAGCTAATGGCTGAAGACTTTTTAAAGACTGGGCTTAAATCTTTAATGCACTTTTTGTTATCACTGGTCCCTAAATAAAGTATGGTGAGAAGTAAACTCTCACTCCTATTTAGAGCGTCTTAGAAATCACTCTGAGCATATATTGGCAATCTCTGTGAAGGATATCACTGAAAATCTAAGACCAAAAAAACACCAGAAACAGCCAAGCAAAAGCTTTTCAATTTTTTCTGTATGATCTTTCCCAGTTACCTATACTTGCACTGAATATCTTCTTGCTTCTCATACAAGTCCAGTCAACTAATATAGCTATTAATGGGATATTATTATGGGTAAAGAAGAACCTAGGAACATGATCATAAAGTTAAATTAAGGAATGAGACTGTGAAAATAATTGATTTGTTGGTTTAACAGCAAAAGTAAAAAATTTGAAAAAGTTTTAAAAAATTGCCTTTGTTTCTGAGCAAAATTAAAGCTGTAAGACTGGGTTCAGCTCTGCCTGAAATAAAATATTTCAGTAAGGAGGAAAAGCTGTTTTTCCTATTTCTTCTTCACCTCCCAGCTCTCAACAAATGCCTCACTATAGCTCAGACTTTTATAATGTTTATTTGTTTGCTAATAAAGGGTTCAGAGAAGGGCAGTGGGTGGGAAAGAAGAAGAAGGGAGAAGAGATATGAAATATATTACCTGACTGCCAAATGTCACAAGAATTCACATTTAGCATGTGACATTTCCCTTTCTTTAGAGCTTAGGAGAAAAAAAAAAAGGAAAAGAAAAAAAAAAAAACTTCTTAATTTTGACCATGTGCTTAAATCCCACTGAAGTCAAAAAGACCAGAGGATAAATCAGAGCCTTAAAGAAGTTGCATGGTGAAAGACAGTGATGGGATCAGCTGGATGGTTGGTGCAGTATGGAAAAGTAGGTTTTCTGCTCTGATGGTGCCTGTCTCCTGTCATTCTTCTAACATCGACAGGACCTGGAGGCTGAAAGTTGAGCATCTCCTGCAAAGGGCAACCCCAGACAGCTCCTCTTGACAGAAGTTTTATACAGAACAGCAACAGCAAGCCAGACTGTGCAGATTCTCTACATCTGTTT
The DNA here is from genome assembly GCF_003343035.1 of Apteryx rowi. Taxonomy (NCBI): domain Eukaryota; kingdom Metazoa; phylum Chordata; class Aves; order Apterygiformes; family Apterygidae; genus Apteryx; species Apteryx rowi. Next base: position 760,847 of record NW_020449219.1, on the reverse strand, counting down.
TAAGCAATTAATCCCCTAGAGGTAACTACACTCACATGCAACTAATTTTACAGTGTGTTAGATAGAATGCGATTGAGTGAGCAGACTGGAAATTAAGGAAACCTAGTATTTATTTTGCGAAAACAAATGAAGAGGCCATTAACCTTCTGATAGAACTGATTATTATGTATGTTTTAAAATATTAGTCCTCGCTCTTGCTCAGAGTCTTGAGAACTGAACAATAGCTGTGGTGACAATCAAGATGATGCTACTTGTCAACACTGAGCCAAGACAATTTATTTTGATGAGGGAATTACAACTTTCCAAACATAAACATGAAACATTATCCCATAAACTCTTAGCCCCTCTTCGTATCAATCAATCAGCTCCAGGTTAGATCACCATCTTCTCTGAAAAAGACAATCAAGGTCTCTTTCAGACTGCTTTAACATCATTTCCTATGCCTTACTGAAGTGAGAACTTCCTCTCAGAAGTGAGTGTCTATCAGGGCTTCAATAAAGAACATCAAAGTCCTTGTATTTGCCCTACAGTAACTGGGATCATACACACACACACACACACACACACACAAAGCAAACATTCCCCCTAAAAAAACAACCAAACAAAAAAATTAACAACCAAAAACAGTCAGTTATATTGCTATGTCTTTAAGTTTCCTTATGTTCATCGTCTTGCATGTACATCTATTTCATAATTCCATTGCCAATGTCTAGGTATGACATATCTTTTATAAGGTATCACGTGTGACAGTTCTCCTACTCTTATATATCCTTATACACTATTCTTATAAAATCTTTTGTGCACAGATGTGAATTTTATCAGTGCAAAGTTTCTTTTAAATGACAGCAAAGTGGTTATTAAAACCTCTTTGCTCTGGATTAGCATAAAATCCATGCTAAAAATCAATTTTGTTAATCAAGTTCAAGTCCCTCTGTGGATATACCCCCTCCCACGTAACCAGTTCCCATGTTAAACCAGTAAGCTGAACCAAACTGAAGTGTTTCACAGGACAATCACCGCTTTAAAATTATGCTTGGAGTTAAGCAGTGTTCTGACCCTTTGTGAGCAAACCCTGGTGCAAGGCAGAGTCAGGATAATGGAGCAAGCATGTGATTGCCCTTTAAAGTGCAGCTTATGGTTATTTTGGTTTTTATCTGCCTTCCAGGTCCTCATTTCTTCCAAAAAACTTTGCAACTTATCGGCTAGTTTCAGTCATACCTGTTGGCAGAATACCATGATATTATTAAAAGTTTGTAGCTGAGTAGAGGAGAAATACCCAAATAACAAATCCCACTGAAGAATTAAATTCTACCCAGAGAAGTCAAGTATATTATTGTAAGGTACTGCAGAGTCCACATGGATGAGAACTGTTATGAATGAAAGTCTTGGGAAACCAGGCTCCATAAATTCTGCTGCTCCTGAAACTACTTGCTTTGCTTCCTGGCTCTGTACAAGGAAATTCCCAGGGAAGACACTATTTAGCCACAACTCAATGTAAAAGAATCCTATTAGCATCTCACCTGCTATGTATGTGGCCAGATTATTTTGGCAACACTCTGCATTAGAAACCGAACACAAATTCAGTCTCCTTCTGGTGTCCCGCACAACAAAATTTTGGGATGAACTTCATTCATTCATTTAGATAAGCTTTGTAGCCCTGGCTTCAGGCAAACCTACTGCAGGCATGTGCGCTATAAACTTTCTAACATTTTACATAGCCAATGTACACAGCTCTTGACCTTCAAATTCCTTCTTCTTTTATTTCATCAATTAACCTAAATTTTATGTTTTCATGAATTGCCAAAACAGCTGTAGATTTCATCAGCCAAACGTATTTAACCCAAAGATGAATTAAGCACAGTTTCTAAATGGTGGGTTAGTATAAAGAAAGATGTTTAGCTAAGTTATAGCTTAAAAATAAAATGATACTTTAAAACTCAGTATGTCTCCTCTAATCAGTGCATGTCTGCTAATTGTGTAGAAGTTATGACTGGGATACACAGATATATTTATGAGCTCATTTAAAAGGTCAACGAATATAAATAGTTACTGCTGTTTTTAAAAATTTGTACCTGCAATAGAAAAAAAATTGAGATAGATAATAGGGCTCATGACCTATTTCTTCTAACTGAAATATCCCCTCTGGGACTTGTAATTCATTGCATTTTAGAAATAACGGCACCTGATGTTCTAAACATCTTGACTCTCTTTCCCTATAGAGTTCTTTTTTATGCCCAAATCTAATGACAAATTACTTCCACACTTATCTTCAAAAGGTAGGAGACAGTCAGGTCTCTTTTTGCATTTTCTTCCTCGTGCCTCTAACTTAGGAAGATTTTACTCCTTCTCCATCTCCCCAAGCCTTTTACTGGCCATTATAAGAGAAATAAGTCTCTTTCTTCAAATTAGGGGTCTGTTTGAACTATTGATGAGAGAAAGATATCTAAATTCCAATGAGCTTTTGCAGTTGCCTGAGAGATATATTGACACTTGTTTTGATGGCAGTTCATGCTCTCCAGGTGTCCAGAAAGGCAGCAAACATTTAGATATAGCTTTGTTTGTCAGTGGGTTAACTACTCTGGCTGGTGTATTTGTAAGAAAGAACATAACCATTTGAAGTACTGCAATAAGTTAACAGTCCCTTTACCCTATAACTGAAAGACCAGAAAGCAGGTCTGTGCTTAGCATAACCACTCTCAGATAGTTTTTGGATTGCTACAGCGTGGCTGAACTGAAAGCTCAAGGTTGAATTACTTAGCTTGGAGTAAGTACAACCATGAAGATTTCTACAGCATATTTTGCCATACAAAAGGAGTTATCATGAAAACTCATCATACATGTCATTTGAAGTGAATAAATACACTCAGGTCAGCTATTCTGCCAGTGAAGGAAGGTTTCTTTCACTCTCTCTTAGCTCTTTGTATTCAAGAAGTGTTACACCAAAATAGCATAGGGATAGAGCTTTCATTTAAGGAAGAACAATTTTGGGAAAAGATCACAGGAGGAAAATTTTAGATTTGGAAGATGCAAATATTTTGAAAAACGAAGGGATATTATGAAAATGCAGAATTAAAGCATACCTAATCAGTGGCAAGCACTGATAAGTAGATTACTGCGCTAAGAATTATTTACATGCTTTACAGTATTCCTGGTTTAGAAAACGTCGTCTCAGAGTATGCTAGATTGCACCAATGATTATGGTACAGTGAATTCAGTAACTTTTTGTGTCAATGAACTATAGGAACTCAAAAATTAAAGCATGCAGAGCTCTTAAAAAACAGAATGAAGAAAACCTTGGCTAAAATCCAGCTTGGAGATTTATTCCCTCTTTTATGTGAAAAAAAGTGAACATTCTTTATGATCCCTCTGGGCAGCACAGTTCTTAAGCCTTGTGAATTTTAAGATGAGTGTATGAAACTGTACAGATTTGAATAAAATTTATGAACAATGTAAATTTTAAGTTATCATCTACACATACCAAAAAAATGCCGTCTCCTCACTAGTTCCTTCTCACCCTGAACTTTCCCTTTAAATCTTATAAACCTGATAAAAGGAGCTCAGGAGATGTCACAAGTTTAAACTGTTTTTCTGTCATCAGGTCAACGAGATTTCATGTATTTGCAGACAATTTTGTGATTTACAGTTCTCACATTCCAGTCTGGTTCCGACTGTAATGAGGTCCCAGTGACTGTCACATCCATGAGTCACGTTATTAATCCACTGCCAGACTGCGTTTGAACTGCTACACTTGTAAACGAGCCAGCATGAAACGCTTGTGTCTTGCAGACCATCTGCTAGATCCTTAGTGAGTGTAAACTAACAAAATTTCACAGACTTCAGTGCAGTTCCAACAAAGTACAGCCACTGACAATCTGCCTCTGCAAATTCCCTTGGTGCATATTTCAACTCCTATTGACTTATTATGTGCCTAAATTGCAGTAGCATTTAAGTACTGTAGTCTTTATAGACATGCTATAAAGATATTTGATGTCAGTGATAACTGAATGTTTCTTCTACTGCATTCGTTTACAGAAATAAATCAGGAAGAATTTATTTAGTACCCTTAATAACACATTTCAGCAATCAGTTCTACCAGTGTTGTGTTACTATCTTCTGCACTAACAAGGCATTGAAGTTAATAACAAATCCACTCACCACAACATGGATCTCGAGACACACAATCTGATTACATTCCTCTCTTGCATGGAAAGGATTTAAGTCTTTACTGGCAGACCACAGACACAAGTATTAGCCTAATAAATGCATGAGAATGATGTTACGGTTTGTGAACAGCACAATTATGTTACAAATGAATTTTAAAAATCAAATTGTTTTTATAAATAGACTACTGAATCCTGAATCATGGACCAAGTCTTTTCTGTGACATGACATTAAGAAACAGCAACAAAATTATTGCTCTTAATCAGTACAGTTTACAATTTAATAGAATGCAGGAAACAATGAATGCAATCAGACAGACAAACAGGGGGCTATGAGAAAATAATGAGACAAAATCACCCATAGCATATCACCGACTTAACAACCACTAGTTTCCTTTTCTATCTTGGAAGGAAAATTTAAGGAGAAATTTCAAGAAGAATAACACAACAGCTATATGACTGTTAAATGAAGTTCTGCTGAGCATGAGGGGCAAGATGGGAAAAATACAAAGGCATTTGCTTTTAAATTCAGAAAGTTTGAAAATCAGTGTTAAAAGGTGGTAACAAGGCTGAAGATGAAGTTGCTGCTTCTTCAGTGACTCAGATGACAGGAGGGACCTTTGAAATGAAAGGAGGCTGGTGTGGTAGAGCAAACAACGAGGAATGTCACAAGTAAGGCAAACTGGGTGGGACATTGCAATAGCTTTCACAGCAGCATTTGATATAGGAGAAGACTGCATTTGTCAAAGCCAGAGAAAGGGTGTTTTAAAATGGAAGTGCAAGATGATGAAAGCCTGGACAAGGATTTTAGCTGTAGGTGGCAGGAAAGGCCATATCCCAGAATTGTTATATGGAAGGAAGATCAAAACTTTGACTTTGTTTGGATATAGTGTATAAGTGATGGTGGAGGAGCCAACAAGGAGAGGTGTGCTGCTGGACCTCGTACTAACAAAGAAGGACTGGTGGAAGATGTGAAGGTCGGGGGCTGCCTTGGCTGCAGTGACATGAGATGGTGGAGTTCAGGATCCTGCGAGGAGGAGGCAGGGCACTAAGTAGGATTGCAACCCTGGAGTTTAGGAGATCAAACTTTGGCCTCTTCAGGGACCTACTTGGAGGAATCCCATGGGTTAGGGCCCTAGAAGGAAGGGGTGTTCAAGAGAGCTGGTTAATATTCAAGCATCACCTCCTCCAGGCTCAAGAGCGGTGCATCCCGATGAGTAGGAAGTCAAGCAAAGGGGGCAGGAGACCTGCATGGATGAGCAAGGAGCTCCTGGCAAAACTCAACCAGAAGAAGGAAGTATACAGAAAGTGGAAAGGGGGACAGGCCACTTGGGAGGAATATAGGAACGTTGTCAGAGTATGCAAGGATGCGACGAGGAAGGCTAAGACTTGTTTGGAATTAAATCTGGCGAGAGATGTCAAGGACAACAAGGAGGGCTTCTTCAAATACATCAGTAGCAAGAGGAAGACTAGGGAAAATGTGGGCCCTTTGCTGAATGGGGTGGGTGCCCTGGTGACGAAGGATGCAGAGAAGGCAGAGTTACTGAATGCCTTCTTTGCTTCAGTCTTTACTGCTCAGGCCAGCCCTCAGGAACCCCAGACCCTGGAGGCAAGAGAGAAAGTCTGGAGAGAGGAAGACTTTCCCTTGGTGGAGGAGGAGTGGGTTAGAGATCATTTAAGCAAACTTGACACCCACAAATCCATGGGCCCTGATGGGATGCACCCACAAGTGCTGAGGGAGCTGGCAGATGTCATTGCTAAGCCACTCTCCATCATCTTTGAAAGGTCATGGAGGACAGGAGAGGTGCCCGAGGACTGGAAGAAAGCCAATGTCACGCCAGTCTTCAAAAAGGGCAAGAAGGAGGACCCAGGGAACTACAGGCCAGTCAGCCTCACCTGCATCCCTGCAAAGGTGATGGAGCAGCTCATCCTGGAGGCCATCTCCAAGCATGTGGAGGACAAGAAGGTGATCAGGAGTAGTCAGCATGGCTTCACCAAGGGGAAATCATGCCTAACCAATCTGATAGCCTTCTATGATGGAATGTCTGGCTGGGTAGATGAGGGGAGAGCAGTGGATGTTGTCTACCTAGACTTCAGCAAGGCTTTCGACACTGTCTCCCATAACATCCTCATAGGGAAGCTCAGGAAGTGTGGGCTAGATGAGTGGACAGTGAGGTGGATTGAGAACTGGCTGAATGGCAGAGCTCAGAGAGTTGTGATCAGCGGTGCAGAGTCTAGTTGGAGGCCTGTAGCTAGCGGTGTCCCCCAGGGGTCAGTACTGGGTCCAGTCTTGTTGAACTTCTTCATCAATGACCTGGATGAAGGGACAGAGTGCACCCTCAGCAAGTTTGCTGACGATACAGACTCTTTTCAGTGGTGCCCAGTGACAGGACGCGAGGCAACGGGCACAAACTGAAACACAGACACTTCCATCTGAACATGAGGAAAAACTTCTTCACTGTGAGGGTGACAGAGCACTGGAACAGGTTGCCCAGAGAGGTGGTGGAGTCTCCTTCTCTGGAGATATTCAAACACCGTCTGGACGTGATCCTGTGCAACATGTTCTAGGTGACCCTGCTTGAGCAGGGGGGTTGGACTAGATGATCTCCAGAGGTCCCTTCCAACATCATCAATTCTGTGATTCTGTGATTCTGTGATGTAACCAGGCAAGATGACCTTTCTGACAGTCAACATGGCCTAGAAAGAGGTAGCAGTTAGCCAGAGCACCATTTTAACACTCCTGTGCTTGATGTTGACAAAAAGAAAGTGACAGTATCATGATTTCAGTTTGGATATACTGTAGGAGATTGGAGGAGGTAGGATCAAGCAAAAGGAGGAAAAACAGAACTACTAGCTGTCCGTTCAGAACGTGCAGCTGAGTTTGTATTTGTGGAAGGGATTACTCCAGAACAGAGAGCACACAGAGAAAAGAAGCTGGTAGACTGTTCACAGAGAATGGAAAGGGAAAAAGAGAATGTTCATCTGAGGTATACAGGAAGAGTCAAGTGGAAAAAGAGACAGGAAAGGTTAGACTACCACAGCCCAGAGGACAAGTTTTCAAGAAGATAAACAGATATAACAGTACTGAAGACACTGGGGGAACATCAAGGAGGAGATAATATTAGTTGAAAGTTTACTTAAGAATAGGTGAGAAAAATTGTGAAAGTGGTCTCTGGGGAGTGAAAGACATTACGTATTGCATGAGAAAAATCTAGGTCAGATTTAGGAGATGTGACTCCATAATGATGTGGCTAACAACACTGGAGTTTTATTTTTAGATAAAAAGAGATTAAAAATGCATTTAAACAGTCAGTCAAAGATTATCAAGAAGATAAAGGAAGAGAAGGGAAGGAGTGGTCAGTGAGGAAGACTGGAAGGATTAAGGTCTAAGGAATAACCAGGTAGGCTAGAGAGGTCTAATGGATGAGAAATGTCTACACATATAGTAGGGGTGAAGTGGGAGGAGAAAGCTAGGTGTGTGCCTGTGTGGAAATCTTGTTACATCCTTTCTGCTCCCTGTGGGAGACAGTCAATGACAGGAATTGGAAGCTGGAGGAGACATACCATCCAAAACTAAAATTGCCAGTATTTTTTGGATGCCCTACACTTCTCTGAATTTTGAGTTAAGTACTCACAAGTCCAACTCAAGTTAAAGGAAGCAGTTTGCATTCAGGGTGGAATTCTTATCATCGGACATCCACCATCAGCAAGGTAGATGTTCACATTTGAACTGGTCACCCTCAGCTCCCTTCACAGCCAGTGAAGAGAAATGTGTACATCTAGGGAACAATTTAGGCTGATTTGTTTTTACTCCCACATTTGGATGAGATGAATTAGTCTCTTAGCTCAGTGACTGTAAAGGTGGCCTTGGGTAACCACTTCAAACCTCAGTGCCTATGATATAAATCTGTGACCTGCTTTTGGCTAGCTGAATTCCAAATTTGGCTCAAGGTTTTTTGTTTTTTTTTAACACCATCAAAATAATGACCATGTCTTTGGTCAAGAATACTCAAAAATCATTTTAGAATTGTTCTGAAAAGTCTAAACAAGTCATGTGGGCTGAAATCACATAAGAATCCACTAGGAGCATGAATTGTATTGTATCCTTCAACTGGTAAAATTCTGCAGTCCTAAAGACATTTATAGTTACTCTGGGTTAAGACCAGATACCCATTTTAGCACTAATGGATTCTTTTACAGTTGATCATGATGAGGTATCACTTTCTCAGTAAACTCACAGGGAATTAGGTAAATGTTTGCCACCATGCCAGATTGCAATACACAGAAACCTTACAGCAAAGGCAGTAGGCAATTTAATTTTTGCTTATATATTTCTTTGTACTAGTAAGAGAGTCATAGTTCTAATTCTGTGTATTTTCATATGGAAAAAAGTATATGCAAACTATTAATATTATAATACAGGCTCCTTCACTATTCCTATAATGATAGCAGAACAGAAAACTGCCTCCATCATATCCCCTCTAATATCTGTTTGCCTTCTTTCATGCAAACATATTTGGGAAAGATTTCTTGAATTTGTTCACCTCTATAACTATTTAGTCAATCATCCCAGAACCTACAGAAAAAGGATAATCTCATCCAAGAGACCTCAGCTGGAGATGATATCGAATAAACATGAATTATGTCAGTTATAAAAAAAGCAATATCATCCACCCTTTCTCTTGGGTATGTATTTATCATTAACCCCACTGTAATGGCCCAGACTTACTCAGTTTGTAAAAGGAAGGGTAGGAAGATTCAGATGCTGATGCTCACATCCAGTCAATCTGTACTTCCGTAGGACAACTTACATACAGGGAAGGATGGCTTGACATGGCTCTTTGCCATGTACAACATACATGACCCATTTATCTCCCTTAGTGCAGGCTGGGATGGCTCTAAGAGTCTTTTAACTGATGACCTGAAAGAAACCTGTAACTGCTGCAGCAGCTGTGGATTGCTGGACTAGGAGACTATGGCCAGGCCTCATTGACTTTGCTCTGCAAGTACCATACTAAGCCAGCTGTGATGGCTCTGTGCTGCTAGGAGTGTTGTCATCTAGCCATTTCAGCTAGCTTTCCATCACCGAAGAAGCAAATTTCAGGCCTTTCCAAAGCTCTGTTGTCTTTCTGTTTAGGAGTGAGCCAAAAAGAGTTGAAAACTTAGACTGGCCTTCTTCATCCCAACACAGTTTAATAGCATTTCACCTTATTAGTCCAGTATTCACCAACACACTGGCATGCTGAAAGGGAATTCTTCTTCCCCATATATCAAAGCAAGAACACTTCAGACAAAACAAAAGAAGCTTTAGAATTAGTAACATGTACTCCAGTTTGATTCCAAATTTGATTCCGCACAGATCTGTGAAGAATTTTCTACTGTCTCTCAAAGTAAAAAAATTAGAAATTATAGAAATACAGGATACAGGAAACCTCAAGAGGGACCATGGGTCTGTCCTTAGTGGTTAGGTACCACAGGATCACTTAGTCAGAAAGCAATGCTCTGACACAAAGAACAAATCTTTATGGAGGATAAGTAACATTACAGCAGTCATAACACCATGCTGTCTTCCACTTTTACAAACCTCACCCAAGCAATCAGACTCAAGATCAACAGTAAAAGGCTAAAAGCTACAACTGTGTGTCACAGGAAAAGATCAGAAGATATTGAAGGTATCTTCCTTTACCAGGATGGAATTTTTTAAATACAGCCCTGGGATGATCCAATAGTCCCTGTTTCTATAATCAAAGGGAAACAAAAAAATACTCTGAAACCCAAATCTGACAGCTATTTAATCTAGAGTACATCAGCAGGACATATGAAACGTGCTTCTATTATAGTTTAACTTACCAGAAGAACAAGAGTACCCTAATCACATCTTTTATCTTATTAAATTTCATCCTGTTTGAATCATTCCAGGAAAAACATCTAATTCTTTTTCTACAGTGACAGGTGCTCCCTCAATACTGGCAACAGTTCCAGTTTTTGTACCAACTGCCAATATGCATGTATTGTTTCTTACTCATCAGCCAAAAGTTAATTTATTAAGGAAGAGTGATTCTAGACTGTTTCCTAAGGAGCACAACAGATACACTATTTCAACCTGATATTTCAATTTACCTTAATACTTTATAGTTTCCTTTTTAGACGACTTATCTATTTTACAACTCTTTATTAAACAATCATTATAATTACTGGACTTAAAATGTCTTGCTTAAATCTAAATTGACTAAATTACTGCATTATCCATTTCTCAGAGTTTGCTGTCTATAAAAGACAAGAAATTAGTTTAACATGATCTATCTTTGACAAAATATGATGCTTTTCATTCAACTTCCTCTTTATTGTCTTGTCCTTTATTATTCTTTCCTTCACAAATTTATTCTAAGAGTTCTTCTGATACCACGATTAAATAAACAGCTCAACATTTGTTTTAATCATTTCCTCTCCTACACTCTCCTTCCCTCATAAAGAGGCATGAAATGTTAAAGATTAAAATGTCTAAACTCTTTGAAATGATGCACACCTTAAAAGAGTGAGAGTCCTGCTTCATATAATTAAGTTTCTTTCTACTCATACCTGTGTACCCCCAGGTATATTTCTATGTTATTCAGAATTCTGAAACAGTTAAAATAATTGAGGAACACTTGTAACCTATATTGATGAACACATCTACATCTCTAAGCAGTTGATATGAGCTCTAGAGACACCAGAGAAAGAGCTAAGCAGAACTATTCCAAGTGCATGACAGACTCCAAGCGCTGCGTGTCTAGAGCTTATACAGGCACTGTTTCCAAAACAGCTCTACCTTTGGTTTCTCTAAGCTCCACAGTGATCAGTCCCTGGGAATGAAGTGAGGTGAACCACATCTCTGAATGTGTAACTGGCTTAAAGCGGAAGAAGCACTGTTATTTGTAGAAAATGACAATGGAAATAGGAGACAAGGTTAACAGAACATAAATTCATTTGTATGATGATACAGTCTAAATAGCTGGCAGAGCAAGTCCTCAAAGCCACAGGTCAATGATGTGATATTGAGAAAGCCAGCATGACAGACAGGTGAGACAAGGCTGGTAGCACACCTATTTATGCTTTAGGAGTGCTGGAAAAGTGCAGTGTGATGGAGCAGGGAACAGTTCTGGTTCTTGGCAGATGTGTGAAATACTGTGTGCTCTATATGGAACCAGAGAATGCACAATGGACCTCTGAATTCTCTTAGACAGGGCCCAGACGCTCTCTGAAATAAAAACCGAGACATAGGTCTGTCTGCAAGCATTGGAACTAAGCTGAAAACACATGTGATTACTTGTGTAGGTAACAAGAGAAACTGGGGTATAAAATGTACTAGACAGCCAATAAACATGTCTTACAAACTTCCCTTTGTCCTCAGTCAAGAAAAAAAAGCTCAAATGTAGTTGAACATGGATGCCAAATGTTTAAGAAAAGACAGACAATTGTTGTTAGTTGTTTTCCTCCCCACAAGAAAGATAGTAAAAAAATATTCAAACTATCCAAAGAATTTTCCCAGCTCTACCCTAACTGTGCTTCCTATTGGCTCCTCTGGAAGTTAGCACATTAAAAGTTTCTTTATTTTTCACTACTGTCTATGTATTCTGTAAACTATGCTACAGGATTTGAGGGACCAGTCACACAGCTGTGTATTCCACCTTCTCTCCCGCAGGACAGAGTACTTCCCTACATGATCTTGGAAGGCTTACACAGCAGAGGAGTCCATTATCACTACAAGCATTCTGACACCAGATATAGGCATGAACTGTCTGAATGAAAACAGTTTAGAACAGGCCAGCCAACATTATTTTCAGCTACCAATGGAAAAGAAGTAAGAGAAAAAGGGAGAGAAATACAGGTAAACTGAATTTTTCACGGTCAACAAGTATTCCAGTTAAGACTATCAGAATGGTACCAGTGATTAGTGTTTGTGATGACCACAATGAAAATAAGAAGGGATCATTTCAAAGAGGCAGCTGGTAGTGCCTCTCTGCATCATGATCTCCATCAGCACCTTTTTCAACAAGGGAAATGATCTAAAACCATACCATATTCACTAAATTATAGTCACACAATGATTTGCAGGAGGACATGAGATACTTTCCACAAGGAATAATGCATTTCAGGTTTTAAAGCAGTTCTCTCAGCTTTTGTAGCAACACACTTTTCCAAAGCAGTAGGAATCTACGTAATATCTACAGGACATGAAATGACAAAATCACAGAATAGTTGAGGTTTGAGGGGACCTCTAGACATTGGCTTGTCGAACACTTCTGCTCGAAGCAGGATCATCTAGAGCAGGTTGCTCAGGGCAGTGTCCAATCAAGTTTTGAATATCTCCAAGGATGGAGACTCCACAGCCTCTCTGGGCAGCCTGTTCCAGTGTTCAGCCACCCTCACAGGAAAAAAAAAAATCTTATGTTTAAATGGAATTTCCTGTATTTCAATTTGTGATCATTGTCTCTTGCCTGGTCACTGGCCACCAGTGAGAAGGATTTGGCTCTGTTATCTTTATTTCCATGTTCAGGTATTTATACACACTGATAAGAGCCCACTTGAATCTTCTCTTCTCCAGGCTGAACAGTCCCAGTTCTCACAGCCTCTCCTTATATGGGAGATGCTCCAGTCCCTTTTTGGTCATATTTGCAGCCCTTTGCTGGACTTGCTCTGATAGGTCCATGTTTCTTGTACTGGGAGCCCAGAACTGGGCACACTGCTCCAGATGTGGCCTCACCAGGGCTGAGTAGAGGGGGAGGATCTCTTCCCTTGACCTACTGGCAACATTTTGTTTAATGCAGCCCAGGAGGCTTTTGGCTTTCTTTGTCACAAGGACATGTTGCTGGCCCATGGTCAACTTGTTGTCCATCAGCACTCCCAGGTCCTTCTCCACAGAGCTGCTTTCCAGCAGGTCAACCTCCAACCTGTACTGGTGCATGGGGTTATTCCTCCCCAGGTGAAGGACCCTGCACTTGCCTTTGTTGAACTTCATGAGGTTCCTCTCTGCCCAACTCTCCAGCCTGTTGAGGTCCCTCTGAATGGCAGCACAGCCCTCTGGTGTATCCGCCACTCCTCTCAGTTTTGTGTCATCAGCAAACTTGCTGAGGGTGCATTCTGTCCCTTCATCCAGGTCATTAATGAAGATGTTAAACAGTACTGGCCCCAGTATCAATCCTTGGAGTATACCACTAGCAACAGTCTTCCAGCTGGCCTTCATGTCTTTGATCACAACCCTCTAAGCCCAGCAATTTAGCCAGTTTTCAGGTCACCTCACAGTCCACTTATCTTGCCCATACTTCATAAGTTTGTTTATAAGGATGTTATGGGAGCCAGTGTCTAAAGCCTTGCTAAAGTCAAGACTGAGCTAGTCATCTTATTGTAGAAGGCTATAAGGTTTGCCAGGCATGGTTTCCCCTTCATAAATCCATGTTGACCCAATCACCTTTTTGTCCTTAGTATGTTTAGGAATAGTTTCTAGGAAGATTTGCTCCTTCACCTTCCTAGGGACCAAGATGAGGCTTACTGGTCTATAGTTCCCCAGATATGAGGAACTTGATTTGAACTTGCCTTTCTTGAAGATAAGAGTGTCATTTGCTTTCTTCCAGTCCTCAGGAACCTCTCCTGATCACCACGACCTTTCAAAGATAATTGAGAGTGACCTTTTAGTGACACTGGCCAGCTCCGTCAGTACACGTGAATGTATTCCATCAGGTCCCATGGACCTTTTGTATGTCCAGATTGTTTAAATGTTCCCTAACCTGATCCTCCTCCACTGAGGGTAAGTCTTCCTTTCACACTGGTTTCAGGGGCCTGAATTGCTGAAGATCAATCATACCAGTAAAGACTGAAGTGAAGAAAGCAATGAGTATCTTAGCCTTTTCCGTGTCCATTTGTCACCAGACATCCTGCCCCATTTAGCAGAGGGCCCACACTTTCCCAAGGCTTTCTTTAGCTGCTGATATACTTGTAGAAGCCTTTCTTCTTGTCCTTCATGTCCCTCAACAGATTCAACTCCAGACTGGGCTCTGGCTTTCCTAACCCCATCCCTACATACTCAGACAGTGTTTCTATATTGCACCCAGGACACTTGTCCTTGCTTCCACCTCCTGTATGCTCCCTTTTTGTGTTTGAGTTTCTCAGGAGTTCCTTGTTCATCCATGCAGACCTCCTGCCGCTCTTGCTTCACTTCCTGCTCATCAGAATGGTACATTCTTGACCTTGGAGCAGGTGATCCTTGAAAATCAACCAGCTGCTCTGGATCTCTCTTCTCTCCAGGGCTAATCTCTTGAAGCTGTAGGACCTCAGAGAAGATCCAGTCATTCTCTTTCTCATCGTCTCTGATGCTGTGAAGTCTGCTGGCCTCCCCCTGCAGGTTCATACTTGGCAACACAGATCCCCCACCAGTGCACACCTCCTGCGGGTGAGGAGTTCCTCTCCCCCAGCCCCAGCAACAGGCGTCCCTACAGCTCCAGGCCTGGACCACTGCATCTTCCCTTGAGAGCTTGGTCTAGTTCAAGGCCTCTGATGTTGCAGGGATAGTTGCTCCAATAGCTGCTGGGAACCTTGCCTTGTGCTGCATCTCCGCACCATGGCTAAGCACATTTACACTGTCCTTGGCCCTCCTGTACAAATTAATGCTTCCATCAGTTGTTTCCATGAACTGCACTCTAGGACAGCAGGCCTCTATAGGCCTCTCCCTGGCTGCAAGAGTGCCTGACCCTCCATTATCAGGAATAAGCTGAAACAAAAGCTCAAAGCATCCTTTGATGCAGAACTACTGACAAAGTTCTGTAAGTCATGGTCTCCTGGAAGGCCATTATCCTTTCCTAGCAGCAACAGGTGCCCTGAAGTTCCTTAAAGAGTTCCCAGAGCCCTCTGATAATCCCAGAAGTTCCCAGAAGATCTAGATCTCAAAGCAGGACCCAGAAACTGCTGCAATAACTGCTGTCTCTGTTGGTTGTGCTCTGATGAAGGAGGTGAAGGAGGAACCCAGTGGTAATCTGTAACCAAGGCTGCCATCTCTGGGATAGGAACTGACTTACAGATGCCTGAAGCTAGAAGTGAACTACTTTTGGATATGCTGGTAGATGCTCATCCACACTGTAAAATAACCACCAACTCTGACACAAATTTGCTTCTTTTCAGGCCAAGCGTTAGGAGCTGCTAAAAGATGAGTGTATCTTGCAAAATTTATGCCCAGACTTACAGTATTATTTGTCACACCTTTATACAAGTTCTAAAACTTACCACATTACAAATAATGCTTCTCACCTGGCAGTGAGGCATAGCTGGCCTGATTGGTTGAAGGCAGTCTGAGGACAGCAAAGGCAATTAAATAGATAGGCAATTATAGAAGAAATGAAGCAAAAACCCCCCAGCCTTGTAATAAATGGGTTCCCCAAAGAAAAACAGAGTGCTAAGAAGCTAAGGAAAATATCAGGATAAGAACTACATTCTCTACGGTAGGAACAAAACCTGGGCCACCTTTCGCTTCAGAAGTCCACATAGGATCTGTTGCACCTCCATGGTGATATTCTTCAGGTATTGTTCATGCTAAAGATCAACTCAGTATCGAAAATTAAGCAAGTTGCTTCAAACTTGCCAGATCATTGCCTGATCTTCCTAGATTTTGCAATGCTGTACAAATTAGTTTGCATGCCATAATATGTAAGCCTTGCTGTAACTACAAGCTGTTGTTTCCACTGTGAAAAGTAAATCCGTCAATGGACAAACATTTGCTCTCAAAGAGCACACTACAGAGCAAGGAGTGATTTCCGTACACCACATGTAGCAGCATATGAATGAGAGAGGAGTAATCATCTACTTTGATTTTGTGGATTCAGTTCAGACACTTAACATTAATGCTCCTTTGTATGTTCAGGCACAGTGCAGAAGAAAAATTCTAAGTATTGTGATAGAACAAGTATTGTGCATTGTGCAAAAACCAGCCCAGTGTGGTGTTAGTCATTAAAACATTGCCAAGCATCTCGCTCAATCTCACTTGCAAGTCTGAAAAGCTAAAAGACTTCTGCCATAAGGTCTATCAGAACTGCCAGTGCTCAGCTCCTACTATAATTCCAGGAGAAACAAAGAAGGAATATTGAGAGCAGGAGAAGCAATTGAAACTATGAAAGATTATTTATAGTTCCCCAGCATGGAAATGAAATTCAGACTGTCATAATGATTGAATTGTGCTTATTTTTTGTGTTGTTGCACTGATCTGGAATGGCAGCCTGCATATAGCTTAAAAAAAAAAAAAGTATTTTTCTTTTTGAATCCTGTGCTTTCAGCAATATAATATATGTATCTTTAAGACTCCTCAGTCCTTATAGGAATCCTGTTTATATTAGGATTGAAAGATTTGAAGCGCTTTCTGGATGAATGACTCAAGGGCAGCACTTCCTTTGCTCCTTTGTGCGGCTTCAAAGCAGGCTGGCAAGCCCAACTGCAGGGAGCATGTGGCAGTCTGCGAGGCGTGTGGGAGGGCTGGGGTGAGCAAGAGAGCAGTTGTTGCTGAAGGAGTGCCAGAAACGACTGAGTGTTTGCTGTTTGATGAGAGAAAAACCTCATCCTCAATTTTTGTGGATGAATAAGTGACATAACCATCTCCAAACTAAGGCAGTTTAACAGCAGCAGCTACCAGGTTTTTCTGACATACCTGAGCTGTACTCCTGCTGTGTTGAGGTACACAAAGTACAGCTAAACAAATTAAACCGGTCTCAAAGTCAGTCTGCTAAAAAACAATCTGCAGTATGGATACGCCCTTGGGTAAGGTCTCGATCCTCAACAAGACATATGTGCTGCGCTGGAAAATTTTGTTACAAAATTCTTTGGGCAAGTCATCCATGTATCCTCATACCATTTACCCATCTTCAGAGACGTTCATAGGCCTTTCTGCCCCATCCCAAGCAGAGACGGCTTCCCTCTCAGAAGTGCATGCAGCAGCTAATCCGCTCTACGGGGATACTAACTGCTACCACACTACAAATTAGTATTGAGTGCTGAGTATTCACATCTGCTGTTAACATCATTAGGAAATGCAGGCAAAATCATCTAACCATGAAAACTGTTTTGTAAGTTAAGGCCACCCAGGCTTGGAAAGTGTTGGCTGCTCTTTGCATCTATTTTTGTTTGCAGAATAATGTTGGATTCTCCTAACACGGGCTGTTAAATCTGTCTGAGATACTGAACTGCAGCCCACACTTCCCACTCTGGACTGTTGCGTTAGGGTTACTGTAGCAAAATGCTTTCAGCCTGAAGAAGGCTGCTGAAGGAATATGAATGAATATACATAATGCGCTTCTGAACGTAAATGACTTGCAGCACACTAAAGCCCACTTAAAGTATCCTTTGTGATCAACAGCAGCATTAAGTAGCTCAATAACAGAGAGTGCATTCAAGGGAAGAAAAACAGCTGCAAGAAGCAGAAGTTACTGAGGATCCATTAGTGAAGTTTAGACATAGGTCCAGAGGTACTTGGAATAAAGATGCCTTACAGTTTGTATAAAAGTAAAACCCATACAGAAAGCAGCTCTGCCCAGTAATGTGTGGATAATCAGGAGCACATAGGTTGTCTAGAGGGAAGCTTGGCACTCACCAAGGACTGCTGAATAAGATTATAAGAGACATTTCAGCTTCCTTCTCTCTTTTGCTCAGTTTAATAAAAAGAATTAGCCAAAGTAAAAGTACAAAATATTAAAAAAAAATACAAATATTATCTCCTTCCTAGCAACTACTGCTAGTTTCATCATAATTACAGATCTACTTAATCATCCCTCAGATGGTGCTCAAGAGTGCAATTCGGTTTGTGTGTATTGGGGGGGAGGGGGTTATGGGGTTGGGTTTTAAATATCAAAATATTTACTCTTTGAGAGTCCACATCAGGCTCACTGTAACTCACAGCTGCACAATAACTGGACCCATACTACCTAGGAACTTCAAGCCTGATGTGGGTATCACAGGCTATGATGCAATCACTGCAAAGCACCAGGGTTTTAATCATCTGTTCATTCTCATCCATGTCAAGTAATTAGTTACATTTGTTTGTAAAGGCCACCCCAGAGATAAGTGGTGCAAACAGAGGGTGCAAAACCATTTCAAGCTTAAAGAGACAGTCAGACTAAGCAGCAAACCTGTTTTCTAGGACAGCAGCAAATTAAGAGCTCAGAGGAAACTCCCTTTCCTAGAATTTCCTTCACTCTCATGCTAGAGGTAACCCACTTGGTTCACCAGTTTCCTGGACACAAGCTCCCTGTTTCTGTCCTAACCACTGTCTTCCTTTCGCCATTCAGGGAACCCCGGTTAACTTCAGTAACATGCAGCGGGTGTCTGGTGCTCGCCTCTCAACTCTGCCAGCTGCTGCATCACCAGCTCCTCCTCTCTCACCTCCAGCTTTCCCACAAGGCTCTTCAACTTTGTCCTCAGCATGGTACTTCCTTTCCTCACTTGCTTAATAGAGTTGCCTATGGGTAAGATATTGAACTTAAAGTGGTTTAGTGTGGTTTTTTGTTTGTTTGTTTTTGTGGGTTTTGGTTCTGTGGCCCTGCTTCACAAGTAGCAACAAACCACTGTTTGTGGTGCAAATTGAAGCTCACAGCTACTTACTTGGGGCTTCAGATAAGGGCTGAGTTGGCTCTGGCCGATGACCCTGAGCAAGTTTTTCTTGTATCCCTACTTGCAGTGCTCTTGGTGAGCTGCTCTAAGCCTAGTGCTGTGGTATTTTCAGTGGGGCAAGCTGATCTCTTCATTTTTTTTGTAAAAAAACTCTGTAATTACAGAATGAGCAGAGGCTTACTACTATTGCAGATTGCTGCTCCTGCCAAATGTAAGCAAATTTTGTATATATATTTGTTTATTATGTGACTCTAAGCTACAGATTTTTTATCTCACATCAAACAATTAAGGTAAAAATAGTGAGATTTATGTATGAGGTTGAGTTTTCAGGTGAAAACTGGGCAAGCAATCAAGGAATGCTCATATATTGGCTTAGAAGTGCATTCAAATTTCATTTCAGTCATTACCTCCTCCATATGTTATTTTCTCTGACATCTTTTTAATAAGCCATTTCTAAACTATCAATTAATACAGTAAGTTGAAACTCTTCTTAATTCAGGAAGGAAAAAAAAAATCCTGCTCCTGTTAATTTTATTTTAAATAATATTTGTTTGAACTATCATTGTCTTCTTCTGGATTGAGATCTAAGTTATGAGAAGCCTGTTTAGAAGAAATGAGATCAAAGTTGATTTCTAAAATATTCATTGTGATGAGTTTAGATGGAATTGTCTTCTTTCTCCCTCATCCCTCCAGGCTTCCACCAGACAAATGGATTTTCTAGGGGCCTTAAAGAGTTTCCCCATCCTCCCTTAACACCTCATTTCCTGTAATATGCATCTGTAACCTTTGAGTCTGAACCTTCAATGTTTTTAGTCCAAACAAATATGGAATTAGAGATTTTATTACCCAGAACTGACTGATAGCTAGGAATGAAAAGGAAGAAATACTCAAATCAATAATACTGTCATGGCCTTAATATTCATACCAGACCACATATAGAAATATATTTTTTTCTGTGAGCACAGCGCTCATATTAGAACAGTTAAAGCCCAAGTAGGTTAACAAAGTGGCATCAGCCAGGGTCAAGCTAGACTAAACACCTTGTATTGCCTCTGTCATTGCTGCTGTTGTTGGGAAGTTGGCTGCATGTTAACAGGGTTGGCAGTATCAGGCAGGAGATCTAGGAGACCTGACTGCCCAGAGGGAATACCGCAACACTCTGAACGCAGTGTACTAGTCAACATACCAAGATGAATTCACCGTAGGTGCAATATTATACTGATATTACTCATAGAGCTTCAACACCACAGTTGGCTTAAGCTAATCAAAGGCCACCGAAAGGTAATTACCCCATTTACCTCCCTTGTGCCAGTGCTAGAGCTTGTGCAGCCAGGTCAGTTCTAGGCAGAGACCGGCTGGGTCAGAAATTGCCCCCAGCAAAACAAAACAAAAGAAAAGAAAACAAAACAAAAGATGAGTTGTCAACAGAAAATGTTCTGTAGTGAGATGGTAGTGCAACCACAAGAGCTGAAGGGGCAGGAGGAAGAAGCAGGCTATAGTCAATACAGAAACCACCTTCTACTTCCCAAATCTCAGGCACGCAGGATGTTGTTGTCTCTGACTCCTTTGCAAGGAAGAAAAGCTGCCTCTGGGCTTCCCATATATTATGTGCTTCCCTCTCTCCTATCTGCTATATGTGACGTGTATGTGGAAACCTCAGTGCAGACAGAATCTGGGTAGAGTTCAACACTGGAATGGTCAGAAGAAGAAAAAAAAAGTGAAATTTCTTTAACTGAGACATTTAGGAAATGAAAGAGAACAGTCAGGAGTCAAGGGCTTGGGGAAGGTAACCAGACAGGCAGAAGATTTAGTGCCAGTTTCATATCTGGCTGTAATGTGCTATGTTTCCTCACATAAAAAGATAAAAATTGTTTAGATCCATAGCTGTGTAAGTCAGTATAACTGTCATTGGTAGGGAAAGGAAGTAAAGTTTATTTTTGTAAGGTGAAGATAAGTCTGTTTCAAATTCATGTACTTCCCAAAATGGGATGTTCCACACACCTGTGTAAATCTAACTTTTGGTGTAAGAACCATAATTTTGACAAATTTTCTCAGAATGGGTTCCAAAGCATATAGGGATTTGGGTTGGACTGATGCTTTAGGGGATCACAGTTGTATATTAAATACAAAGTCACCAAAGCTTTTTGGATCATTTGAAATGATATTTTTTTCCTTTCTTTTATTTAAAACTGAAGTTTTATTGTTGATCTATTTTTTTCAAGTAGAAGATGTAAATGATGAAGAAGGATAGAAAATTTGGCAAGTTAAAAGAAAGCTTTTGTAGATAGGTACAGTTTTCTATAAAAAGCCATTGATATGATAAATAGTGTTCCTTAAATTAGAAAGCAGTTTTGATTATTCAAAACAGTCAAACAATGATAGCACTAAGTACTACGTTATCTTCTCAGAAACATTACATATCTTCAGTCTGGTCTTGATCTGAGATTACTGGCAGTGAACACACTCACATTTTTAATTTTATTTTCTGTATATTCATTTTAATATCTTCACATTGATCTATTCACTATAGTTAAGGCTACCACATCATGAAAAAAAAATTTCTTCCTATTCTTTTAATTAATTCATGTATCAATGCTAATATGCTAGACAGCTAAAATCAAATTCAAAATTTGGGGAAAAAAAGAAAACCCAGCAAAGTTACTTTCTGCATTATTTGATTAATATCATGGACTAAATTCCTTTCTGCAGAACTCTCCTCCCCTCAGTTGCAGAGTGAAATTTGGAAGAGAATTTGGCCTATTATGGTTAATAAATGAGACAAGATTTTAAGACAAACATTTGCAGAAAATTCAGGCACCAGGTGTTCAATAACTATATATATAAACAATCAGGATTAGTGAAAATGACATTTAGTGCGAGAGAACCCTTTAGGAGGGGAAAAAAGCAGGGAAAAAATGCATTTAAGTCTCTGTTCAGCCTTCAGACAGCCACCATACATTTGTATCTCTGTATTCTTTTAAAATTTAGCCATCATTAGCTCTTGACCTTTTAGGGCCTTCACTTTAACTGGATGATTTAGAAAATTCCACATACACATAGCTATTAATTCACTGATAGTTTGATGCTTAACTTGAATAGTCCATTTGCCTAAGTGATTCTTTTTGATCCAAGGTGAGAGAAAGGCCTAGGAACAGAATTCAAGGCAGTTATGATCTAGAGAAATTAAGCATCTGTATGGATGACCTTCCAGACAGCTGGAAGTAAAATGTCAGAGGGTCAAGCAGCAGAGCAGAAGTTAATGAACTGAAAACCACAGTCATTAAAGCTATTACATTCAAGTAGGTTCATAGCTTTCCTTGCTGTGTGCAACCATGTCAAGCAATGTTAGAAAGGACGAAGAGCTGAGCTATATATATATTGGGTTCTCATTTCAGCCAGCCTACTAGAGGTGACCAGTAAGGTTTTGTGAGATACATTAGATATGAGCTTTGTTAAATACATTGAAAATGTGGCCTTCAACAGATTAATGTTTAAAGCAACTTTAAGTTGAGTGGGTGAGACATAAAAGATGCAAATGTTTTGAAAACACTTTAGGGATTGATCAGTTACGTGATTGTTTTCTGAGCAACATTAACTGAGATAAGATAATTTCCAAGTAAAACTTCTTTTTTTCTTCTTCTTTTTTTTTTTTTTTTTTAATAGCACTGCAATATATGTTGCAGATGAGTGAACAACCTTTCTTTTTTGGAAAATCAGGAAGATCTTAAGCCAGGCAGGAGATTATTTTTCAGGATCTGTCTAAGCAGCATTCAATAAGATTAGAGATTTCAGCCTGCTTACTGGTTAGTTTTTGGTTTACATTGCTAACACCCATTGCTGATTCTGAAGCCCAGCAGATAGAGCCCTCAGCTCAGAGAAGGGATTCCTGTGGTCCTAACTTAAGCTATTTTTGTCACTGTATTTGCTTGGATAGCACAGATGTTTCCTTAGGTTTCTGCATCATTGTTCAAACCTGTTATGAAGTGCTGGCAGTCTTTGCAGTAGGTCTGTGTGGCCCGCACCTACACTAAATCCAAGTCAGCTAGATGTGCTCAACGTCCACCCAGGAAGAGGGGCTGTGTGTTTCCTATACCCTCCTCATGTTCTTGAATCAAAGGTTTCAGCTTTTTTAAAAATAATACTTTTGCGGGGGGTGGAGGGGAGAAAGGCTTTAGGCATGCCAAACTTTCACCAGCATTCTTAGATCTTCAGATGCTGGTGGTTGAGCTGATTAATGAACACATCTGTAAGTTAAATTCTGAAATGCTGTTTTCAATCTGGCTGAAACCAGAAACTATTGGGAATCTAGTGTGAAAGTTTAAGATCCTCAGCTCAAAATCCAAAGCACACACATTTGTCTAAGTATCTAAATGGAAATACTTGAAACCGACAGATTGCCACCATCGGCCTTTTCATGTTTAGGGTAATAGAATTTATCAATTTAACATAGGCTTAATTCATGAGATAGAGCCACATTATGCACTGTACAGCCCAAACCACATGATAAGCATAAGGGATAGGGTTTTATTTTTATTTTATTCCTGAATGTGCCTTTAGTCTGCTTTCACTTTATGTGCAGCCTCATCACTTATGACGATCAAGAAATACGCAAACATTTGCAGTAGAATAAGTCAGTGGGTGGTTGGGGCATCAGATTATACTCCTGACAAATAAAGTAAAAGGAGTAATTGAAACTCCAAGTGATGCCAATATCTGAGCAGGGTTGATAAGTACTACACTATTGCAAAGAAGACGGATGAAAAGCTAACCCCGTTCCACTGGATAAAAACAAATTAAAAATATAATCATTTGCATTTTGTGCAATGATTTCATGGATACAATGACTTTAGAAATGTTAGGATAAAATGATTTTCCTTTTCAAATAAGCTTTTGGAAAAGTTACAAGAAAGACTGTTCTCTTCTAATTGACCTCGTTCCTTTTGCTGCATGTAATATTAAATAAAGTGGAAGTGTTACCTTCCCAAACAATTTAAGAGTATATAAATTAATACAGCTGCAATCTACAGTATAATCAGAGTCTTAAGGTAAGTTGATACATAAGTGTAAAGAAAGGAGACCACTTCTGATCATGTTTACTCACATACACGTGCACAGAATACCGCTCACCTAAGAGGATAATCTCTCAGGAAGATTCATATGAATAACACTAACAGAGCAGACTCCAAAAATTTATCTGAGCCAGTTGTGTTACCCCTAAATCTGTAATAAACTGCATGAAAAAAGACTTTGTGTGTTGGGAAGTGTAACTAGTTTCTCTCCATATGACCCTGACCGAACATTAGAAAGCACAGACAATCTGATGGAAGGATGGCACACTGGAATTTAAAAATATTTTCCCACGGTTGAACAGCTTATGAATCATAGGTTATCTTATCAAGTGCAGTTCTGCTTTTTAGCCTAGTTCAATACAAGATATGACTGGCTCCTGAGCTATGGACATCACCGGAAACATGCTCTCTCCAGAAGCTGTACTGTGTGTTTGATTGCACCAGACCTTTTTAAGTTTCATTTTTATCTAACTTCTTTCTTGCTACAAAAATCATGACAATATTTTCAGATCTCAGACTAAATGAATTACTCAAGAAAGATTTGTTTTTTCCCCTTGGAGTGCTGGCTAGCTTGTCCAGTGGCCAGATAAATCCAAACAGCCTGATAAATTGCCTAACTGCATGCTTTCCAGTCAGAAGCTTACCTTAACTTTCTTTAAATTCAAAACCTGCTTTTACAGTCTCTTTCAAGCTATAATGACAATCTCTAAAACTGAAAAAGGATCCAATTCTTATTCCCTCACTGAGATGAAGGTGATCTTTGCCTGTACAGTGGTGACTTCGGAGATAGGCATAAGTTTATCTAAACCACAAAATGAATCTGAGCAAAAAAATATGGACAAATTTATTAGAGAAAGCTTTACACAGGGAGCAAGCAGTATGTTATAGGTCTGAAAGTCCTTTTTTTACCTGCTCTGATCCTGTAGGACAGGAAATATATAGGAAATAAGTAGCAGCTATAGCTAATAAAGCTTGTCTTTAGACTGAAATGCAGGCCTTGATCTTTGCAAATGAAGGTTAATTCCAAAAGTTCATTTCCAAGTAAGGTTGTTCAGTGGTTTATACGATAGGATGCCTTATGTGGATCAGTAGTTTGAAGATCATGGTGTTACTCACCTTAATTCACTCTCATTTTCAACAAATGACGATGGCTGGTAACTTTAAGATTCTTATGCAAAGAATTTGCTATTTCTGAAGTCTGGTACTGCCAAACAAAAAAAGAAATAAAATAATACATATATATTTAGGAAAAACAAGCACTGGTCACAGATACATTGCTTGTGGGTTTTTTTGTTTCGTTGGTTTTTTTAACATCTTTCTGTAAAATTATCGTGAATCTTAGGCTTTTTTTCAGTACACTAAAGGGTTAATAGTGAATCCTAGATTGAAGTACAAAAATACTCGGTTAATGCCAACGTTTTACTCTAAGCATGTTTGTGTTTTGAGGAAACAGTTCAAATTTAGCTTTGATTTAACTTCACTGGTTTCTTTGGTACTATGGGAGAATTAAGTTACTAATTTAATTTACTAATTGGCACCTCTAATTACCACACTGCCAGATCCAGCATAACATTCCAGAATCTAATACCAGAGGACATTGAGATATACATTCATTTAGGGACTGGCACTGATTATTTATGGCTTGGATCTGATCCCATTATGGTTGATGGTAAAACTAAATTAAAGTGGATGCAATATTCAGGCTTTTATGTTGCAGCAGCCTCAAGTGTTACAGTGTCCCTCCATCTGACCACCAGGAGGATAAACAAAATCTAACATTGATAACAAGGTATAGATAGGTTCTCTTCTACACATGAAACTAAAAGAAAATTCTCCTTGTTTCTTCTATCAACTGCTTTTTTTTCAAAAACAGTTTTTTTTTTAATATATCGGTTGTTGAACATTAAAAACAAAGTAAAGAAAGAGTGTTCTTTTTTATGTGGTTGAAAGAAGTAATTTGCTTTCAACAATTTAGGTTTGTAAAAAATATAATTTACACTTTTAATAAACACTTTTCTCCATTAAAGCTTGAGATTAGAGCAATACACTGTAAAAGTCGCAGATAATTGAGAGAACATCTTTAGAAAGACAGTATAAATTTACATGTATAATGAAATACGACAGGTTATCAAGGTAATGCAATATGCACAGCTGAGGGAAAAGCTAAGAAGATGAAAGGAATACAATAGCTTGAAGAATGTGAGAGGTTATGTTGTTGGAAGCAGCAAGTAAGTCCAGCATGTTGTAAAAATACTTAACTAGAGAAAATGCAAGAAATATTTACTTAAACAGATGTAACAGTGATGTCTTGTCTATACTCAAATAACCTGGAATATAGTCACCTCCATGAAGATCTGCACTGTACTCTCTGGATACGCCACCATTTTACTATAAACACAGAATAAATTGTATCAAAGACTTAGATCAAAGACTTTGTAAAAAACTAGCTGTAATGTGGAGCTACTACTCAAACTTAGCTCTCCTGAAGCACTGTCCTCTAAACCACATTTCCTAGATAGTTTGTGTCATTAAGAGTTAGAAAGCTGAAAGGCAAGACATATGACAGTGAAAAGAGGTGTAACACCCACGCAGAAAGAATCTACTGAGGGTAGCAAATGATATGATGGTTCAATGTTTTGGTGGGTAGTAGGTGAATGGAGCAAGGGGGTTAGTTAGCCAACTGAAAGTAATGGAAAGGATGTTGAAGAAAAATATCAAAGGGTTCAGACTGTCAAGCTCAGTGTGGAGTGAAGCTCAGCTCAGCTGAAAAAAATGTAATCAAAAGAGGAAACACTTGGATAACAGAAAAAGGCAGAGAGAGCGCTGTTAAAGATAAAAAAGCTTTGTGATTCCATTACCATCTACTGTCATTCAAGTTTACTTCTAGAATTAAATTTTTGGTGGAGGAGGTTAATAAGTCTAAAAATTCAGAGTAAAACCTAGCCACAAATGGTTTCAGAGAGTTTGCAAATCCTCACTTGCACTATAAAGACACCAAAGTCTCATCCCTAGATTCTTTTTCACTGTTGCGACAAAATGATTTTGCATGGTATTAATATGTAAAGTCCAAAATAAATTTAAACTTCTTGGAAAATGAGAACATAGAATGAATTATGGTTACTCTAAAAGTGAGCAGGCAATATTTTTTTTTCATTGTGCATATTTTGACGCATGAAAAGTGCGTTACTTTTAATTTGTACTTATAATAACCACACTGACTTATTTTACTTTTTTTTTTTTTTTKCTTACTTTATTTTATCAACAGTGTGGAAGAGAATGAAGTGCTTCAAAATAAGAAATCATTCTCTGAAGTGCAAAGCAAAAGTTGGCTCACTTTGGTGCTCACTGTTCATGAACCATAGAGCCTTTCCAAGATACCTGCCTCAATTGACTCCCTTTAAGCATTAAGCATAGTCCATAAATTCTATTTCAAAGTTTAAATTTACAATGGATTCCATTCATAAAACTGTCATGGTAGGTTTTCTGAGGGTACTTTACACTAAAGTGCAGAATGCTTCCAAACTGAGTAAAAGCTGAACTGTTCATACATATCAAAGCTTTCTTCTTTATAGACAGATGGCCAACTTGCCATTGGACCCTTGAAGAGAAGGAGGGGGGAGAAGTGCTAGCTCAGAAGTGCCAGACTACAATGAAACTTGTTCATAAAAAGCTGATCTATGCTCTTTGCTGTCTGCCCAGAATCCATTTTAAGAACGTGACCTAACTCCCATCGAAGTCAACAGACTGCAGTGGGAGTGGGAACGTGCCATATGTCTGAAAAGGAGCACTTCTCTTCTCTGGCATGAGGCAACACTACTTGCGAGTGGGAGTTTAGAGCTCAGGGCAGAAGGGAAGACATTTCTGCCCTATTTAATTTTCTCTTTGCTATCGTATTGAAAAATGTAACCCATTTCATGCCTTGAAAAATGTTGCTGTTTGGCTAATTCTTAGCTGATATAAATTGGCATGGCTGTGCCATCTGTAGAGCTTTGGTGGGTCCTGGTTTGTTTGAACCCTGGTCCTTTACACTAAGCAGAGCAGGAGATGTACAGTGTACAGACAGGGTAAAGGTCATCACTAAACAGCTATATTCCAGTTCCCTTAGTGCACTGAATTTATTTTTTTTTCCTTGAGAAATTTCAGTCCATTTCCTGTGATTGTTTTAATGCTCCTTTTCTCTTTTTTGATGAAAATGTTACAAAAAATGATGACTAGAAGAAGAAAATACTAGCAGTAAACAAAACCAGCAATAATTGTAGAAATTGAAATTGAAATAAAACATGCAAATGTTTATATTAGAACCCAGATTTCCACTCATGTAATCACAGTGGAAATATGAGACTTGTATAATGTGGCTTACCAAATATTACCAACATAAATTAACTTTTGAAATTCTAGTGTAGGTCAAGATTGCTATTTTCCAACTTCTCTTTGATCAAGGAAAATTAAAGTGCCCCCTTTGAATAGACTACCCACATTGTCGGTCACAAACAGAGCTGGGAAAAAGCTTGGCTTAAATCAGTCTAAATATACTCTGATAAAATACAGTAGCTTAATAAATTTTATGTATTTTGCAGATGTAAACTGTATAAAACACTATCATTTTACTCTTACGAGGATTTGATAAGTACAAGAAGTTTCATAAAGTATAGCCATGCAGAGTTTATCTGCAAATAACGAGAACTTTATAGGAATATGTTCCTGGGAATGAGATCTTTGTAGGAACTTGCAGAATCCAAAATCAGAGGTCTGCAGTTGTATTAGGCATTCCCTTGCCAAGCCAGTGACATTTGAAAAATGATGTCAGGGCCCTCTGTTTCAAACAGGAATGAATGGCTCGCAGTGTTTTTTTTTCTACCTGTGCCTACTAAAACCCCCACTCCTTAAACACTTACTCATTTTTGCGTAAGGTCTGTAATAAAATCTTTTTTTTTTTTTGGGGGGGGGGGAAGCATATAATAGACTCTTGTCTCCGATGTCAAATGAATATCCTTGAGGAACACAAGCTGTGCATGCTCATACCAGCATACTTAACACTTAACACATATTTATTGTCCCCTCCTCTCCCATCAGGGCTTTCTAGATTTTGCTTTTTTAATTCTAATTCTGATGGGAAAGTTTTAGTCCTCATTTATGAGTAGTGCTATTGGGTTTTATCTTACATATTAATTAATAAAAGAAGGATCAAACTCCTCTGCTCTGCTCTGCTCTGTCCTGCTCTCCTCTCCTCAACTTCATCATCTTCTCCCATTATGTCTTCTAAGTATAGCTACTGAATCCAGGAGGAAAAAGACCTTGGCAGTGAAGAGAAATATCTTGTTGATGCTCTCTGTCTATATGGTAGACAAGATAATCAGTAGAAGGATGTACAAAGAGAAGAAGTAGAAGGATGCAAAAAGGAAGAAAAGTATCTACAGGAAGAAGTTTTGATGTAGATGTTTTGTAACACACTCTGCAAGGTATGTGTGCTAGAGAAGAAAGATAAATGCATCTACTTTGTTCTTAAATCAAGAAGTGATGACATTTCTGATGATCTTGAGGGTGTTTTGAGCCTTAAATCTCTGTGCATTGAATAGATAATCATTACTCCTAGATCTAGACTCAGAAGACCTGAAATCTCTCTGTTCCTGTACTCAATATTTTCTTTTGCTTACACATTACCTTCAAATTCTTTCACTTCTTTTTAAAACCATCTTTTACTGCTTTTAATTTTTTACATTCCCTTAAGTTTATAGTGTCTATCACATAATCATATTTTTAAATAATGCTGCAACTTAGGCTCTTGGGAGAAGTATGCAAGCCTTTTTTTTTTCTTTTTTTTAATGAGTATGAGTCAGTGTGCTTGTATATGTGCATGTGTTTTATTTAGTGTGTTGAATTAAAATGACATTATCACAGCAGTTACAGGAGGGAGACATCTATTCTGCTCAAGCCCTTCTCCCTAAAAGGCAATGTATTGTCCTCTAAATAGAGGGTAGATCAGACAGAAAGTTATTACGTTCCATCTGAACAAAAAAACTCATACAGATTTTTTCATATAAAATGCCATTCCTGCTTTTCCTAAATATCATCTTGGTTATGTCTCAACATCCAGTCATTTGTCATCTGCAGATGATTTTATTTACATGGAGAATATAAGAGGTTTTGTTATTTGAATTAGCGCATTAAGCTACATTAATGTTTTGCTGGCAGACTATCTTTAAATTCAGCATGTTTTTTCACTGAGCTATGCCTATCAGGCACAGATTTTCCCAGGCCATTGACAGACTTTTTAAAGAGCATTATGCAGTGTTGCTTTATTTGGGGCTTCACTGTAACTGTTATGCGTTCACTTTTCCTCTGATCCAGGTACAAAACCAGTCTAAACTTCTGGAGCGTTCCTGACTCAACAAAGCATGTAAGTACATGCTTAGTTGTAAGTAGGAGCTTTGGTTATACTATTTTTAATTATCCTTAAATAAATGCTTTGATTGAACAATGAGTGTCGAATGTAAGCAGTTTGCTGGTCCTAGACCAGGGGAGCAGAACTCTGCTCTAAAATTTTACCTTCTTAAATCAAAGCGGAAATATTCAGCTGAATTCTTGATTTGTTTGTTTTTAAATGATCTCTGGATTTGTCCCATGACAAATCTTAGTAAAAGGATAGGGACAACAAAATTACTTCAAAATGCTATGGTACATTTTACCTTTAAAGTATAAAATCCTGTAAATGCAAAATGGGTTATATATCTTACATATTTGGGAGCTTACTTGTCAATTAATGTATTGCCTGCTTATTCTAAAATGAAGCATAGTCTATAATACTGCACTCCATATAAGTTTTCAGTGAAAGAGTTCAAATTGCCAAACTATAATTTAGAACATGATACTGCTGTTGTTTAATCTACTAAATTTTTCACTCAGTCAAATGCAAAACTCTTCTCCTGAGACCAATCCTCTACATAAAAAAGAGTCCCCTCAAATGACAGAAGAACTATGGCTTCCATTCAGCACTGCAATAAAATGGACAGGTGCAAATTAATGCTTAGTTGATCCAAAATGAAGCAAT
Source organism: Apteryx rowi (assembly GCF_003343035.1). Lineage (NCBI taxonomy): Eukaryota > Metazoa > Chordata > Aves > Apterygiformes > Apterygidae > Apteryx > Apteryx rowi. Next base: position 729,951 of record NW_020449219.1, on the reverse strand, counting down.
ATTTCAAAATTATTATTTTGAACTTTACATTGCACAAAAATATCTTGTATTTTGATTGTTTGTCCTGCCCTGAAGGAAATGAATTTGAAAACTGAGTGAGAATTCCACCTCGTCCTGAGTTCTAATTTTCGTTCTTCCCTGGTAAAGGCAGATCTCATGCAGGAGTTTTCCCTCTCTTGCCTTCCTCATCCATCATCAACTGTAGAAAATACAGAAGCGAACCATAACTCAAATGCCGCAGTCATTAATCACAGGCAATGCTTTAACTGAACACACATTTTGACACTTTAAGAGATAGATGGATTAACAAAATAGCCGAACTGTGATTGAAAACTACAAATCGAGAGCTCTGTAGCCCCGTAATCCCAGGATTTCACACACTGAAACGCCTTAACTTCATTAGAAATATTCACAGTTTACACTCCTGCACATGGAATAGAAAGAATTACGGAAAGTGACTGTACACTTAAGAGAAGCTTAAAGGACTGTGAGAAGAATGAAAAGCAGGAACATTTAAATATGAAAAATAGGAACATTTAAATATGTTTCTCAACAAGATTTGTTACTAAAGATTTCATGAAAGTGTTAAAAAAAAGTCCCGATAAGAGTTATTATGCTGAATTTGGAGACCAAATTCAGTCATTAAAAGATAGAGGGAGGATTTCAGTCCTGCTTTCTGTGTAAATCAGAATGTAACCTTAACTACTGAGTCACTGCTGACACCTCCATAATTTTTTAAGGATGCCAAACTCCACAGCTGCATTCACACTGAGTCTTTGTCTTCCTCCTAAATCGACAGGGTAAACTGAAGAACAGAGTGATTCTCTTTGCCATTGCATATCTCACTCCGAACTGGCTGTGGATTATTTTGATAAAAATGTCCATCTTAAGGACAATGTTTATTTTCCAGCCCATTTCCTCTGGATTTTTTTATTGATTTATAGGCTTTCTAACTGAACTTACGGCAAAGACATAGGTCATTTTATGACTTCAAGGAATATAGTTAAGGCTGTGCATTAAAATACTCTAAAATGAGACAAACCTTCTGTATCTCTGTTTTTCTTGGATTATCTCTTGCCTCGTGGGAGCCTAGTAAGAAAGCAACTTAAACACTGCATTGACTGCATATTATCACAATGCATAGGATATATTTTATTTTAAATTAAGCTGTAACAAATCCCATAGCTTACTTGATTTGGGAAAATCTTGAGGTTTGCCAATAAACTTCGCTTAGAAAGGGTGGATTCCCTTCCTTATCTAGGAGCCTGGAGCCGTATTTTTCATCATGTATATCCCAATAGCATTTGCAGTATCACATCAGGCTCTGAGCCTCAATGCGCTGGAGTGCACAACCCCTTTGGTAGATATGGGCTATGTCCAAGAAGTTCAGCGTCTAGTCGAAGCTGGTAGAACACATTTAAAGTAACAAGTCATGATTAGGAGCATAGAGAATAATGTCCCGAGATTAAGGAATGATAGATTTTTCAAATTCACAGGTCTGGATTAAGTCTGTACTTGTGGGAACTCCCTTCCAATGCGGTAGAAAGGGTTGATGTTGGCTCAGTAGGTGGCACTATTCCCTCAAAATCAATATGAAGCTGTTTCTTGGCCAGGTGTTTTGGGCGCAGAGGTAGTAAAAGAGTTTTCTGTTGATAACTGGTAAAATTTGGAGTCCAACCATTGTGATCCTTAAAGATACTGCGTGTTTAGGAAAAGATACAGAATTCTGCCTTGCTTTGCTGAGGAAATAGCAAAGCAGTACAATAATATTATTTCATTTTATTCTTTTTCTACATACGCTATTCCTTCTCATTTCCCATCCTAAATTTGCATGCATTCTTGCATCTCTGTGGGTTGATTTGGTTGAATAATCAAGGCTGATATTTCAATTTTATTGTAAAATATCCAATTTCTTTTTTTTCCACTAAAACCTGATGTTTCCAGTCTTTAATTAACAACAAACAAAAATCCTTTATGAAGTCAGAGCAAAACTCCCACAGCCTAGCAGGGTCTTGTTAAAAATAATTTGTGAAATAGAAGTAATAAAAAGATATCCATATACAACTAAGCCATCCATTACATTTCCAAAAACTTAACATCCACAAAGTACCTTAAAATGACAAATTCGCTAAGAAAGTATGATAACTGTAAATAACTGGTGAAAATATATATACTTGAAAGCATCATTGGTAGATACCAGTTGTTCCAGGACTGCCAACTTTGCATGGTTAAACTTTCATCAGGTATCTGGATTAAGTATTAGAGTTTTATTAACAAACCAAGTATTTGGAAGCACCTTTTGTAGCTTTCTTTGCAGTGCACAGTGTTTCACACTACAATCAAGTAATATTTTTAATGTTAAAAATAACATCTATAACAAGGTCTTCCTGAATGAATAGTCAGTGTACAGTGTAGTATAAACTTAAGATACCTGTTGTCCCTAACTTAATAGATACTTTCAGAACCTAAAAAGCTCAAAAAATGTATCTATTTTAATTTACAATAACTAACTTAAGCTAAAGTTTTATGTACATAATACACCTTCAGATAAAGAAAACTACAGAGGATTCTTAAATTTCTTTGAAAAATAAAATAATGAATAATTAAACCAAATAGGTGATTTCAATAGTTAAACTTTTATTTGAAGGTTACAAACAACTCAGGAAAGATTTCCCAGAAAATGCTCTCTGTAATCAACCTGTTAACACTGCTTTGCTCAGTAGAATATCCATATATCCTCTATCATTCCAGAAGAGATTAAAATTTTTAATTTGGCACATTTTTCTCTGACGTGCTTTTAAGAAAATAAAGTTGCATGATAAAATAGGAGCAACCTTGGAATGCTTGATCCTTTAATTACAACTGTTTATTTTTCCATTTTGTAATCCAAGTATTCAGGCACTTTACAGCTTACATGCAGATTTTGCTTGTAAAATAAACCATCACATGTGCAACCTATCACACTGAAAGTGAATGAAACTTTATGGTAACTTTGAGGAGTTTTTTTGTGACAGAGAAAAGCCCACAACTACGCTGGTGTTATAGATTGTTAACGGTTGCCATTTGAATTCTTCTTAATGGATAGCACCCAATAATTGTTTTGCTTTCCACTGTGCCTGCAATCCGATATCTGTAAGAAATCTTTAATCTAACAGTCATCTTAAAATTCTCACTAAAATATTAAAGAAGAGAAAGAATAATAAAGCATCTAATGTTTCTTAAAGCCATATACCTTTATTTTTAATGTCCTATATTTCAAGGTAGCTCCAGTTTACAAGTAGCATTAACTGCTTGAGCCCAGCTTTGGCTTAACTGTATAAATACGGCAAAATATGGCATGTTTCACATACATCAAGTGTGTTAAATTCATAGCTATTTATTTTTGTGACAAAATGGCAACTTCAGCCTAAGGATAGAATTTTCAAAAATTGTTCAACTCTGGCCTACCTCCCTTCCCATTAAATCAAATGGTTCTGAGCTTAATGTTTGCTAAAGAAATGTAACAAAGAACCCAGACAAACAAAATCTAATGATTTTAATTGATTTTTACTTTCCATATTAATTTTCTGAACCTCAGGTAGCTTTGTGAGGAGAAGGGAATCATTTCCCAGTTGAAAGGGGAAATTTGCCATCAGTTTTAATCTTCCAAACCACTCTTCTCATACAGTTTAGGACAGCATGGAGTGTATCTATCTCCTTGGCAATGCGCATTTACTCTCTAAAACATGTACTGTTTGGCTAATTTGAAATCCTCAGAAAATCTTTGTAAAACAAAGCAAAAACTGAGTAACATAAAAAAGAAGCAGTGTATGTCTGAGGAACAGGATATTCTATCTGTCCCATTTTTTTACTTTCATCCTGCTGTGTTTACTTATTATGTTCACTTACCATTCAATAAAGTCTCTCCTTTCTTATGTTTTCTCTAATTTTCCATCTCTCTCTGGTAATCTCTGTGATGAGTAGTTGTTACTTGCTGTTTTACTGCCACTTCTCAGCCCTGCATCTCATGGTAATGTTTGTTGCCTTTTTCCAAAAGTGTTTATGTTATCACTATCATTACGGTAATGAACTTGTTGATGTCTCTAGCTGCTATATTTCTTTCTACTTCCAAAATTCATTGAGAAGTTTCTATAGTTACTGCAAAGATTGCTTGATAATGCTGCATATATTATTTTTTCCCCACACTTCCTATTATAAAACAGTACAATACTTATAATTTTGCCAAATGGTAATAGGTTGATCTGAAATGTTTCACTCTGGGGTCTAAAATGTGCTGGTCCCTAGTCTGTGCTTGAATTCCAGAATGTTTCAGGTGCTTCCAAGAGCTGTGCCAGGAGAAATATATTGTTTTGCTGGTATAGTGATTCCATTGATTTCCATTCCATTAGTTTTTACTATGAAAAGCTCTAGTATTTTCATCCTTGCCACGAGTACATGGCATCTGGCAGAGAGCTATACTTAGTGTCAGCACATATTTCGACTTTATCAGGTAAAATTTTTGAAATATCACATACAGTCTGAGCATGTTTCAGCTCTTTGTGGTTTCCATTTGGGATCAGTTTATAGATGCACTGACCCAGAGTGATTAGGCATCAAGATCTCAAGGATGAGACATGAAGCAGTTGCTTCCACTGTGTGTGTGATGAAGACTTACCTGGAAAAATGTTGAAAGGGGAAAATCTGTATATAATGCTAACCAGAGTTTTCTAAAAAATAATAATAATAATAATAATAAAGACACACATAATTATTCAACCAAATCAAATTCTGAATGTGCAGATACTTTTGTCTCTGAAAAGAAGTTAAATGAAGAACATAGTTTCTTCTGCTCTATCATATAAAAAGCACAACATAATAAAGGAACGTTACAGGGAGGGAAACTTCACTTTGGGCTTCTGTGCTATATGTCTGATTCTTGTGGAAACTATGTTTTTTTCTCTGAAAAAGGATGGCTTTTGCTCATTTGGGGTTTTAGAAGTCTACCATATAGAAAAGTAGCCAATAGCAATTTAAAGCAAATGCTGCCTTCAAAATGAGTACTTTTGCCATTTGACCATTCCACATTACCTGCAGGGACCGAGTTCACTTTTGGGTGGACTGAGAGATGCCTGTTTTTGTTGACTACGTAAGAGAAAAAGTTATGCTCATGTTGGACCCAGTTATTCAGCTTCTACATCATCCCTCTCAAAAACCTCTCAGGTCCTCTAGGGTAACCAGAAAGGCCTATTAAATAAAAACAGTTCCTCTGCTGGCACAACAGTGCTCGGGAAATGAGTAGTCTTAGAGGGTTTCCAGGCAGCTAGCCTTGGCAGAGGAGAAAACTGGCCTTAGTCTGATTTTCATATTCCGAAAAGTAACCAAAAGTAAGTGCAGGTTCAAAAGGCACATAATGGAGAACAGTTGGGTGAAACTGTGTGCTTCCTATTACAATTCTTTCACACCAAGTGAATCCACACATTTGAAGAGGAAACTAACTGATATTTTAAGAAAATGTAACAAAATGTCTTATTTTTTCCCTCTTACTTCACAAAATTAAATTTAAATTATGTGGGGTTCCAGAAGTTGCTAAATGTAAGTACTATCTGATTAAAAAGGTCCATAATATTAAACAATCCTCTAAATTTATTTTCGCAGATTTTTTTGACCTCTTCCACATTTCTCAATAATTATTCTGACATTTCTCCATCAAAACAGAAGTGGGTAAAAAGGTATTAGACAGGGAGGAACTAAATAAACATGAAGCTGTCCATAGCCTTGGCCCACTCAGTCTATCCATGACTGGCAGAATGGACTTGCAAGTTCGTTCATCTTGTACTTTGGTTATCTATCATTATTACAGGAAATTCCCCATCAGACTGATCTGGAAAGAGATATTTTACACTTTGGTCCCTGGAATTTTGCCATATCTTCCAAATTAGACATTCAAAAATCAAAGTATGAGATTGTATTTAAATGTACCAGTTATAAATTGCTTTTTTGTAGAGTAACCAGGAATGTTAGCTATTGTATTATTCGGAACTAGCATATAATAAGCATATAATATTGTTCTCAGTAAAACAATGCCATTCATGTCTGACTGACAGTACATGTGGTTCAGTTTTGCAAACTATGGATGCTATTTTGAATTAAAAAGAGCCTGTTTCTCCATTTGCAAACATAAGTTTAGTGTCTTACAAAGGACAGGGAGACATGATTTTTTCCACCTGATGAGTGAATCAGTCCAGCTCTGACTGATATATTATGATTGTAATTTGGCTTCCATGAATTTTGGAAACTTACTCTTTTTTTCCCCAAAGAATTAATACAGTGGTAAGCACCTCTGTTTTGTGTATGCTATGTCTCTTCCCTAACTTCAAACCAACAGACAGCTGCATTCATATGCACTGGGGATTTTAAGCAGAACACTACTTAATTTTCTCAAATTTTGTACATGAGTATTATAAAAACTAATATGCTGTTGGACTGCAAAACAGAGCTATGCAATAAGCCTCTGGGAATATCTTAAAACGTCATAGACATTGACAAAAACTCAGGAGAAAACTCTGCTCCAATTGAAAATATCTTGTTGAAAACACACGTCTCATCTTATGTCTGAGGATAAAGGTCTTTGCTAAAGGGTATGTAATTTATGCACTGATTGTTACAAATAGCGTGTGTAATGCCATGTGCTGTGCTTTATAAAACTTATGCAAACTACCCGGCTATAGTAGACAGTGGAAACTCTGTTAGAATGAAATGTGCTATGAATGGAGTTCAGTGTTGGAAGCCAGTTCAAAGAACTTTATCTAAGCAAACCGGAATGGCAGATTTCCTTGTAGTTTTACAGTACTTATTAGGCATATGCCAAGCTGCTCAAGAAAACCTGTAGTACCTTTGATATGAGGTAACACAAATATCAGTCTCCTTTATTTGGGAAGGTTTAGTAGTATGAAAATATTTTTTTTGTATGCCAAACCTTTCTCTAAAACCTTTTTCCACATAATCGCTCTTTGCCCTTAGGCAGAAACTTTGAATATTCCTAAATTTAAACACTCTAGTTGGCCTGTTAACAAAAGAGAAAAAATAGAAAAAAAGAGAAGTTTATCAAGTGCCCATCATTATAAGCCTTAATAAATCCTATGGAATTGCATTCTTAGAATCATTACTTCGAAAAACAACAAACAAAAAAAAACCAAGCAAAACACTGTATCAATTGGGTTTAAAAAAAGAAAAAGAAAACACAAACTTAATAAATCCTTTTTTTGGTGAAGTTGTTATGAACCATGACTGAATATATATGTGGGTGATATTTACCACTTTTATATAATAATCCATGTTGAAGTGTTCCATAAGAATTAACAAATTGCCAAAACAACCTTGTAAGTAAAAAACGTCTATACTGATACTTCTGTTTCTCCCCCATGCTGAGGGGTGAACAGGGATGATTTATCCAGTCCCACACAGGGAGCAATGGCAAACTACTTTTAGACTATTGAACCTAATTCTACATTCCATCAACACACTGAATTTCCTAAAACAAAAGAGCACATCCTACCAGTATCTGCCTCCCGACTCATTGTAGGATCCACAATACATATCGCCTCTTTTGGAGCACCTGTACATCTCATCTAGAATAAATGGAAACAAATTGTGGCAATTTTAAAAGAAGTTTTGCAATTTTCTCTCCTGATCAAAGACAAATGAGGCCAGACTGGGAAGACAGCTATCTGTTAATGTGTACAGGGATCACTACCAACCAAGAGGTAAGCAATAAGCATTCTCCTCCCAGGAGAGACTGAGTGAGGTTTGTAGGTCCAAACATTAACTACAGGATTTCAGTGCTACATCTCATGTGAGTTGGATATTCCAAACATTAAAGAATGTTGAAAAATAATGTTTTAAAGGAGCCATTTCTTCACTAAGACTGTAGGAATGGTTAAACAGAATTCAGCAATTCTCTTCCCATCTTAAATCAAAACTGGATTTGTGGATCTGTGGATGAGCAAAAACAAAACAAAACAATATGTGACATCTCAGTTCTGTAGATCAGAAAATTAAGCTTACAGTCTCAATGAGTGGGACTAATATCACCTAGTTGTGGATGTCTGTCTTTGAACACATTAAGTCCAAGTTACAGTAGACTCCTTTTATAGCCTGTGGAGGGAAATGGATACCTTGAAGAGCAATCCTAACATGTCAGGTCACAAGTCCCCTTTTGAAGGTGTCTTTTTTTCTCTCCATTGATTACAAATGATGAACATAACATTTAGCTCAGACTTAGGCATCTAACTTCTGGATGCTCAAGTTAAGTCCTGAGCAGGTGAATTCTGCTCAATGTCCATATGTTTTTCCATAACATCCCTTCTTGCTTAAGTGAATTGTGCTGCCTCTGCCAGCCACCCAACAACTGTTAGTAGTAAATCTGTTTTAAACATGTAACAGATCCATGGAAGAATGATAAACACATGAAGAAATTTGCAAATAGACCTAAACAGGCCCTTATCTGTATTCTTCAGATATCAGCTACTTCCTAAGCTGGAGGAATCTCTGCACGGTATTACACAAAGACAATGCTAGCTCACCCTTCCTGTCTCAGGTGAAGAGCTAAACTTCAGAATCTGGATAATATTTTCTGGGCACATTCTAAAGGATTTGGACTCATAATTAAATAAGCCTATCTCATGATGAATTAATTCCAGTACAGTGGCCTTAGTATTTTAATATATTCCATTACCTTCTCCTTCTTAATAAATCATTTGAATCATGGAAAACTTTTGTAAGATATCTCTACAGACTCTTCAAAATAGGAAAAATGAGAAATTTTATTACTTCTATAATGTATTGTATTTTCCCATTAAGAATCACATTTTGTGATGGTAAAAGCAGACAGAACTCCTCTGAAGTCAATAGACAAGTATCAATTCATCTCTGCTCAGACTTCGGCCTCACAGTCCTAACAAAGCTCTGTAAATCATAGTGAGTAAAGCTATACTGTTTGATATGATAGTGCCCTCTTAGTATTTACATTGTCTTTCATGCAGATGTTCTTGCTCCTACAATTTAATATCAGCTCCAGTTTTCTCTCTGAGTTATTCAGGCCTTTCAGACTTAATGCAGCACAGCCCAATTGCAAACATACACATGTCTTGTAGTATATAAAAAATGTTTTATTAAGTCACGTAATGTTTGTAGACAAGCAAGCCAGTCTCTTTAAGAGCCTCATACCTGATAATTCATGCAGTCAGCACATACGCAACATCTGCTCCTGTAAAGATTTAATACCTCATCCTCACAGAATTTGGATCTCATTGTTCCTAAAGGAAGTTAAAAACAGGGAAGTAGAAAACTGTGTAAGTGCAGAAAATAAAAGCATGTGGGTTTTATAAATAACAGATCTTTGTTGGTGAACTTTACAGAGTCGGGTCTTAATTAGACCAGGCAGGTTTATAAAGCCAGAGTAACTCTTTTGTAGAACCCTTATGCAGAAGGCAGAAACACCAAGAAGTGCATCTCTTGATATATTCCCTTAGGATTTTCCTCCTTATGCAAATAAATAAATAAATAAATAAATAAATAAATAAAATTTCCTCTATCTGCAATTTTTAGTTCCTTTAAAAAAGAGAAAAATGAGTACAGAGACCCTTGCACATTTACATTGCTTACTGACACTGTTTTTGCCACATGCACGTGGCTGCAAACCTCTCTCCTAGCTCATGCCTCTGCCATTATGTTATTTGACAACATAAAGGCAGTTGCATCCTAACCTACAGCAATTTCATCAGCATCAGTGTGCATGACACGAGAAAGTTTAGCAGTCAAGAAAGTGAGGAAAAATGATCTCTCCCAGGTCAGCTGTTCCCACTTTGTTCCTTCCCAATAAGCACATCAGAGATTTACAGAAATCATAATAACAGGTGCTGTAGAGCTGCTACTCACTGCTTTCATGGCCTGGCTTCTTAGAGGTCCACCACCTTCTTCTGTTTCTTCTGTCTCGAGGTAAGCTTGACTGATGACTAATTTCCTTCTGTTAAACAAAATTTAAATTCACTTCAGATGATTCCATTTACAAAGAGCAATGAGCAATCATGAAAGTTCAGGACCTATTGTGGAATTCCTAGTACCACATAAAAAAAAATATGAAAATGTGAAACATATTTTGCTATGTTTCCTAACGTTAAGATTCCCACAACCAGAACTTTTCAGGCTTTGCAGAACACTGTTACTCAGTAGAAAGAATTGCAATGGAAAGCCTAATTCCACAATAAAAAACTATTGCAGGCGGGTCAGATTCCTTATCCCTCATTCCATTTCTTCATCATCCCTCCTTTTGACAAGTTTCTGCAAGCTCACAAGTCTACAGCTACAGTGCTGTGTGCTTTAAACATCCTCAGAAAAAACTGGGCTCCATGCAACCAATATGTGGTTGATGATGAAGTACAATTTCAGCAGATTCATTATCAGTGGATCACTAAAAGGTGGGATACAGTGAATTAGAGTGATTTGAAAGATTGTACCTGTAAAGCCAACTGGGTTTGTTTCCATCTAATGCCTATTTTCACCTATGTTTCTACTGTCATCAGCTCTAGGTTAGTGCTGCCCTTTATTTCTGTTTTATCCAGTGGCTTGGTCTCTTGCTAAATGTATAATACTGTCGCTATACACTTATTTTGGATAACACTGCAGTGGTAAGTGGTTTGAAATTCTGAAACAGAAAGTGATCAAGACATGGACTGGACATTTCTGAAAGTATTCTGGGATCTTTGAAAGCAAACAATCAGGACAATTTGTGTGGACCTTTCATCCAAAATGCAGCAAACTGAGATCATCAACTAATGCAAATCAACAGAACCCTATTGAATTCAGTAGAGCTCTGCTGATTCACATCTGTGGACAATCTGCATAATCATGTTGTCACACATAATAGTTATATTATGTTCTCATAATTATTCCTATAGCTGGACAAAAATGGCTTTCCTGTCCCACAAAAATGTTAGTGCATTTGGAATTGTTAGAACAAGCCTAAGACTAGGGCTGTATGTATAGCATTTTTGTTTGGTTCAGATACAATTGGCAAATGAAAGTAATTTTTGTCGCATTTTCAGACAATCATAACAATTTGTTTTGGGTTGAATGAAATGTTTCCTTCAACTTGAAACAAATTGTTCTGTTCAGTCTTAACCCATTTTAAATAAAAACAAATGAAAGCCAAGAGGGCTGTTCCTTAGGACACTCACTCATTAGGGTCCTATATTCCCTGTCCAGCTCTGGCAGACAGAGGCCACATGTCAGAGCCATGTGTCCTGCTCTCCCAGGAGAATCCCAATCATGTTCTGAGACTGGTGATCTCTAGCTCAGCAAACAGTTTTATATGACATATAATGATTTCATAGTTTCACTGCCCTCCTCCCTTACTCCTTGAAAAATTTCCTTATCCTGTGATGCAGGGCCTTGTATGAAGGACAGGAGACCTGAATTTTATCCCTTACTCAAAGTCAGGACCAGATGGCACATGAACACTGGGTTCCTGCATCTGAGTTCCCTAAGCACTGGATTCTTTGGCTTTTAAGAAATCAATGATATTTGTTAGAGAGTATGTAAAAAAAAAAAAAAAAGGAGATATAGAGATATCTTGGAATCTCTACATTTCTAGCTATTTACACTATGTAACAAACAACCTCTAAAGGAAAGAGAGTTGGTCAGTGGGTCATAAAACCTACTTGTGGTGGGCAGATTCAAGTTCAAGTCTTTGTTGTCGTACTGGTTTCCTCATTTTTATACAAAGGGGAATAGCTCCATTAAAAGAGTCTTTTAAAATAAAAGGCTTCATTAAAAGAAGCTGAGCAGTTAATAGTCATCATAGACTTTATTGGATAAATATCCTTAGTGATTTGCTAGCACTTTTATAATCTGGAAAAAGAGTTCCTTACAGTATTGACACACATAGCTAAAACAGAGTCAGAATATCAACATGACTTTGCTTCAAAATCCTCTGCTATTTCCTACATATTACATTAAATCAAAGTCTGGCACAGCTGGAAAGTTTTCTGTGCCTTGTGCACTAGACAATAACTGGCCATCCATGTTTTTTTTTCCAGCAAAAAAGTAATTGGCAAACCAGGCTGGCAACCTTTCAGATCATGACAACTATCCCTAAAGGAGCAATGATCCTCATGCCTGCAATCCCAGAAAACTAGGGTAGACTTGCTGCAAAAATTCAAAAAAATCTGTGAATACTTTACGGTAATTACCAACCATTCCAGAGCTGTCTCTTGAAATGGTTCTATCATTTGGCACTTGAAGATCCCAGAAATGCCATTGCTCCTGGTCACTGAATATTAACTGGGCAAATCAGCCCTGTGGGGTCAATGAAGTCCAGCAGACAGAAAAGGATCATGTTCCTTTTTATTCTAAAACTGGTTAATGATGTTGGAATGCTTGTACAAGATCTATACTTTTAGAAGAATAAAAAAAATGAACAGAAAGATTTTCTTAAAACAGCTGAATTAGAGGATGGGGGGAAAAAAAGGAGGAAAAAAACCCCCACAAAGCTTGGGATGCTCAGTTCCTATTGCTCCCTGATTGCTATGCTGATATCTCTTAATTCTCTACAAAATTGTTCCAGAAGGCAGTGCTGAGCATACCTGGAGTTAAGACCCATTACAGTGACTCCCTCCCGGAACCCTGGCTCTCCGTGAGGTCACATGCCCTCTGTAAAGCAGCAGCGTTCAAGCTGACACACCAAGATAGGCAGTAAATGCACCGTTTTCTGCCATAGCCATGGCTTAATTACAAGAGGAGAAAAGAATTTAAATTTTTTAGAAAAATCTTTATATGAGCCTTACTGATTTCCCTTCTTGATGTTATCATAATATTTTGATTGAACTCCCAGTTCTCACATTCTTTCCTCTCTATTTCATCAGTGCTATGCGATACACTGGCATTTTCTCTGCTGAGAGAAGCGTCGGCTTGCCTGCTTGAAGAACTTTGTGAAACTGAGTTAGTGCTGATTGATCTCGCGCTTCGTTGTTTGAAAAAATACTGAGCTTTCCCAAAATGGGAAAACTGGATTTTGTCTTTGAAGTTTGATTCTCCTATTTGCCTGAGGCTCAAAGCCTACTGGTTTTAAGGCACAATATGACATGAATAGTTTTAAAGCTATTAAGAGAGGAAGTATGTATAGACTAACGCTGCAGAGGGAATTAAAAAGTGTTTGCTTTATACCTGGGATTAGATTCATATTAGGTAATTTTAGCTTTCAAATTCTAGGATGGCTGTTTAAGTTTGCTGAACAGTCTGCAGTGCAACAGATTGGCACCACTGGGGGTGAGCCATTCTCCTTGTATCAGACTACTCACTTTAGATATCTCTTTTTCAGGCAAGTATAGCTTGATGTTTTAGATGATTTCTGTATATACTTTGTATTTTTAACAACTATTGCCCTCAACAGATGCTTATAGAAAACAGTTTTATAAAAATAATATATTAAGAATGAATTAAGAATCTTGAAACAATGCTGTGGATGCTTAACTGTGACTGTAAAAACTTCTAGTGACAGATCAGCTTCTTCTAAGACCTTTATGAATATCAGTCATCTTAAAGTGTTTTTTGACTTTATAAGTAGAATTTTCATAATATACTTAAGTTGACTTTGATGTTTATAATTTCATATCATAATTCATTTCATAATTTCAATCCATAAGTTATGGAACACTCAGTGAATTTACTCATTTAATCAGCAGCTGGAAATCTATATACTGTTCAGCGTGTGTGTGCATGTCTGGCTTTTCACATCTATAACCTGCTACATATTTTTATATACATTCTTCTTATATGAAAAGTAAATGACACAGTGACCACTTTTCTTTGATTCTAACTGCTGCAGAAGTTTGGAAGGAGATTAATTTCTGTTTAATTTCTCTAATGTTGTGATCCACTATTCCAGCTTCATCTATAAGAAATGAAAAGCAAGATCATTTAATGCGTGTTGCAAATTTTTTGGTGATAGCCTTCGGATTGAGCTCAGGGAAAGTGTTTTGCCTTCCAGTGTGTTACAGGAACTTTAATATTAGGAATACTTTGGATGCATGGTGTTCTAAGATTATAAGGACTGCAATATAATCATAGCATTTTTTCCTTCTGACTGTATTTACTTAGGTATGTGGTGCTTAAGGAGAATGGTCCTTGGAGGCATTTGCTGATATCTGGAGTTACTGCTCTTTTGAACTCTGCCCTTGTTGGAATACGTGCATTTGAATTACAGTAGCAGTAGCTAACTATAGCACAGCTGATAACTCACTGATTTGAAAATACCATAATGTTCCAGATTTTGTAGTAGTAACACAAAAGACAATTACAGGCAGTCAGTGGTGTCTTTGCCTCTCTGCTATTTAGGCCAATAGATTGTGAGAAATGGATGAGGAGAAATAGCTATTTCATTATAATTGACCTTAAGAAATCTTTAAAATGGGGAAAGAGTATGGATATAAATACTTCCCAGGAAAATAGAATTTGTAATAAATAAATAAATAAATCATATTGCTCAGAATGTTTCATTTAATCTTAAGCTTTTGCAGCTTTGGGGAAAATTAATTTTGACTTGGGCATTTTGACCTGTAATTTTATACAGTCACCACTCCTACTTGATCGTAATTTGTGAAGAAAAATAGAATGGGGTTACTTGCAGTTTGATTTTTCCCTCATGCTGTAGTTTAAGAGCCCCTCTCCTCTATTTGAAATGAAAACTTTGCAGTACCAGTTTAACATATTCTCAATATTCTTCAGTAATTGGCACTGAGACTCAGCTCTGGGGAGTTCACTATGGTGAACTATGTTTCTAATCTGTTACGGTTATACATTTCACTATGATACAATGTATTATAAAAAAAATTACAATTTAATATGGGGAGGGAAAATTTTTTTTAAAAAAGATTTTAAACAGCAGACCAAAAAAATTAATCACAGTTGTCTAATTTGCATATTTAGAGAGTTATATTTATGATCCACATATTTCTTGCAATGAGGTATATTATTTTGGTTGGGAAATGAAAAAGAAATATTGAATTCTACGATTCTGGTTTATTCATAAAATTAAAGGGTTCTCATCTACATCCCATATCCTACTATATAGTCTTGGGGAAAAAAAAGGAAAAACATTTTCTTTCCATAATTATTTTCACTCTATCAAGGCCATAGAACTAGCAATATACAGGTGAGAGTTCTTATCCCTTCACTCAGCACTCTCTCTACCACTTCTGATGTTCACCAGCATTTTCTAACCTATTTTCCTAAACCTTTATTTTTATTCCATGTAACCTCCTATGTCCTTTTCTGTATAAAACCTTTACCAACTGTTCATTCCTCACCATAACCTATTTCTAACATAATGGCTAAAACAAACAAAGCAAAAATATCAATCAAATATATTGAAAGGTTAGACCATGCTGTCAGTTCGTGAGATCCACCAGCATCATCAGATCTGAATGCTGTGGATACAGTCCACCCTACCTCAGATCTAATACACATACACTGTGCAGCTGATCTGTGTGTGCATAGCAGTCAGATCAACTCCTGTCGACAGCTGTCAACATACAGGGCATCAAATGACTGCCAACATTACCAGTATTGGCAAGAATGAAGCCAGCACAGTGTTTTTGGCTTAAACAGATGTTTCATCAGGCTGCAATTATACAATCTCATTGATTAAACACCTAACCTATGCATCCCTCCTAAGATTTTAATCCTGTCCTTGACTGCAGTGTTGGCTAAATTAGATTATAATCTCTGTAGGGCAGAAAAGGAAGACCAGATAGATTGCTAGGCCTGCTAAACTATTAAATGTTCATCATAATTGTACAGAGAAAGTAGATAATGAGGTCATCGTTAGCCATGTCAGCAAAAGTCCTAGCAATCTTTACTCATGTCCTGCGGTAGATTCTCTCCTGGCTCAAAGCTGGGGAAAGCATCAAGAAACCTAATTCTGTCTAATTTAAAATGTTTCGAAGCAGTACCCCATGAATGGTTTGTTCTACTGCGCTTATCCATCTGGATTTCAGCACTTCATGACCTCCAAGACACAGTGGGGATGGAAATGTTAAGAAGCTGAATTTTCCAGCTATTTTTTTCTCTGATTAGATACTTTGCCAATGATGGAACACAAGCACCTGTTCCCATTTCATAGGTTAATGGGAATGGGCAAGAGTAAAAAGGAAAGCCAACACTTACAAGGATTTATTTGTAGATTAACATACCATAATAATTTATTTGTCATTCCTAAATATTTTCCCTCAAGAAATTATTACTGATCTGCCTATAGTTAGGCATAACTCCCTCAGAAGTTTGTGATCAGTGATGAAAATTATACTTCAGTGAATATTCAACCCTTTTTAGTCTCTATAGTTATAAGTGCATTCTTTATACAAGGATCTCAGTGGGGGAGGAATGCTGGAATTTTCTGCTGGAGTGCTTTTAAAGCAAATATGCCTTGAGCTGTTATGGATAAAAGGTGTTTGTTAAATTACTTGATGTTACAAATATCTGAAGACTGAGCAAATGATTGATTTAATTGCAGTTGTCACATTGGTTTTAAAAGCGTGTTTTTCTTTTTGTTCTGTGTCTCAGGTTTTCAGAACAGTTGGATTCCAAACATAAAGAAAAGTGTCTGAATGTACTAATCACAAAACAGAGTTTCTGGCTAAGCCAAGGCATATAGTCTAGACAAAGTGCTGCATAATTTTCTGAACACTTGGTTTGGCCAATGCGCCTCAATTCTAAATAGCAGCACCCTTGTTTCAGTCCTACGTTTTGAACAGAAACATCTAAAGTGTGGCACACTGTGTTGCTTTCATACGTAAGGCTAATATAAATAGGAAAAACAGCGAAGGGCTTGGTATTGCAAGTGTTGAGCTGAGCATCCTCTCCCTAGTCTCTAAATCCTACCGGCTTCAGGGGGCCCGTCACACTCACTGCGGCGTGGTTTCATTGTAGCTCGCTGTTCTAGAGGAAAAGCATTTAGATCAGCACTTTGAATATGGCTTGCTTAAACGTGAGTTTGTGTTGAAGCACGCAAATCAACACAGCTATGTCATCAGAGTGCCAAAGTCCTGCTGCTCTCCTTGATTTAAACCTGCATCGTTCAGGGTTTTTCAGTTAAGTAATGCTAATGTGCACAGTGCCGCTCTAAGCACTCATATAACAAGTCAGGCAGCTACAGAGATTTCTGCTAGTAAAACATGCTAGGTACTGAAATTTCTGCTTAAAGATATCGAGGCATAGCTAGGCACTTGTTTCATTATTTGAACTTCTCTGTCTCTTCTGTTGAAGCTGTGCCAATTGTCTATTGTGTACAATATTTTCAGATTTAATGAGCCGGAGAAAGTCTGGATCTTTAGGCAACTTACTATGAAGAGTCCTGTTCTGTTTCTCTTTCCAGTGAAGGCTGTAGCATTTTAAAGAAAGCAGGGCAGCTGTAATTGAAGAGTCCATGAAAAAACCTACACCAATAGCACAGAATACCCTTTAGCTGTAAATATGAATATTTCAGAAAGCTACATATGAGTGAGATGAATCCTTAAACAAAGTGTCATGAGCAGGTAATCTTCCACAAGTCATTGAGTCATGATGTCTAAAAATGAATTAAATTAACTTTTTCCTGTGCTTTGATAATAAATTAAGACCGTGCACTGTCAATTGCAGTGGCTGTACTGATGAGTGGTTACTCATTAACTGATTGGTTATTTTATTTTTTTATTTTATTTTTTTTCTCATCTGCCCATCTCCTAAATTTCTTCCCTGACCCCTTTGAAAATGCTGGCCTTGCATCACAAATCTCCTAAACCCTGTTTTTAAACACTCACTAAAATGAAAGTTCCCTATTGATTTTAATGGGCTTTGGATCAGTCCCATTAATAATAAGGAAAAGCTGTAATGTCTTTCATATGGTTTATCACTGGGAAGCAAAGGCAGTTGCCTTCATACACAGAGTGCTTGTGTTGCTTGGTCTTTAGCCCTCAGTTAGATGATATTGTTGTTTGGCATCAAAACGGAGTTCAGAAGAAGAGAAATAAAGCAAAATGAAAAAGTTCACAGGAAAACATTTACTGAAGCACAATTTAATCTTAGATTTGCTTTTGTTACACCACGTAGGCTTGTATCAGCAGGAATGAGTGTATTGGCTAAGTCCCGAGCTGACAGGTCTTTCTAGGTTTCTCATAAAATGACAAGGAGATGCCAGGAAACAACAGACACTTCTACTGCTTTAGGTATCATTAAATAGCACTGCCTGTAATGGGTAGGGCTCAGAACAGCTCTCTGGTTAACTTTCCCAGAAATGAAAACGGTAAGTTTTGCTCTCCAGAGGTCTGCCCCAGAAGTTACTGAAGGACTCGTTCCGACTTCAGTGAGATCTGGATTAACTTGTGAGAAACAGTTTTAATTATGCAGTGAACAGCTAGCAGCATGCTTGCTGTACCTGTTCTGGAAACAGCCTTATGGATGTGCCCTGCTGTCATTGCTTAAATACAGTTATAACACAAGGGACAGGGAAATTTGTCTTTAATATTATACGTGGGGATATAAAAATGGTTGTCATTCATATATAGTGGTGATTTCTGAGTCTGTCTCTTACAGGGCAATAAAAATGATGCTAATCGGTAAGAAAAAATGGTAAATGCATACAAAACCCCACTAATTAATTACATCCCTAGAAAAGTTCTAATAAAAGAAAGAGGAAAAATACATATTTCACTCAAATTCATAATAGGTACAAATTCAGACAGAACTTATTTATATTATTCTTTATTTCTATTTAAAAGCTTTATTATTTAAAACAAATTTAAAGCAGGGGTTTATGTACCATCTGTCGTATTATCACATTTGAATCAGCATCAGAACATGCTGTACCGTGTTTCTGATGTCAGGGGTTATTCCTGACTCCCATCTGGACCTTTCCTAAGGTTTTCATGAAGTACTTGATTGTCAGAAGTAATCACTAATTTCAGTGTTTCTGTACCATAGTCATTAGATTACAGGCCCAGAAATTCTGGACTCTTCCTAACGAGGCTCACTTTACTTTATCTGCCTGGTGAAGTGCCCGGCAGAACTGCTGCATTCTCTGCTAGCAGTGAAGGAGTTCAAAGAGTACAGAGAAAAGCTGGAAAATATTTTTTGAAGTATGAAGAAAATTTTGTGGTAGAAAACAGCAAAAGGAGAGAAGAAAAGAGCAAAGAAAGGCAGTATAAAATCTAAGCCCAGTGTAAATCGTTTTCCCCCCCAAAAGAAGGGAAAAAACGTTTTGAAAGTATTTATATTTTGAATTGAAAGGAAGGAATTTTCCTATTAAACTTTTTTTTTTTTTCATCCAAACATTTTAAAGGTGAGTTTCTCTCCAGCTCGAATGTCTATTCATTTATAACTGAATAAGCATATGGTAGGGTGGAAAAGTGAAAGACCATTGAACTCTCTTGGTGTCAATGATGCTGGCTTTCTCTCCTCCCCAAGGTGAAGAGGGCAGTCCCTCTCTCCCCATGCAGATGGTTTTCTAAACCTAGGTCTTGTAATCTGACCACTGGCCTTGAAAACCAAGCTAGCCTGCATAATGTGCCCATTGCTGCAGATATTATGGGCTAGTAACAGGCCTCGTGAGCTGTCTGCCTGGGGTCAAACAGCACGTTGCCTTCAAAGGTACCTGAGTGAGTATATACAGAGCAATTCTACAAAGAGTAAGAAAAGGAAATTAAATGCTTATGGAAATATTTGCTTCTGGCTGTCACAGCACACATGAGGTATTTCACCATGTGATTTGATTGCCAGATTGCAGGGGAATGGTAATACTGAGATCAGGGCAGAAGCCTGCTGACAGCTTCCTGCACGGGACCTGAAATGCTGAAAATTTGCCCACGTTTGCTCCCATTCACATGTACTGACAGCCCTCCATGAAGGCACAGGAAACAGTACTCAATAAATACAAACAGGGAAGGAATCCCCCTATAAAACATGACTGGCCTTGAGCCTGATGAAACTCATGAGACTGGAGGAAGCTCAGGGCTGTGGGGAACCAGCCTTGCTTGCCTTGGGAGGAACTTTCAGTCTTCATTAACTGAATGCTATATCTTTCTTAACTTTGCTTTATAGGCTTTAAAACATACAGATGTTTGATGATAAATTATTCATGAAGGATTAGTAAAGTTCTCCATCTGGACCTTTCCACAGCATAGAAATCTGGATCCAACACACCAGCTGCAGGAGTTAGTTTCTTGAGGCTGAGTAAGTGGCAATCACATCTTTCTTAGGCCTCTGTAGGCCTTTCTAGGGACTCCTGTCTCTCAGTAGGAGCAAGGCTATCCTGCTGAGCACCACAATACCCCTGGAATGAGTGCTGAGCTCCCTGCCCCAGTGAGAGCACACACTTTCTCTGAGCTTCAACCTCTTGAGTATTTTGGGTTTGTAACTCATCTTTCACAGGGAGGTAGTTGAGCTGATGTAAGTTAAAAGACACATAGGATGTATCCATATCTATGCTAATAAAATAAAAGGGATGAGGGCATAGAAAGGTGACCTGACCTAGGAAAATTCAGCCTTATAAATTGTTATTGAGGTCCCAAGCATGGTCTTTGTCTCCAGCCAACTCTCCCAGGCAATGTTTGGGTATGACTGGGGGGATAGCACAAGGCAGACACTGTTCCCAATAACCTCTCTCTTTTGAGAGGCAAGGTTATTCATCCATGTGGACAAGAACCATCTCACACCATGTCAATCATATTAATGAATGGTCCTCTTTATTTTCTGACATTGATGTCGCCACAAGATCATTATCTCTTGTTCTGCTTTCTCACTTGACTTCTAGTCAGCCTTGTCAATTAATCAAAGCCTATGATGCAAGTCCAGAAAGTATGTTTAAAAGGTTAAAAAAAAAAAAAAAAAAAAAAAAGAGAGAGAGAGAGACAAAACAAAACAAAACAGCCAGGCTGTTGTCCTGTAAGACCCAGAGAAGCTTAAAAGTACAGATGCAGTACAGAAGAAGCCAGTCCCTAATAGCTCAGTTAGTGCCCATCAGGGAAGCTCTGTGAAGACAAAATTAATAGAAAAAGGCTTTCTGTAACAATTATAGTTATAATGTTAATCACCCATAACCTTGAAGGTTTTTTAAAGTTATTTATTAAAGCTATTATTAAAGTTAAGTTTTGACTTAGCTGTGTACTAAACTTCACTTTCCTAATAGTAATCTGCACTGGAAGATAGCTATGTCAGGATTCAAGGCTCTCAATACAATCAATGGAGAGAGACAAGTGCCTCTAGAGGCCAACCTGGAGAACCTGAATTAGGAGCCTAACTACTGCCAAAATGAAGTATGGTGATCACCCTCTACAGAGCCTTGCAATGGTCTCTACAGAGTAAGAATTCTTCCCCACTTTGTGTCCATCCATCAAGGGCTCCATTTTTTTCTTTTTAAATCATATATGTTTTTAATGTCTCGTTTAAAATATACCTCATAGAAAAGTTTCAACTTTTGCAAGCACATTTATTACAGGGAAACAATTATTGGCCCCAGATCTAATTTCTGATTCATTTGAAGTATGTAGAGAATTTTTTTCAAGAATTGAAGCTTTTCTGTAGTTTTTAATGGAATTTGTTCTTCACAAATCAAGACAGTAAAGTATCTGGTGAGGACAGAAACCTGAAAAAAGACAATCAATAATATTTCTTGAGACATTGTTATTGTATTTTCAGTCAAATGTTCAAGGGGTTCTACAGATCAATTAAACATAAGAAACCTTCAAAATCCTCTTGTAGTATAGAGAATTTATAATTTACAGTGTAATATTCCTGAAAAACAAAGACATCTTTGTGTGGTTAAAGGTTAAAATCTTTGTCAGACCAAAAAGTTCATGACTGGGCTATATGTGATACAATCTTTTTGTGTCTGAATTTTCTCAGGGATGGGAATGGAATGTCTTAGGCAATGAAAACAGAATATTAACAGAAAATATTTAAAGGATATTATGAAATTTCATATTTTTCCCTTGGCTTTTTTGATGAGGGCTTTCTAAATCTAGCTGTATATGCTAGCACAAAAAAATATGGCTTCTTTTTTGGTCAAGAGACAGAGATGAGAGTCATGGAAAGCAAGATTTATTGATCTATCAGAAACTTTCGGTTTAAATTTTCTCTTGACAAATTCTTTCAAAGTAACTGAATCTGCGTGTAATTGCACATAGCCATGAAAGGTGCGGCTTAGTCTTTGACTAATTTAATTCACTGCCTTTGTGCCAAGATTCTGGTGTGCGGCTTTGCTGTAATAAACACAAATCTTGTGTTGTCTTATCCCAGTCTCTCCTGTTTGATTTACTATTTTAATGTATCAGTGACAAACATCAATAATATAATCCTTGCAAAACTTGAGCATACTGTCCAATTATTGACATAACAGTTCACGCAATCATTGACACATAGCCTCTTTTAAAAAATGTCCACTGAACTGTACATTCCAATAAAATATGTTTCATAAAACATAAAAAAAAAAAAAGATTTAAATAATTAAATAGGCAGCTGGTCTGTGAAACTGGCACTCACATCAGCTGAGCTCAAGTGGGCAAGAGTGCCAGTGTCACTGAACAGCAAGAGACACTCCCAAGGTCTGGCTCCCTGCCACAGGGGCAACCCCATATCCAAATGCACCATCCTTGGAGCTCTGGCTTCACAAAACAGAGTTTGAGAACTCTGACATCCAGAGTTCAGGCAGGATTGGGTTTTTTGTTACGGGAACCCACCTGTAGGGTCAGGAGCTAAGCCCCAGCTGGAGCAAGACTCACCCTGCTCCAAGGAAAAGAATCGTGAAAACTCTAGCGAGCTCTGGAGCTACAGATCTTATAAAGCCTGGTCCCTGACTCTGGGGCAGACTGATTGATTGTTTTGGCTCAGTAGATTGCCCCTATTTTCCAAATGGGTCTGCCAAATAGGCTAGGCATTTCAGCTCTAAGGATTTATAAGATTTTCTTGATGAATGAGGCTTTGTCTCCATCTAAAAGGGTCTGGCAATATGATGCCTTCTGTGGAGGCATTCAGTCTGCCAGGGAAGTGTTCATTTAGGCACATAAACTCGGTGAATTTAGACATTAGCACTTAACAGCTTAACTTAGTAATACCCTGCCTAACATCTTTATTTGATCAATAAGGCCTTAGATTTCAGAAAACGACTTCTCCCGCAACCTAAAGTTGTGCTAATGAGTGTGTTCAGTAGTATCCTCGCTGAGCTACACCCATACAGGCCTATCTCCGGCCTCATCCCCGACCGAATCCTTGGTGGAAGCTAAATATTCCTAGACATACTAAGAGCATGAGTGATTTGCTTTGCTGCATGTTTGCAGTGATGGTATCACTGTGGCTAGAACTTTTCCCTCAGAAGTAGAAGAGCTGAATTCTAGACCTTCCTCAGCCCGTGAAGTTTTCAATCCGAAAATTTCGCTTAGGAAAATGTTATAATCACCAGATTACAGAGTATAAGAGGCCAGTACGTGTGGAGGAATGGTTAAGCGAGAGAGGGCATGATCTGATTGGGATGAGCAATCCTGTCTTCAGGGTAGAGGAAGGAATCTAGGCCAAGGCAAGCGAGCCTGAAAGCGGCCTTCTAGTGGCCTTGAGCACTACAAAAGAAGGTATTCACGAAACTGGTAAACAAGTCTAGATGGAACTAGGTTCCATATATGAAAGCGGACCCCTCCTCGTGGACAGCAACCTTGCACCAATCATATATCTGCTTTACGCGCGTGGACAGAAACTGTAGCCAATCATGTAACTATTGCTAGCGCATGCTTATTGCTTGTCTATATATACTTTGTGTAAGCTCTAATAAAGGGAGAACGACCATACTCATACTGAGACTCCGTCGTTACTCCAGGTCCGCCTCCCACTCCTGCGTCCTCCGACAAGTACAACCTTACACCAAGTCCTACACTCAAAAAGAGGGAATGGTTAAAAGATGCCTGGATCCAGTATGGAGGTCAGAGCACTCAGGTGGGAGCGGGGTGGCAAAGGGTTCAGCAGACGAGATTATTATTCAGAATGGCCTGAAATAAAATATATGAGTGGCATATAAAGTAGAATTTCAGGACACACTACTGAGAACTGAGTACCTCAAACCCAGTGCTGGAGAGCCTGGGTTCCCTCTGGGTTACTTTCTCTACTTCATGGCCCTTTTTTTTGCCAAAACGATAATTATTCTGCTGTTGATAGAGTTTCCCAATTGGAGTAAATTATACTAAAAAGACCATTTTTGTTAGCATACTAATGCTTTCACTCAGGCTTTTGCTGAAGGGATCAGAATGAAGAAGAGATCAGAGTTCTGCTCAATATAACAATGCTATAATAAAACCTTATGATTTGGACAACCTCTGAATTTTTCTTTTGTTTTGAGCTTTGAGTTCTTTAACACTATCGTTTTATTTAAGGTACTGTGTTCTCCCTTTCTGATCCTTAACCTCAGACAGACTTTACAAATATTCACACACATACCTGTTTGCATGAGTGTTCACAGTATTTTCACATTCTGGAAATATCCTTGTGAACAAATATTTGCTTTTACAACAATTCTCAAAAGGTGAATAAAAGAAGTTATAAGCGTTATCAAAGCAAATACATGTGGCGCCTGGTACATGAATGTTTATGATCACATTTTTGCAGGACAGAGCCAAGGCTAACAGGGTTTCAGTACAATGCACAAGTCTCCGCTGCTACAGAATCAAAGATATGCATTACTTCGACAGGCAAGTCGAAGGCAAAATATCATTATTCCTGCAGTTTTCTGGATGACATCCTAGTCCTGCTAAATGTAGTGGCAACTCTCCTACTTTCTGCCATCAGGACTGATTTCATATATCCACGTATTATTCCGTTCTTTATTGACACCTTATTCTCAGGACAGATGTCCTCATGTTTGCTTGGAGAGTTTGTTGAAAATAAACAAACAAAAAATTAAAACTGGCGTAGACTTTTTCAAGCCACGTTCCAGTTCAAAGCCGCCGAAGTCAAGAGAACAACTTGTCCTGACTGAGAGGGCTTTCAGCCAGCCACTGAAGGTCTCCACTGTATCTGAAAGCGATTAGCAGTGTAAGAACTAGGCCAGTTTTATTTTTTATTTTTTTAATAAAGTTGAGTGTTCCCAGAGGAAATGTTCAAATTCAGATATTAAGTTTCATCCAGACTACAGGTAAAGAGCTGAGAGCTTGCTCTTGAAATCGCATACCTAGCCAGTACAGTTAGAAACACA
Source organism: Apteryx rowi (assembly GCF_003343035.1). Taxonomy (NCBI): domain Eukaryota; kingdom Metazoa; phylum Chordata; class Aves; order Apterygiformes; family Apterygidae; genus Apteryx; species Apteryx rowi. The sequence continues at coordinate 704,714 of NW_020449219.1, read as the reverse complement.
CTTAATGGATCATGATGTAGTCTATCCCTGATAATGTCTGCAGCATTAGGAACCAACCTACGCATATGGACACTCTTCTCTGGCAGCAGAGGGAGTGTTTCAACCAGTTACGCCTCTGTGCTCCCATCTGTCCTCATCTAGATTCTGCCAAAAATAAAATACATTACCAAACCCAAATATCTCTAATCAGGCAGGTAGCATGTGGTCAAATAGCTATAAAACAGAGTGTGCTTCCTGGAAAATCACACAATTTAGGAAGATCAGAAAGTATTAATGATGGAGATCAGCAACCATTCACCCTTTCTTTTTTTCTTGAGAGATTATTTCCAGACAAGTAAGAATCCAAATTAGTGAAAGAAAATATTTTTCCCTATGGGAAAAAGGAGCATGGGGGTAAAGAAATTGGCAAAAATTTAAAAAAGACAGAAAAGAAGAGACTCCAAAGCCCAACTTTCCTCTGTAAATTTTATTAAGATCTGGCTCCCCACAACTCCCATTGAGTGGTGGGGATTTTTTTGGTTTTGTTTTGTTTTGTTTTCAGACATGTCTATGCTGAAAACCAGGCTCCTGTGCTGCTGCATCCAGGCTTTCAGCAGCTGCGCATGGACTTTGAGGGACCAGGTGACAACTTCAGACTCAAAGTCTACACAATAGCAAGAGCATCGCAGACCCAGCCTGAGCCTGCGGCAGGGCAATGGTCACATGGAGCACTGACAGAAGGCAAATTGTATTAGCTCTCATCAGATGCTAAGGTGACGTAGTAATTACCCTTTATGGTAGTTACCTGAGGAGATAGTTCTCACTTTTTCACCATCCTGATGTCCTTTTCTCCAGCCACATCTGTTCAGAAAAATAATTACAGGTCACATGAGCAAATGTACCCTTTATGTTGCAAGCTGTACAGCATTGGCAATATTAGCTTTTATATGAGCTTTACTCATTGGATAATTTATTGATTAGTTGGGTGATGTTTGTTTAGTAGAATATATATATATATTTTTTTCCTTAGCCTTTACTCAGGCAATCTCTGATACTTCAAAAGAATTTTATTGAATGAAGAATATTTACCTCTAGGTGAAACTAATAATTTTGATCCAGCTACCACATGGCCTGATTAAAACAAGGCTTCATTCATATATCAAGGTTAAACCAGGAGATACAAACATGAACAAACATCCCACTAAGGTTGGTGGAAATTTTACCTTCTCAAAGAGGAGATCACAAATGGGAAAATAATCTTAGCTGTTCATTAACTGAGACTGTGGCCAAGTCAGAGTCAGGCAAGATTCTGAGCAAAACTTCCCACTCAAATGTCATTTATAACACAGCACATCTTCAAGGGCTGCATAGTCTTTCTGATTACACAGTGAGCCATGGAGGCATAGGGTTTGATGGTTATTAAAATACATTCTTTGGGTTTTAAAAGCTAGGTGCTTGACCACAAACAAGTTGGCAGCAGTGTCAAAGCAGAAGCCTGCTCTGAGTTGTTACAGTTTGGCTGCAAACCCCGTTTGGTGCTGAGGGACTGTCTCTTACTGGTGACCTTCCTTGTGCAAGCAGGCTGCTTGCTCAGCAAGGCTAAGGATGCAGTTGTAGATGGGCTGTCACTGATAACCCCAAACCTCTCCATTGTTTTTTTATACTCCCTCCTCCCTTTAACCTGCAGCAATTTTGCTGTTCATTTTTCATGCTACCCCATTTTTCAGTGAATATTTTCTCCCTGTTCCTCTTTGTGCTTGAATCAACTTTTCCAGATGGCTGGCCAGGAACAGATCTGAAATAAGGTGAATATATCCGCATAAATATTGCAAATAGTCTCAGTCTAGGTTGCACAAGCATGTTGCAATGCCAGAACAGTGTGATTTCTGAAGAGATGCCCTTTCTTCTATACCATGAATACAACTGCTTCCTAGAGCCACTAACCTAAATATCCATGATTTTACATTAAGCCAGTGCTCTAAATACAATGTACTATGCTCCTGACAGTGACTGGAAATAACAGAACAAAATAAGTACTAAAAATTGCCTAAAAGACAAATGTGGAAAAATCTACACACACACACACACACACACACACACACATACCAGCACTGTGTTTGGATATTTGTTACTTGTATTTTACAGGCATTTTTAGGACCCCTATGGCCAACCTTTAATTCCATATTTGTCCATCTCTACTTAAAATGAAGTGTGGAGAAGAGCTCTTTTGTTTTTAGCAGGCAATGTGCAGACCCTTAAATTTGCGGCAGGCACATGCTGGGCTATTTTTATTAAAGAAACAGCAGAATCCATGGCATGCAATGATAAATGCTTATTCTTGCACATTCTTACAGCAGAAATTAAAAGAAACAGGACAACAAAACCAGCAGCTAATCCACCTGACTAGAAAGAAGGCTACAACTTTCAGCAAACAGTAGAAACACGTCCAAGTTCTGCCCTCCCTTACACCTATTTGGGTTAATGAGATTACATTTGTGTAAATGAGAGCAAAACTTGGCTTGTAAGCTTCAAAAGGCTCACAATAGCAAACAGGATAAAAAGAAGAAATGAAAAAGCAAACAATACCATGTGGAATGAATCTGAGACATCCCTTCGCAGTAAGAAAACTCAGCAGTCCATTTTATTTATTCAGATCAAATGCAGATTGTGAGATATATAGACTATGTGAAGATAGGGTGGGAAAGTAAAAATGTTCAAATAAAAGCATTACTTTGGCACTGCTGCCGAGATTAACATGGGTTATGAAAAGAGCGCATTTGAGACTGGCACTAAAACTCTTATTAACTAAGCAGGTTCACAGGGATGAGCTTATTATGACAACCCTCATATTGAGGGAAAGAAAATATAAAATCAGGACTTATATTTTCATATGAAATAATCAAACATTTTACTGAAAGCACTTAATTCAGAGAGAACACTGAGTTTTGAAACAGAACAGGAATCTGTCTGTTAAAATCACCAATAATAGTAATAATTAAAAAAGCAAAATACAAATATAGCAAGGAAAATAACTTGGATTTTTCAGTTGTCTCTCAAGTACTTCATGGATTATAAGCGGTTAAATCCTACAGCAGCTATATAGGACACGGAAGTAAGGCAGTCCAGACTCATACATATATTTATTTTTAACTGTGAAAACCATGGCTCAGTAAGGTTTCTCAAGGTTAAAAGGAATTTGTAGATGAAACATATGCAGAAAATCCAAATCTGCTTGCTTGGTACAGTGCTGTTCTGAAATCACAGAATCGTTTCCTAATTGCCCGATTGACGAAGGGCAATTTCTACTTCTGAAAATCTCCTCAGAGGTAGCAGAACTCTCCAATTGCTGCTTCATTGATTAAACTGTAAAAATCAGTTCTAGGTACGAGGAGAAGAGCTCAGAGGGGAAGGCAGGCTACCTGGACAGAACAGTGCTCAAGGAAAGCTCAACTCTGCAGAAGCATGCAACAGTACTACAACCACCAGCAGTATTACTTCAGGAGCTAACTGAGTATACTTTCAAGCAAAAATGTTAGCAAGGGCATTTCTGCTGTCTCTGGGTGCTGTCCTACCTTCCGACTGGATTATGATTAATAACAGGAAAATTCACAATGGGCAACTTATTTGCCAGCTCTTTCCTCTTTACTCGTTCATTAATTGTGAGAAAATTGCGCATTCGATACTCTTCCTTTCTGCATATATGAATATTCAGTGATGAGTTTTAGTAGTTTTGGATAGACAAATCATTCACAAAAATTTTAGTGGAATTTAGGGGATACACTTCTTTCACTAAAACATCAGTCATGTTGGATTTCTTTGTACAATAGCCTAATTATCCTATTACTGCAGCTGCTTGGAGTAGGACCTCCCTGCTCCAGATTAAGCCTTTGAATGTCCAGCTTCTGTGTTTCAGCTGGTTCCCTTAGTCATTTTTAGTTAAAGGAAAGAAATAGGCACTGCTGGAGAGCTAGTCATCACATCTGTAGCAATATCTTTATAGGTCTGATGATTCACCCTTTGAGGTGCTTATTTCATGCTCGTTGATTGCAGAGGCAGTGTGGGGTGAGTAGCTCAGACACAGCCACCTCTTAGACATTTTAAAGAGGAGGAAGGCACAGTTTTGACTTCAGTTACTAAGAACGCTTCTCCAGATCATACTTAAAATTTATTATTTTACTATTACTTTCCAAGGAAAGAACACAGAAGAGTAGCTGAACTGAGTTATTCGAAAAGTGTGAGTACTTACATCAGTTTGGCATTATTTTCCCAGTTCTAATTAATTTCCAAGCACAAAATTAATCCAGAGAAAGTGGATGATAAGCACCAAAAGGGAGGTGAAATTATGTCATGAAATTCATAGCAATTCCAGGAAGAAAGGAGAACCTCCAAAAAGACCATAGAGATAATCCTCCTTATGACTCACAAGAAAGTTGCTTAGTCTGAGGAAATATATAGCATATGTAGAACCTATTTATGTTAGCATCATCCTGTAAATATTTTTGAAGTTGTTTCAGCTAACTGAACTTTAAACCATTTAGAGCGTCTCTGCCAAACTACAGAGTTAGAGAAAAGTTATGTTTGCTTGAGAGGAGAAATAATAATAAAAAAAGATTTTCTCTTCCTGAATCTTAAGTCTGCCAACAGAATATGATTTCGCTAGTCCATCAAAATTAGGGCTTCACAGTTAGCAATTTGAGATAAGACTGTTCTCTGTAAGCTCTGATTCATAATTGGAAAAGCATGACATAACCTGGCTTGACTTTCATAAGGTTGTAAACTTGGGGGGAGGGCAGAGATTCAATACAAAAAATTGCAAAAGAACTGGATACAGAATTTTTAATGTCTGTGGGCATGCAGGAGATTTTAAACTGTTTGGAACCATTTTTTTTCTTATCTATTTTATTATCACTTGTGATAATAAAGGTTGATCACTGATATTTTTGTACCTCATTTTCATAAGTTGAACACTTGATTTGGCAACCAGTTTTTGTGTTCTGTTATAATTTCATAATGTTGTCAAATTCTTTTACATTTCTCAACCCATGAGAGCATGACTTCCATTAGAACCAGGCACATTCCTTCCTTCTTGAAGGGCACTAGTGCCAAAATACTGGGAACATCTGAATTATCTCAATATGGTACACAAGCTCTTTTTTAACATTTTGATTTGGAAATGCTTTATTTACTTATTCAGTGTTCTTCTAAATGGTGCTAAAAGACTTCTCCCTGCTGCCTCATTCTCAAAAAATCTATCTGTTTCTGTTACAGCAAAGTATCTTTTTCCTTAAATTAAGCAGCTACTAACCTTGAGAAAACACTGAAGGGGATAACTATTTGGAAAGTCTTAAGACAAATCAAGATGTAATATAAGTTCAAAATGTATTATAAGTTAGTACAAGATACATTAATTTAGGTTCCCTATATTTAGTCTCCAGAACTCAAGTACAAATTAAAGATAATCCAGGGGGAATTTTCTTATTTAGGGGCTATCTGCCACAGTAAATTAAAGTAGAAGGGAAGGTTTAGCTAAGTCTAAGAGCACGAATAAATTATTTAAAGATATATTCTCTATTGAGAAAATGAAGTAAATATAATCAAAGAAATTAAATATTGTCCCTGTAGTAATCTCAGAATGACTTGGCCTCTAAATGATGCAAGATTAGACACACCATCCATCACCTTGGCATGAACTTGAAGGAAAATGTTTGCAAAATATATATGGATTTGCGTTCTTGCTGATAATAAAAATGGAGCTGTAGAATTCTATACCACTGCTACCCTCTACTTCATTAAGACTCATTTTACATATTACTCTTTAGATTTATATAATTATGCAGAGTTCTGAAGCCAGGAGGCACTGCCAGGAGTTATAGAAGGTATTTCCTCTGTATTCCACGTTTTTTTCCACAAAACACAATGGTAACATTTTTGCAAGGTACTGTATGTATACAATGGCTAAATTGGTATTTGTGTCAGAGTTGTACCATTAACTCTTAATTTTCTGCCTTGTTAGCTTTTAATCAATTTTAATTTTTTTAATTAACACTTTCATGTATAGCTTTCATTGTAGTTCTCTCTTTTAAAATTAAATCCAGCTAAGCTTTTCTGAAGTGTCTGAGAGACTATATACTAAAAAGATCTTTCTTTTTGCAAGGATTAAAGCAGATACTTCTACAACTGCATGCATATTAACACTTACTGATGATATGGATTGGTAGGAATAAACATGCCTCTATAAATAAGTTTGAATTGTCTTAGCTTCTAGGACAAAAGACGTTCTGTAGACATTGTAAAATTCATCAGGATTATTAAATCTAATGTCTCATCCTGACATCTACCCGTTATTTATGGTTGTAACATCATCAGGATTAAGAATAAAATTGGAATTTATCACTTTGCCATCTAGGTACTGAAAGTACAAAATGTCCCTTTTAACTTAAAGGATAAATGATGCAGTGCTCATCATTGCAAAACCCATGCCCCATGATAGTAACTATGGTTGGGATGTCATCTTCAAACACTTTGGAAAGTGCAGGAACTATGGGTTTAGGGATTTTGGGGGGTATTTATTTTACATGTGATCAAGCTAAAGCAATACAGACAAACACATGGTGATCTCTGATCATTCCAAACTGGTTTGACACATCGTTTTCCTGGTTATATAACATTGATTGGAAAATTAATCAGTATCAGTAATCAGAAAAAAATTCAAAGCCAGGCACAGAAGAAATGTTTTGTTTACTGTGAGAATCAACAAATATTTTGAGATCAAACATGAATGGAAAAACACCAAAGTATTTTTCAGAAATCTAGCATTGGAGATACAGAAATTATCTGAAGTGATTTTCCCATCACCACACAAGGGCTTTGTCTTTCTTGAAAGCAGGTAGTTTGGTTGCCGGGTCTTTACTTAACGAAACTCAGTGAGAAAGGTCAGCAGGAAAATAGCATTCAGGTACAAGATTATCTGCAAATCATATTTTATCATTGAATTAAGCTAGCTGAAGCCGTACTGTACTACGAGTTTGAGTGCTGGAGCTTCAGTGAACACCTCACCTACCAGGGGAAGTGGCTCAGGTTTAAAGCATTCCCACATCCAGGAAGTCCTTCAAGGCAGACAGTTGAGTAAACAAGTAGGAGTCTGGTTAGGAGCCACATTTGACTCGTACTAAGAGTGTATTGAAGGAGAGCACAGTGAGTCAGAGGAAAAGATGAGAATAGAACAAGGATCTCCATCCAGGACTGTATCTCATGGATGATATAATTCTCCTTACTCAAGTATACTGACAGCAATACTGCAAAATTATGTGTACACACTGATTTACATGCAATGAAATTAATGTATGATTATTTACCAAGGTGTCTTCTCAGGAAATGTTTAAAATTGTTAAATGCCAATATATTGTTAGAATATGTTATAAGGATATTGGTATGAATCAATGAGGATAACAAGATTATTTTCTTCCTTGCTTACTCTTCTTTTTTTTTCAAATATAAAATGAAGTAATCATTTTCAAAAATTGTTGAAAAAGGTCATAAGGATATATGTGCATTTTCTGATTTTATATATTCTAACTATAATTGAGAAAGTGACAATGTGTTAATAAAAATGGATTTTCATGAGGGTATTGAATGGCAGATATTCCTACTCCCAAATAATAGGAAGCAATGCATGTTGACCTTGAAAGTTAGACACCTCGTATGTGTTTCATTTTCCTGGGTGACCATTCTTCAGTGGCTGTCAGCTGCAATTTGAAAACCTCAAAGAATAAGGTAAAAACAAAGAACACTGCTCACGTTCAAGCCGTCAGATCTGGAGTCAGCATATTTCCTTTTTGCATTCAACTATCTAGTCAAATACCTGAGAAGATATCTTTCATAGCCAAAAACATCACAAAATGGTTTGGCAAACTACTAAAATCCTGTCAAAAAGTGCATATTTCAAAAATCAAATATTAGTCTCAGAGTACCACAATTTTTTTATCCTAATGTTAAATAAAAACATCATGTAGGAGCAAGATTTCTTCCAAGAGTTAATACACTAAACTCACCTTGAGCTGACATGCATTAGATCATAAAATTCTCTACCATAAACAAAGGGAGAAGGGGGCATTTTACTGAATATTATGGAGTAAACGTTTTTCTTTCAAACCCGCATATAATTTTTTAGAGCAGCAACACTTTATTAAATTGAAAAGATCCAATAAACAATGATGTCCATGTCTCATAAAATCTGAAACATTTAAAAATATGCTGGGAGTGGTTCTCATCTTGTAAGCATTGCTTTATATGGATTTTGCAGTTTTAATGCCAGTGACGTCTGCTGTACTGTAGGGCCAGCTTGCAGAAAGAGGAGATAAAGAAAAATACAACTTCTCATTTTTATGCACTTAAGATCAGATTTCTAAAAAACTGTGTGATTAGTATGTGGCTCATTGACCAAATTGAAAAAACTTGTCCTCTAAAGGAGGCTAAGAACTAGTGTGAACATGCACGTCCTTTTCTGCAGTCTGTGTGGGCTTGCTAATACAAACGACATTTGTGGCCTGCATGTGTTGAAGGCAACGTTCGTCGTTTGATAAATGACATCAGTGAAATTTTGGGAGGGCAAACCAGATGCTTAGGTAGTTTGGAACAAAGGTCTTTTGTGTGCATGGCCAAGGCGCAAGGAAGGTATGCTGATAAAAGCTTTTAGTTTGTCCCATGATCTCTGTTAGATCAGAGCAGACTGCATACAGCTTTGGTGTGGTAATCAGATCTTGGCATTTCAAAACTTAAATAATGTCCCTAATAATTCAGTGCTAGCACCCATATATTATATTCAGGAATCCATTTTAAGTGAAAAACAGAGTGTTTCACAAAGGAGGTAAATGTGCATGCATAATAGATTTTTCTGTATTAATATCCATTAGTAGCAGGTTATTTTGAAATATGGATTTAAGACTAATTGTGACTACAGATCAAACAGGAGAGGAGTACATCATATAACCTGGAAAACTTCCTGGTCTTCCTCCAGTTAAATTTAGTCCCCTGTTGTAGACAGGAATAACAGCCCCAGCAGTTCCATGAGCTGATCTACCTCCATGTTAAAAGTTAGATTTTTGACCACGCAGCTGTGCTGGAAGTCAAAGACTGTTTTGATGATTATAAAGCTTTGTTTTTCCTATGTCCTTTGGCTTGTGCCAGTGTGTGCTTTAGCTTAAATAAATCTCCTATCTCCTTAATATAGTCTTCTTTTTATATATTTATAGGTAGAAATCATTTCCTTTATTGTCTTTTTTTTCTGTTAAGAATCTACACTCCTTTACTCCCCTCTGCTATGACGAGCTCCCTTTCTTCCTCCATATCCCAGGAGACGATGTTTGCATCTCCTCTAGTTAGAATTCATTTTCTTGAAGAGAGTTACCAGATCGGCCCACAGAGATGTTTTTGGTCATCATAGTCATCTAGCTATTGGATGACAGCTCCACTCTTTCTCTAAAAAGGTGATGATTCCCAGTACTGACTGGGTTACATCAATATGCTCTTAATGAGGTTTGAAGTTTCTCATAAGAACTTTAAATAAGATTCTTCTAGAGACTATAAACTGAGAATTCCTTTAATAGTCTTTTTCCAGCCTGATACCATCTCCCTCAATCGCTGTCTTCCTTGCGCCATCTCTCGTTCAACGTTCAGCCCCTCTGTTAATCCCCATCTTCTCCAGTTTCATAAGTAATTTCCGTGGTGCCATTGTATCAAATCCCCTACCAAAGTACAGATAGACAAAATCTGCAACATTTCCTTTAGCTTGTAAATGAGTTTCCTTATCAATGAAGTTACCTTTTCAAAAATCTCTGACAAAATCTATCTTTGGTAAACAAAAGTTGCATTTTATTCCATTTATCATGGTCACATGTCTTTAATTAGTCCCTTCCTCCACAGTTCATTCTAATGTCTGTGGGTGATTGAGAAATAGGAATAAATTGCTCTTTTTCTCTTTTACTACTCCCATTAGACATTATAATTTTTGATATGACTGTTTCATAAACAGACCTTGGTATTGGACCTGTGATTTCATGTGGCAGTCATTTTAGGATTCTGGAATGGAGTTTATTCTGGCTTCTTAGTTTGAGATTGTTTTACCTCTTGCTGCCACTCATATGTTGTTTTCATTTCCATATTCTCATTTGTACTTGCCTTTGACTCTGTACACAAACATCATCTTTCTCTGCCAAAACCTCAGGTCAAGTATTCCTTTATCTCTGAGTGCATAACTAGGTTATGGTGATTCTCTGCCTCAGTGTGCTATAGCTCTTCTTCCCTTTTGCTCCTTCTCTATTTCGATGACAGCAAAATAGAAGTTGTTTTAATTTAATGTAACAATATGAAACACAATGAAGTACAAGCTAATCTCTGACTAGTGCTGGCTGTGAATAATGAGACACTTCACATTACCTTTCATTCTTTCCTTCTTCCTTAATTCTAGTAATTACAAATGTTCCCTGTCACTCAGACGTCCAGGCTTAGCATTAACTTCAGATATTCTCTTTCCTTTTTCCTGTTCTCATCACTGAGTTCTGCCAGTTTTACTCCTGTCTGTAAGATTTTATCCATTACTATTAAATCTTTTTCTCATGATATAATCATTTGCCATCTCTATTATTTCCATCTCCACTTCTCTTGCTGTCTAGTCTTGTCTCCCTATAATTGTAATCAACTGTTAGCTAAATAAGGCCTTTTCCCTCCTAAAGGAAGGGTGTTAACTGACCCTTTCTAGCCATATTTCACAGTTGTTCCTTTGCCTTTCACATCCCATTTTTGCCTTCAACTCTGCATAGTTTACCCGACATCATCTCCACATTTCACTTCCTTTTTTTTGACTCGTCCTTTCCTTTTCTTGCTGCCTTATGTTTGTTGTCTTTACAGCAACTGCTTGTTTTTAACCTGCTCTTTTTGTCCCAAGACCTTACTTTCTCCTTTTTCACATTTTCTCTACAAATGCAGAGGTTCTCTTCCAGATCATTCTCCTAACTGTAGTTGGGAGATCTATAGAAGATCTCGGCTACTTTTGGGGGGTAATAGTACCAGCAAAACTGTGGTAGCATGGACTTCAGTACAGGCTAGTTGCCTTAGTGCATGTCTGAATCACAGGTGGGTTTATGAAGTCTGCACTAAGGTCTATGCTGCTGTGTCTAACTTCAACCACTGTCTAAATTAGCTATATTAGAGCATCTATAGACAGCCTTATCTGGAATTACACCAGACCAAAATAAAATAATTTGCTGCTCTCTACATCTATTACAGACAAAGGAAAAACATCATGTAATTTCTCTAACCAGTATTTTCCCTTCCTCTTCTTCTTTAAGTGTTCTTAAATATCACTCTTCAGGTTATGACATTAAGTGAAATAATGTCAAATTTTAGAGTATGAACCTGCAATTCTCCTGTATATGAGTAATCCTTACAAGAATTGGGTGTGAAAATGTTTCTGTACTACACACACATTTTTTGTATTTAAAAAATATTCATATTTAACAAATGAACCTATAGACATTTCCCAGATGAAAACTAGTTCTTAACCTGGAATAGGTACAATAATTAGGAATATCGTTGGGAGCCAGAGGTTTGTATCTCCACTCTGCATGAAATAGGTGAGAGACTTGAATATGAGGTGTCCATAGACCAGGTGAATGTTCTGGCCACCGGGTTATGGACTAGTGAGGAATAAATTCTGTTCCAGCACTGAACAATGAAAGCAATACAAACTATTCAATAGCATTTAATGAGCTCTCCCATTCAGTCTTGAGTCTAATTTTCTGTAGTCTGGATGAATGCCCTCACCACATGTCTATAGAGTAAGCAAACATTTCCTTCCTCTTCTTCCTTCACCCTGCCTCTGGGAATATTAAATTATTTATGAAAAATGGGACAGCACCAACAACATAAACTACAGGAAACTCATCCATGAAAAGTCCCAGATCTTGTGGTTAGGACTCACTCTGATTCAAGTCCTTTGTCTGAAATAGGCCAGGCAATCTTCCATGTAAGTCCTTAGTCACTTAATCAACAGATCACTGTCAATTCCTTCTCCTCTATTTCTCTCTCCTTCACTTCCTTCTTCCTTATCTTACTCTGGTACTTGCTTGGCCAGAAATTACCTCTTAGCTCAAGGAAAATTTTCCCAATAGAAATTTTATAATTTTATTGACATTGTTATGTTTCCTTAGGATGGTTCAAATTTAACTAATCGGCATTTTATGTTTTATATTAAAAAATTGTTTTGGTGGAAAATTGTTGGCCAGAAATAGTTTGATTAACCAAATGGGGCTATTATTGTCCGTGAAATTTACTTACATGAATTAGAATTGGCAGGCTTGGGCTGTTTGGTGCTTGCTGACTTCAGGCTGTACTCTGAAAAATATTCATATTCAACTATAACTAATTGAATTAATTAGTTAAGTGAATATCATTAATTTAAAATAAGTAACTTTATATAGTAAACCACTCATATTAGAAAAGGTCAAAATCATAGTCGCATGCACTATTTTGTTCTGGTTATTCTATATGTATTCAATATTATGCAGTCTTTAATTACATGATCTTATGCTATTTACTCTATACCTCTCTTTGTGCAAAGAATGGGGTTTGTTCATAATAAGCAGCTAATCATCATTATGCATATTGTATGCAGTGTTTACGACATAGCCAAAGTTGTTTGTGCAAGTTTGATGCACAATACTTAGGAGCTTCAATGAAGGCCAAATTATTAAATTCAGTATGTGTTTTGCCATGGCATTCCTCACTTTGGTATCTGAGTACTTTAGATTTATTTACTAATTTTCACAACATCCCTGGACAGTAGGTCAAACAAATCTATAAATATGAGGTGTCTCTTAGCTGATTAGCTCATTTTTGGAGCACATGCCATGATACAGCACTCTAGCTGTTCAAAGCACACTAAGAAAACTCTGCAAATTGCATACCAGAAAATAAGAGATGAGCACACAGCAATGTAAAGAACACAGTCGATGACATCTGAGACAAGTCTGAGTGAAGTAGGATTCTGACATTAATGTCTCTGTGGCAAATGCAGACAACAAGTTTCAAGGCAAAGTTCAACTGTGCTTTGTTTTCCTGCAATTAATCTTTGTCATTCACTACTCATCTTCCTCATCTGCAGGAAATGAAGTCAGGATCCAACATCAGTACTGAGCCCTGACTTATTTTTTTAATGAGATTCATTCAGTTCATTGAATAAGGCATGACAACTTTGGAAAACTTAGTATGTGATTACATACATAAGGCTGTGTCGTACAGAGTTTCATAGGCAATACAAACACTCGAATTTCCTAACTTGGTATTTCCTTATTTTAGAGCCCTAAGAATGGTCAATAGAATAGGACAAAAGGTCTTCAAATTGATAATGAACTGCCTAGAAGATAGAAAACTGAAGAACAGGTAGGCACTTTTCACAGTAATAGGAGATCACCAGTGAAATCCTTCAGAGATCTCTGAAAAAGCCAGTATTGTTCAATATAAATGATTTGCAATGGAGGACGAATGGCAAGGCGACAGAATTTGTGTATGTTTAGGGCACTTAAGGTGAAAGCTGACTGTGAAGCTTTGCAGAAAATCCTCACAACCCTAGGTATCTGGGGGAAGAAATGGGAAATGAAATGAAATATAGATAAATGTAAACAAACATACATAAAAAAACAGTCCTGACTTTACAAGTTCCAAGAGTGGATATGATCTGTTACATGAAAAAGGGAAGCTGAATTACAACCAATAGAAGATATTCTGCAGTTAATAGGTTGAAAGCAAACAGAAGATTATTATATTATTATATATTGTGCCTCTGCACAGATCCTTGCTGCATCAAAATTTAGTGAAACTGGGAAAAGTACAGCAGGTAGAGAATAGTTTCTGGATGAGAACTGTATTAATAGATAACTCTCCAGCCTTACAAGGAGATGACTGAAGGAGATATGATAGAAATTTGTACAGTCATGAGCAGAAGAGAGGGTGAACTGGAAATATTTGTTCACTGTCTGTTCTGTTTCAAGAACCAAAGATCTTCAAATGAAAATGGGGTGGGGGAAGGTTCAAAATACAAAAGGAAGAGATTTATCCATATGACACAGAGTAAAGCATTGGAACTTGCTGCACAACTCTGTGAATGTTAAAAGTTTACACAGCTTCAAGGTAAATTTCGACAAGTTCATGGAAGAGAAATCCCTTGAAGGCTACAGTAGGGTACAGAGGCATCACTTCTGGCTCATAAAATCCCCAAACCACAACAGTTAGACCCTGGGAGAGTCCTAGCGGGAAGTGCCATATATACTTCTGTTCTTCTACTCTTTCATGCTTTGAGAAACAGCATATTGAGCTAGAGGAACAGAACAAATATTTTTCTTTTGTTCCTGACGTGTTTTTCTGTGTGCGTTTATATATACATCATAGAGAACACACAGACACACAAACATTTGCATATACAGAAAATGGGTAAGAGTCTTGAAAAGTCTTAAGGTGTTTAGATGCTGAATTTTTGTTTAAAAATCAGCCATAATTCATAGGTATCCAACCCTGATTTGAAAAAATAAAATCAGGTTACTATTCTAAACATACTGCCTAGCTGAAGTTTGCCATTGTTGTTCAGTTTTAAGACAGAGATAGTTTCATGACCAAAAAATCACTCCCTTCCATGAGTCAAACAACATATCTGTCAAGGGTCCTATGTAGAGATGTATGTTTTGGTACAAGGGCATAGTTTTTATATGACCTTCTAACTTTCAACTGTATTTAGCCTTTGACGTAAATTTTGACCTTTCAGCCGTCTGTTAGGTCCTAAATTTGTGCCATTGCTGGCCCTTCACCTACTTGACCTATAGTCTCATAAATTACAGTAGGGCATTTGCAAAATCTTGGAACAAATAGAGAAGTGGAAGTAGCTCCACCAAAACAGCTCCCAGGAAGAGCAGCTTTGTGCTGTATTTTGTCACCTACACAGGAAATAAGATACGGACTGGATATTGCAGAGTACGTTTTGGCAACCAAATTCAGGGGTCCATTGTGATTATCCCAGCAGGTGCCAAAAGAAACCCAGATTAAGTGCCTCTGAACCTTGTTCTTTGTAAAAACAGTTGAAACAGCTTTGGGACTAGAAAATTCCTAGATAAGATCCTTAACCCATGTAAACTAGTGGATACATTCTGATCAATAACATTACTTCAAATTCTAGCAGCTGAAAATCTGACTATTTCAATTTAGAGCAACAATTTCCAGTGCTGTAATAGAAGCCTATTTTATTGAGGCTCTGAATTTGATTTCCTGCCTCTGATTTCAGAGACTAAGGGGGAGATGAGATACTATTCTCTGGATGCTTTTAGAGAAGGCAAGAAGTAACTAGGCTAGAAGTAACCAAATCATAAACTCTAATTCTGCATATTCACATCAGCAGGATCCTACCCAAGAGGAAGCTGTGATTTCCACTCTACAAGAAGTCATTTTCAATCTAGCTCAGAACTCGTAATATGAGACAGTTATTGCATAGCTTTTGGAAATGAATCACATAGCTTTTGGAAATGAATTATTGTTTTGCATCAAGAGATAGCTTCAACATGTAGCAAATGTTTAGATGCATGTAGATATTTATTTACCTAAAATAGCCCATCCTGACCAAGGCTGAAACACTTTAAGGAAAGCACGTGGAAAATTATTTTTGTCTATATATGCCCTTCTTCAGGGCTAAAATTCAGCCATGTGGAGAAAGGGTCATAAATTTTCATGCAAAGTTTTTGCCTCTGCAAAGATGGAGTTCATGTTAGCTTAAGTAAACAATTCTGTATAACGGGTAGGTAAAGGGCTTGTAGGTACTGGGGATTTGAGTTTTGACAGATATGAGCATGGCATCTTGCAAATCCCTTTCTCAGAGATCAGCTAGCTTTTTAAAAAAATGTACACATATTCTCTCTACTTTTTCAGATACTCCTCACATTTTCATTATGGTTTTTATTTTCATTTCAGTTTCCATGTTTAACTTTTTAAATGGAAAGAAAAAAGAAACCAAATGAAAATGTTTCTCTGCTACAATAACATGGAAACTAAGCATTGTGTTTTGTGCAATAAGCAGCAAAAGGCATCACGTGCATTTTATGATGAGTTAATTACTATTTAAAGATCCACACTGAAATTAAAATAAAGTCATTTGAAAAGATCCATACATCTCATGTGAGGAAAAAAGTCTGCTATTAACTATCTCATTTTAATAGCTATTTCTTCTGTCACCTTGGTATAAAGCTTGGCTTGCAAGTAATCTTGCTTATGTTCTTTCATTTTTTTGCTAACAGGCTTTCAGTAACATTACCTCTTTTTATTTAGTAAAGTCTATCTGTAAATTCAAGATATTAGCTTAAGAAGTTCTGGTTTATTATAGAGCATTATATGTGTTTAAGCTACCTTGTAAGGAGTCCTAGAAGCCTGCTGACCTTCCTGACTGTGTAACTTCACACATCACCAGAAGCCATACTTCATATATTGTGAAAATTTGTGAGCCTGGTACACCCAGCATTTAGTTTTCTGTCATAAATACAGTCACTCCATGGTCAGTCTAGGAGTCCCTTGGCCGGCTTCACTCAGGTTCTCTGCAGACCTCCTGCAAGGTCTCTGAATGGCCAATAGGTGAACAGATCTGGGAGCAAAGCAGCCTGTTGACCACACACATAGAAGATTTTGTAAATAGCTGAAAACATTCATTTGCATGTTATTTTTTTCCCTTAAAGTCACTTTATGATGTCACATCATCTAGATAATAGGGATTGTTCATGAGTTAGTACTATAATTTGTAGGCAGACAGATAAATGATAGGGCTGGTCAACACACTAATGCCTGGCCGTTATTTGAAAATGTACATTGCTCTACAGTTGCTCAATATTATAGGCCTCTGCAGCAGTGAGATCGTTTGTCTGTTCAGATTTAAAGCTGGATTAAGTTGTCATTTGTGGTGCCTATGCCAGAAAATAATTCTTGTTTGATACAATCAGTATACGCTCTTCCTTCTGCTATACCCTGTTGGCCAGCAAGCACAGTACTGCCATTGTAACCGGGCATGGGCTCTGCATTAAGCTAACGCTGGTCTTGGCCCTGGGGCTGTCAGACTTGCTTTGTCCGGGCTTCACTTGCTTTGTTTTAGCTTGTTCAGCTGTAACAGCAGCTGACTAATGACCAAGTGGCTATGATTCAATTTTAGCTTATTTAAGTTTGTATAATTACATGGTGTAATGCCTATTGCTAATAATTCTGAATTAGATAGGAATGACAAGTCATTATGCTACGCAAGAGTGAATTATTTCTGCGGTGTGACTATGATGCATCTTGAAGGAAGACATGTCTGGGGCCACAGGATAGGCCTTGGAAATTTGGGCATAGGATGATACCAGTCATCCCAGGGCTATCAATAACTCACCAGTTACTAATAGCCATGCAACCTTAGGAGCTGGACAAAACTGGATTTAGGGAGGGAAAAAAGCATAAGGAACAAGAATCTAACATATGCAAAGCGTATATGTTACATATTGAGTAAATTCAGATGTAATGTGGAGCTGTAGACCAGTGAAGAATGGGCAGGGTGTAAAGCATGTTAGAAAACATAAAAATGGCCTCAGTAGACAGGAAGAAACCGTCAACATTAACATTGTGCCCCTTCTGTTAAAAATAAGGAAGAACTCCCCATCATTAACATCACACTCCTCCCAGAAAAGATCTCAGGGTGCTGACAAGTCTTTGCAATCCCCCCTAGATTGAGCTGTTGACCTTAGGATCCAGAGGAACAGTGGAAGGGTAAGCTTAAGACTAGAAATAAAAAGGGGTCGATACTAGAAGGTTTTTTTCTGTATAACAACTTTTGAAATGCACTATTGTTAACAAGATTTGTTTTTTATTTAGATGGTATTAGTATAGTGTAACTGGACTAGTAATAATAGTTATAACTGTTTGTTGTATTTTGGTTATACTGTTAGAACTTTTAATTTGACTGACAATAAATTCTTGGCTTTACTTATGAGGTGTGGTCCCCTCTAGCCCATAACAAGATTTTGAGTGTAACATGGTCCAGACAGAGGGGATTGACCACTGTTTTTTATACTACTAGTTCCCAGCCTCTGGGAATTCCCCAGCTGGGAACTCGTGCAGCTGGGGCAGTCCAGCATAGCTTTAATTTGCTGTGAATTGCTTATAAGACCAGACCAACGTTGATCATCTACAGATCCGAACTGGAATACAAGCTTATTTCTAAAGCCACTTCATTCCCTCATGCACATTAGCTTCAGGTAACCAATCCTAAAACATACTAGGTGATAAGTAGCATCGATGAAGCAAGTTCTTATAAAGAACCACCTCTTTTCTTTTCTCCCATCTCAAAACTCAAAGTTCTGAATGAGGAAAGGTTCTTGAAACATTTGCATCCTGCTCCCAAAAATGAACAGAGAACTGAAGGAAATTTTGCTCCTAAATACTTTATATACTTAATGAGCTATACAGTGGAAACTTGAAAGACTTTAATGATTTCTGTTCACCAGTTCCTATAGGATAAGTACAATTATTCCCATTTTACAGACAAAGACCGGAGGTACCCAACTACCTGTGTACAGCAAGAAGCTGAACTGCAGTGTACAGATCACTAAGTAATTTCGTCTGGTATTTATTTTCATCACCTGATTAGGTTGCAGTTGTTCTGGCTTGGCTTCTGTTTTCCAAGACACAAGTCATGCACGGTGTTGGGGAAAAAAAAGGCCTTATCTATCTAAAAAAAAAAAAGGAAGCTTAGGAGAATCACTTTTTAACTTGGGCACTTCAATTAAATGTTAAAAGTTAGGTGGGATAGCTTCATGCCAAAAACTGGGATCCCAGTTTCCTTTTCACACACACTGATCATGAAATTTCCCTTTTCAGTCACTGACTCTACATACTGCTTTTCTTTCAAATCACTTTATCCAGCTTTTGCTGTGTATCCATAAGTAACTTGCTCACCTACCATTTGGATAAAGCACAAAAAAAAAAAAAAGACAAAAAAAAAAGACTGTGTTACTATAAATTAGCATTTCCTGTGTGAGGAATTTTTTTCCAAGTAAAAGCCCAGAATGCATGCTGAAAGTTAATTACTAAATAATAATTGCACTTCATAGAAAAAAAAATAAGTTAAATAGAACTGTCTTCTCTGTAGACTAATTACACTAGAATTTACAATACCCTGACACAATTTGCTGTAACATGGGAATCTATTCATTTTGATATATTGCCTATATTGTGAAATTGCTTTGAGATGTTCACCAGACCCTCCTGGGGGGGGGGAATCAATCTTTCTATGTTATCATTAATATAATTTTTTTAAAAAAATATGATCCCATAATTGCACATATATGCTTTACATCTAAAACTAGTATGAGATACTCTACTCAGAACAGTATTATACCTTCTTCATAATAAATTGTATTGAACAAGTATGATACTGAAATATACTCTCAGTCATTTTAAGAGATATTATTGAAGTTATAGGACATGAACAGTCTCTTGATTAGCAATACCATCTTGCCTTGTTAGTGTCTTAATAATTTTATTTCAAGTAACAACAGGTAAATTAGTACCTGTGGTCTTTTGCAAGGAAGTTTATGTGACTTTTCAAGAATTCTACATTAGAACATTGTTTTTAAAGGGGACAATAATGACTTCATTGAACTTCTTAAAGTATTATAGCCCATGGTATTTGATAAACACCTGATGGTGGTTTAATTTGCTCTGGAGGTATTCTCTTACTTAAACATTAATTTTGTGGGGAATTTTAAGAGATTATTGACTTTGGTGTTTTACATACTTTGACTTTACAATAAATGCTTTTAAGAGATATCTATACGCTGCCTGATAAGTGCAATAGTTATGATTCTGACCTTGCAATGCTGAATTTTTTTTTCTATTGACTTGAATAAGCTCATTAGCAGTTGCAAAGTTCACAAGGAAGAATACATTCAGGTTACATATGTATGGGTTTATTCAAGTGAGTCTAAAATCAGTATATCTAAGTTTTCCTTACAATGTGTAGGAATAAGGAATGAAGAGAATATAATTGCAGAGCAAAAACAAAGCTTCAGAAATGGCAGGTTATTTGTGAAAACAGAAGAAAAGAAAATTCAGTGGAGAAATATCACTCCCTTTATCATCAGGATCTTAAGTGGAGTCAGCAGCCCACTCTTCAAAAAGCTAGACTTAAAGAAATTTGGCTTTACTTGACATAATAAAAAGTAATGAGGCAAAAATAAAGAAAATAAAATTCCAGATTGAATATCCAAAATCAAATTCCTTGACAGTGGACTTGAGGTTTTCATTGTGTGGCACTTGGTCAAGTTTTTACTCACTGTTAAGAGTTTCTTAGGGGAAGTCTGTCAATAGGAGGTTACTCTGAGTTAAGAAAGAGCAGATTGCAGCTGGCTTACACCACACCCTGCTTGCATGAGAGGAAAGCAAAATCAGTAATGGTCTCCAGCCTATAAACTGCCCCTTTATGGCAAAGATAATTGCATGGTATGTAGTTTTAAGTTTTTTTGAGCGTGGCCCCTCAGTTTCTGTTTTGAGATAGCTTCCTCTTGAGTATGGTAAGCAGTACTGAGATGACGGTGTACTCTACATAAACAAGAAGAGTGTTAGCAGGGCAAGCTGAAGGAGTTAATATGACTTAATTGTTTTGATTAGGATGTAGTACTGTATTAATGATAAATTTTGGAAAGTTTAACCAGATATGAGGATATCTATGAAGACTAATGGGTGCCACTCTCTGTTCTAATCCCAATTTGAGACTACTCACTTGGTGTGAAGAGCACAACCCAATTCAGTATTTTTAAAAACATTAAGGTCAAACTGATCTGTTTTGATATTGGTTTACACACTAGAAACTTCTTCTTTATAAGAAAATAGTGATTGTGTTCCCTGAAATAAAACAGGCAGCTCTATTAAATGTTTCTGCGGAGAAGTTTATAAGACATCTCTTGTTTTGTTCAGTAAGGTGTGGAGACATTTTTTGCTTTACTGATAAAAAGGTAAACAGAGAGCATGGTGCTTTCTGGCTTTGGTTTCAACATGTGTGTTAAGAGTTATTTTTCCTAGATTCAACACAATTGTCTAAAGAAGAAAAATATGAAATGAGAACCTACACTGTTTTAGTGGACTGATTTTTTTCAGCCATCCTTATTATCCCCTGGCATGCTTACTTCTTTGATCTTTTAAAAATATTCTTTTAACCAGTACTGCTTTTCCCATCTTTTTTTTTTTTTTTTTGGCTAAAATGCAGATAATTGAAGCAGCACCATTCTTGCTAGGAAAATCTGGCAATGAGCCAAATGAGTTGTTGAAACCATTGCTTTTGATTGCTTGACAGGAGAGAAGGAGCATTGGTTACATCTGTCATTTATTCTGCACGATACTGCATCACTCAAAGATAGAAGCACTAGAAAAGAAGCAGTAATGGAAGACCTTTAATTGAATTCTATTCTTTTTTACTGATGTTTTCAGGAGTGGTTTCTCTGTGGGTAAAGAGAGTTATAGTCCCTCAGCTGAAATGCCCTGATTCAGTGCTCTGTCCATGATACATGAGTGGAGGCAAACTGAATCTTGTATAGCACTTCTCCTTCCCCATCAACTGGATAAATCAAAAAATAGAAACTTGGACAATTATTATCTTGAATTTCCTGACTGTGCTGCAGAAAGACACTCAGGCCAAAATCAGGCCTCAAGCTCAATTTGCCCCTGCATAAATCTGTGAACTCCAAGTGTACAGACTAAGTTTACTGTAACTGGTATTAATGGTTTATAAAAGTTGTAGCTTGTGTTCTTTAGCTCCTTCTGCTTAATCAACCCAACTGGTGATTGATCTATTGAACGTATGTAATCTAGGTCTGCTTTTTTAGATTTGTAATACATTTTTATTGCAATGGTTTGTAGAAATATAAAATAAGAGAAGTATGTAAAACGATCTCTGTAATGCCACTTTGTTATACTCTCCTTTGAACACACTAAAAGGTCACCAAGGAGCATGATGGAAAAGAGGCCCGTAATTCACAGAGGGTATGATTGATGTATCATATCTAGAATGTAACCTGAAGTACACAAGATTTAATTTTTTCCATGACATACAGCCCAAAAGTTTGTTTTCAGTTTGATCTGAAGTAATGAAAATACATTTGAGTATGTTTCCCTTTGCAGCTGCCATTGATTACTGTAATCCACAATGAAATTAAAAGGCACACTGGATCAAATCACAATATTGGAAAGATAGTTCATTTACAGTAGAGAAGTACAGGCTAGCATATACATGAGAAATATGTTAACTATGCCGACTTATTCCCCCATGCTGCTAGAAAGGAGAGGTTATGATTAATAGCTTAAATACCAACGTTAGGCCTACTCGCCATTCTATCTTATCTCACTGTCTGAAATGGCATGTGGTGTTAATGTGTTAAATATGATATCTTATTTTTCCTATGACCTGTTTTTTTAAGAAGTGACATGTGTATGTGCACACAGATATGCAATGCAGGCAGTCTGCTATTTTCTCACACAAAGCCTAATACCTTGGGCGGGTGGGGTTCTTTTCTTCTAGAACAAAGCTGGGATGTGTGTGTAGCCTATAATTTTTCTTGCTCCCCTGGCTATTTTTTCCCTTAGAACTTCTTTGTCTGTTCTTATAATTATATACTTAGATCAGTTTGGACTATGAAACTGCCATTGTATCATGAGGTGTTTTGGAGGTGGAAGCAATAGGAATGGGGAAGCCTCAAACCATGTTCACTCTCTGTTCTGTGAAATAGAATTTTTTTTATTGGGTTGACAGGGAGAGACATAGGATTAAATGTGCTTTTAAACTTCTGTAGAATCACAGTATGTGTTTAAAGGTAGGATAAATACAGAACATTGCAGCATTTAATTGCTAGCCTTCAGTCAGGCAAAACTGCCACTGAATCCCATTTCTGTTAAGGCAGAAATCCCATTTCTTTATCAGGACTTAAGTATTCAGCCTCAAATATTATTTGCTGCTATTAATTAAGAAATATTCTATTAAGTTTCTTTTTCCTGAATAGTTTTGTGGTGAAGGCATGTTGCTTGGGAGAATTTGCGAAGAACAGGAAAGTGAAATCTCTAGGATCATGTAAACTTTAGCTTAGGCTGGTGGGGTAGCCATTGCTGTGTGATCCCCCTGGCACTAAGCGTGGTGAGTTATCAGTTTAGCATGCTACAATACCACTCATTTGCTTGAAAGCATTCAGTTTTCCTGATGCTTTCTGGGTCATATTTTAAATGGTTACTTGAAAAAGATATTTTCTATAAAGATCAGTTAGCCATGGATTTATTGCTACAGAGCTCACGGTGGGTTTTTTGATGCCATTTGATGGATAGATTGGCTTTCAGTCTCCTACGTTGGTCACACCAAGAACTGGAGAACAGAACGAATATTCTACCACAAAAAGCTTGTCTTTCTCAGGGCTGCTCCAGATGTATGACTATGGAGTGATCTTCTGCCATAAGCATACTGGTGCCTCCAGCATAAAAGCTTTTCTTCATCAGACAGACTTTTCTCACTTCTCTGGGTCCCCTATTCTATAGCTAGTTTTCTGCAGGATGACTGGAAACAACTGAGAAATCTTTGTTCTCCCCACAAAGTGCTACTGAACACATTGCTGAAATAGCACTACAGAAAGCAATATTGCCAGGCCAAATATTCAAAAATCCAGTTATTCACCAAAATCACTATGGATTTTAAAATATGTCATTTTACATTGGAAATGAGTTCCAGAACAATATTCTCTTAGCTTACCTTCTATTTACTGAACCCTTTGGATGGATGGCAAAATTTCATGCTTTCATGTTTTACGTTGTGATTATGACAGATAAAACCAGCGATAGAATGGACTGTTGTGTTCAGAAAGATGGTTTAACATCTCATTGGTGGCCAGTATTAAGCTGTATACTCTGAAGTTGATACTGGGGCCCATATTTTTCAGCATTTCCTCAACAGCCTGGATGATAAGATAGGTTGAACCCTCAGTGAAAGTATGGATGATACCAAATTGTGGTAGTAGTTTTGTCAACCCACAAGGACTTTGAGGACTGAACCAACATAAACTTCATGAAGTTTGTCACAGAGAAGTGCAAAGCCCTGCACCCAGGGCAGCATAATACTTTGTATTAGTACATGGGAATGAGCAGGCTGAGAAGCAGCTCTGCTGAAAAGTACCTGAGTTTTATGGTGAAGGCCAGGCTGAATATGAGTCACAAATGAGGCAAATGGCATACTGGACTACATTTAAGAAAGGCTAACAAGCAGATTGAGAGAAAGTAGTATTTCTTTTGATGATGATGAGAACACTCCTGGGATGCTGTGTCCAGTCTGGGGCCCTCCAGTTCCAGAAGGATGCCAAGAAACTGGAGAGGGTCCAGTGCAGGGCTACCTTGTTGAGGGGCCAAGAGAACATGACCTACAAGGAGAAGTGGAGAAAAGTGTGCTTGTTTAGTCTGGTGAAGAGGAGGCTAAGGAGTCATCTAATAGCAGTTCATGACTATCTGAAGACAGTTACAAAGAAAACAGAACTAAACTTTTCTTGGTAGTAGCAGATGATATAACAAGGCTGACAAATTGCAACTTGGGAGATTCAGATTGGACATTAGGAAAACCTTCTTCACTGGGAGCAGACCACCCAGAGTGAGAGGTGAACTCTTGGAAGTTTTCGAGATGTGGCTAGACAAAGCCACAGCTGACCTGACCTAGTGTTGTTTGTGATACAACACCAACAACACAAAGTAGAACTAGACCACCTCCAAAATTTCTTTGATTCTGTGGTTTATTTTCAAGAGATTCTCTGTGATTCTTGCAAAATCCCGTAATTGTAGGGACCAGAGTACTCCCAGAATTCACCCCAACGCAGTCCCAATCAGAAGAAGAGGTTGCTTATAAAGTATCACATTGCTAATCAAAACTAGCTAGATGTCAAATGCTTCTTGCACAGATTTTAGTTTGACAGAAGGCTCATTTTTACAGACATAATTCCTTTGATGTGTCCTGCCAAATAAAGACTAGCTGCAGGAATTCTGGCTTCAGTGAAACATGCAAAGATTTAGTCTGTGTTAAGGCACCTTCACCTGACAAGTCTCTGAGGACAGTTTTCTGAGAGGAATGAGAGCAATTAACTCGTAACAAACTTCTAAGTTCAGTCTGTTACAGTTTAGCACATCCTGCCTCCACACATACCTTTTTTTGCAGGCCAGAAAGCAAAAACAGAGGTGTGGTGATTATAAGAATGTCTCTCTAAGGTATTATTATAAGGCACAAAGTACAGCCAAAATTCCTTCATCATATAATTATCTCAGTCTTTTAGTTTGCCTGTTGCTATGTAAAATGTGTTTTAAGAAAAAGTAAGATACAATTATTGCTTTTTTTTTTTTAATGCGGGGTGATTCAGTGCTCAGCTGAGAATGTTAAAGCAAATAAGTTGGCTAGTTTCTGCCAAAGATCAGTGTTCTCTTTCAAAGATCACCACCAAATGAAGTACTTTCTTCATGTGAATACTGGTCATGTCAATGGAGTCATTACTACAATTATTAACACCTTAAAAAATATTTTTGGATTATTTCCTCCAAATTCACACTGAACTTCTCTTAGCTATCAGCACTTTTCTATTTTCTCTTCATTTTTATTTTTGGCAATAATTTTCTAAAAACAATGTGTTCTTCTAAAACCTTAAATAACCTATAAAGATGTTGCTTCATGGTTAGTATTTATGATAGTGCCAGATGTGTTACTTGTGCAAATATCACTTTATACTGATTGCTCATATACCTTTTACAAACCTGACTATAAATATCACTGGGCAGTAAATGTCAAAGGGAAATGCTGTGAACTGATTGCCACAGCTGAAAGGGTGAAGGTATATGTCCCATGACGTCAGGTGAGAGGTGGCTAGAGTCATGGTAAACTTGTTGCATAGGACAGGATGCTTTATGTTTTTGGAGTATCAGAACCCGATAACAGCAATTTTTTCTCTCTGACAACAGCTCTCTTAGTATTGAGTCCAGGCATTCATATTATTGTGTGACTGCTTAGCATGGCAAAATTTCATGCCTAAGCAGGATATCAAAGAAGGAAGAGGATCCAGAGTAGCAATTTGCTGCTCAGCAATTAGTTGTTTGAAAGAGAATTAAGAGATCTAAATTAGGAAAGACTATAATATGGAAAACGAAAGCTTGTTTCATTGGTTTATATGGAATGTAACGACAATGGAAAAGGTACAGGAAAGGGTTTATGAAAATGAGAGTTATCACATCTATGATGGAAAGAACAAAGAAAATCTGATTGTACTGAAGACGCGAGACCAGATACTTTGCACTACAGAATTTAAAAAAAAATGGCATATGAAATAGTAGGTTGATAGAAGATGACCTTAGTAAATCCAGCACCTATATACAAGAAAGGGAAAAATAGGATCTGGACATCTACCAACCCCCTTACTCTGCCTTCAGTAGTCTGTAAAACAAATTTGCAGGAAGAGTTTATCAATGTAGTAGCATTATTGTAGATTAGATAGTGTAATGATAGAAGAGAAAAACTTTGAAGGGAAAAGCAACG
Source organism: Apteryx rowi (assembly GCF_003343035.1). Lineage (NCBI taxonomy): Eukaryota > Metazoa > Chordata > Aves > Apterygiformes > Apterygidae > Apteryx > Apteryx rowi. The sequence continues at coordinate 678,097 of NW_020449219.1, read as the reverse complement.
TCATTTACTAAATGATAATTAAAGATTTGGAAATAAATGGGAAATTAGATCAGCTGCAATGTGGGTTTACCAAAGGCATTAGTCCAATATATTTGTTGAAAGGACTGATTTTCCAGATAAAGGACATGAAGAAGATCTTAATCTAAGATAAACTGTTAAAAATGACAGACAACAATGAGTTGTACTGAATTAGACTAAAGGATGTTTCTGAAAAAGTTCTTTAAGATGTGATGTTGGGATCAGCTAAAAATTTCAGTAATGAGCTGAGCACACTGAGTAAGACTACTTGTGAATATTAATGACACAGAATTGAGAAAAACTGTCAATACTGAGGACAAAAAATCACAGTTTTTTGTTTTGTTTTAAGATGTTCTTTTGGACTTAAGTAATGGAAGTGGAGTCATATACTTACGTTACTCACTGTGAAGAAATATGAGGCTTACTGTAATATGAGGCAAAAGGAGTGAAAGTAGAAGAATCGGGACAACAAGGAATTGATTTTACAAAGGAAGATTAAAACTATATGGCCTGTCCAGCTTAGGAAAGTGAAGGCTGAGAAACAGTATGATTGATTGTACAAACATATGAAGGAATTATACACCTGGGTGGGGAAAAGATCATTTAAGCTAAAAGGTAGCAACACACAGGAAAAATTGTTGATGTTATGTTTGATTAAAAAGGTTCTTAACTGGTGTGATGAGGGTCTGGAACAGCCTTCTCCCATGCATAGTTAGGGGGGAAATGTTAAGAAACTCATTGCATCATTGCCTCTATCTGGGGACTGAATTTAAGGGTTTGTTCTCTTTTACTTGTTTGTTCATAATTCTACTTACTACTTGCTCTCTTGGCTAGAAAAAATGTATGTAAATATTTACTTACTGAACATGGGTCACTACTGTCACAACCCTTTCAGCAAGAACGACTCTATGCAGCAAAGTCTTTTGGGGATATAAGCTGCAATCATCAGAAACAGGAGTCATGCACCGACATTGTCAGGACACCTGTAATTCTGCTTTCTAGGAATGTTTGTTTGTAACCTCCTGTTTTCTTTACTCTCTTTACTATCATGGGCTCATTGTTTTTGCAAAAGGTCACTGACAGTGCCTCAAGTTAAGTGCAGCAGCATGGTGTGCTGCAACCATCTTTGGAGATGACAGAGTGGAACAAGCAAGACACATGGTTGTGATTACACTAAAAGGCTTTGCTCAGAACTGCCGCAAAATTTCCTTTATTTCTCAATACTGTTTTCATGGCTCCCTATCAAAGTGACAATGTTCTTCCACTCTTACTAAGTGGCATGCAATTAGCTGGACTACAGTCACCCTCTCTTTGCCAGGCAGCCTGGCTGACTCCTCTGTTTCTACATATATTAAGAGAATCTTTAATTTAAGTCGAATCTTTAAGATATAGAGAGTTACTGCTATGGAGTTTCTTTTATTTACGTAGAAATTGCACAGTACAGAGTAAAAATAAACAGCTCCCAAACTAATATTTCTGTAAAACCTCATAATGAAAGGTAAATTAACTAAATCTTATAATTACTGTCTTCAGGTCTCAAACCAGTTTGAGCTGGTGTAGTTCAAGGGGACTGAAGCAGAAGGATTTATTTACTTGTGACCATTCACACAACCAGTTGCTAAATGTTAGCTCACAGTCACTGTTGAATGGGATAGGCAGGGCAGGGCTTTCCCTAGGATTTTTTTTTTCCTGCTTAGTTTTTTTTCTCTTTTGTGATATCTGTGTCTACTTTTGCCACTACTTTGGGCAAGCCATTCTTCTTTTAGTGATTCTTCCAGCCATCTTTTTCTTTGTCGCTCTACTACCAGCATGTTATCTCTTCCTCACAGAGGAGGAACCCTTTTATTTCTCTTCTCCAAGAGCCACAGGTTGAGGGTTTCCCCCCCACCCCCATCTTCTTAGCACCAGTGAATGGGCTCGGTTCACCCTGCAATGTCAACCTTTCAAAGGTGTAAATCAGTATGGCTTCTGGCTTCATTACTACAGCTCAAAGTCACACCATCTCAGGATTTAGATTTTCGTATAACACAGTGAAGGCTCTCCCTCAGTCTCAGGCAGAATCTGGGAAAAGTATGTAACAGAGCAGGAAACAGTAGAGGAGAAACTTCTAACTATTGCACTTCTATCTGGCTACAAATATAGCTCGGTCCCAGAGGGCTGCAGCAAAACACTATTTATACCAGCCACATTGCATGATATGATAACCAAAAGTGGTCTGCAAAATATTCTAGAGAATGAGCAACCTTGCTGGAGGTTTTCAAAGAAATGTGTTAAAAAGCTGTCTTAGGAAAGAAAGAGCTAACTCTGAAGTACTCAGTGTGGAGGAGAAATAAGAGGTAGATGGATTTATGGTGAACTGAAGGAGATCTTCATTCAGAGCTTGTTTGCCATTTAGTCAACTTCGGAGGGTGTGCATATGTGTGTGTGTGTGTGTGTGTGTGTGTGTGTCTACGTATGTAGAGGACCCAGATTCTCCTGTTAAATTTTAGTTAGCAAACAGTAGCAGGAACTTTACTGCAGTCAATAATCAACTCAAGACAGTGGTTCTTAGTACTTTGCCTGAAAAATTGGTATACAGTAGCTTTGACAGATGTAAGTGAAATGTGCTCCATATTGTGCAAAGATTTCTCTGTGTGTGCATTATATAGGTATGTCACCTTCTTCTGGGATTCCACATGGCTAGAAAACCCAGATGTTACATTCAATTTTCCATGAAGTTTTTCTGTTACAGTAGATTAATATACTGGAAATGGTAGATATATTTAGAAACTGGACCAGAATAGTACTTTTAACATATAAGGAAGTGATACTTTGTTGGGAAATAAAGAAGTTTGATGTATAGACACTTACATGCATATATGTGTGTATACCCATATATATACACACACACATAAACATTTATATTTATATGCGTGTATGCACGCAGGTATTTGTTGAACACTCTGCATCCCAGGCTCAGCAGCCTAGTCATACCTTGCAGTATGGTTACTTAATCCTGTGTTAGGATTTTTTGACCAGGACAGGAGGAGCAGGTATATTTTGTATAGCATTCCTTGAACTAAAGCACATGACCAGGAGATGGGAGACCTGAGTATTATGTTATCCTCAGTCTGAGATGATTCAAAGTTAAAGTTGCTGTTTCTCAAGGGGAAGAAGCTCTTGATACCAGGTATAACTATGGCTGCTATGAGGACATTCAGCAGCTCTTTTGTTGAAGAATAGGCCTCTAGATACAGAAATATCTATAGTTTTGGTGTTTTGGGAGAAGGATAGGTGGATTCTAACCCTGTTCACAATGACATTTATCTATTTGATGTAGTCAGGATTTAATGAAAAATGCACAAGTAGTTTCTAGGAACCAAGTGCCTGGAGAATGCCGGTAGTAATAGACAAGAAATTGTGTCCTTCTTGCCTACCATCTCTCTTAATATAAGTTTTCCTTTACTTTCTGCACAAGGGCACTACTTTAGTGGGAGGAACGGTTTCACTGTAGGCTTCCCTAGGTGCTCTTTGGGCAAGTACAGGGAAGTATTGAATTCATATCTGAAATTTCTGGTAAGTGCTTTAGACTGGACATGCCCTAATTTCGGTTCTCACCCAAATAATTTAGCCAGCCTGACACTGAGCAACAACTGTCCCAGAAAACTGAAGTCTGCCATGAGTGAAATGTAAATACATATAGAAACACAAAATCCTGTCTTACTACCTTGATGAGGCCCTAGGGATATGAGTTTTACCACCTAAAATGCTGTAACCACCTTCAGAAGGATATTTTTGATTCACAAACCTGTGGCCCCATACATTTTTTAGACCTTTATTTCTATATCTTTTCAGCAAGACTTTCACCTGCTTAACAGACATTACTTTCTGTGTATTAATGACAATGAGTGAATTTGTGACACACTTCCAAAGATGTTAGAATAATACACACGTGTTCACAATTGCTAAATGCTTTTTTCTTTTTTTTTTGTTTTTTTGTTTCATACCTTATGTGGTCTATACCATTCAAATGATCCAAAGAAAGAAAATTTGCATATTTTTCTAGAATGTACTGATCAAGTAGTTTTTTAAAAATGTTATATTTGGTTTGAATTTATATAACACTAACTGAAACTAAAGACTTTTGGCAGCTAGCTACTATTCCAGCAAAATGGTCATTTTCAGACTCTCAAAATACTTTATTTTAGTATGAATATATTTTTTAAATTTCTTTCTTACAGGATCGATTGATTTATGTTGTTGCATAGATATAAACAAAGCCAGTATTGAAATCTGATGAATCTGCTTTTATAAACATATCTCACATATCTAAATATTCTTTCTTATGGTCCTGGAAAAGTTGGATTGAGTCACATCCAGACATCACTGTCTGTATGAAGAGAGTTCTATACATGTGATTGAAGGCCACAATTTTGGAGTAGATTCTTCCTGCCTATATCCTCACTGAAGCTGCAGGAAGCTGGACCCCAGCACTTAACTCTCCTAATGGTTTCTGTCCTGCCAAAATAAAAGACAGAAAAGAAATGGTCTTAAGGGAGGAAAAGAATTTTATTGTGGAAAAGAGAAATATCTAGCAGGAAAGATATTACCACCCAAGTTAGACAACATTTATTTCTGGGACAGATATGTAATGTTAAGAACTGAGTACAGAGACCATTCAGGCAAGGTAGGTGACATTAATAAAACTGGGAGGGAATGATGTGGGCTACAGATTTTAACATCTATCCAACAAGACTATGCTTTTGAAATGAGAGTGTATTTTTTTCTTAGTTTGGAAATATTGTATTTGTCACATAGCTTTCCATTTATTGCATTTTATGACATTTTAATGTTAACAGAAATAACAAACATTAAGATGGTGATACATTTGCATTGTGCTAAACACTGAATGCTCCTTCAGCAGTTCAGAAGTTTATCAAAACTTCTAGCGAACCTCTAGCAGTTCCCTCTTACCAGCAGTCCCTCAGCATCCTCCACGCTGCCTTTGCTTTAGCTGCACAAGAAATCTCTGCATCTACTGCCTATTCCCATCTCCAAGCTACTGAGCTACTATGAGATTCTTGCTTGTGTGCTCATAACCCAGTGTTTAGAAGAAAACATTATAGTCGGTAGTCATTTTCATACCAGCCACTGAACAGCCTTCAAATGGTATCAGAGCTGGATCCTGGATAGAATACCAGTCACTGAACTGAGAAGAAGGTCTATGATGGTGAGATCAGACTGACTAGTTCGCACAGCAGGGTGGTGACAATGGTGCTTCAGAACCCAAAGTTATGCCCCATCCTCTGTGAAGATAAAAGGGGGCCCTCACAGTCCTCCTCACATCACTTCACTTAAAATTGATGCTTGAAAGGGAATGTTCCCTGGTTCTGTTTTTGGCTTTGGGCAGAACTGTCCTCCTCTCTCCTCCTCTGTCCTCCTGGGCTCCAGACCGTGGGAGGTGGGAGCTGGTGGGAGGGTCTCGGAGCTTGCCTGCCACATGTCAGCCAGACTAGGCTCTTCAGAATGAAAATCTGGGGGTTTGTTTGTTTGTTTGTTAAATGTAGACAAGGAAGGGGGCGATTGAGTTAATCTACTATTTACCAATGCAGTGGTAATTATCTGTGGGATGGTCCCTGTGGGTGTTTGGGTCCCGTTGTGTCTCAGCACACAGCAAGTTAATTATCCTGGGGAGAGAGGACAGTGTCACCCTATGGAGCAGGGAAGGCAGTGGAGACACTTTTGCTGTCTGTGAGGAGGCACCTCAGTAACAGTCCAGAGATAGCTCTGCATTTAAATGTCACAACTTAATGCTCTCTAATACAAAGTTAGAAAGCTTCATATGATTCTTTTGTATAGTTCTATTTAATGTGTCTAAAGAAAGACTTATAACTTCTGCAAAATTAGCATCTCTTTTCTATACAGTTACTGATCAGTGCAGCTTCTGCACAGTCATCTGGCTGCAGCATAGTCCTCATGGCAATCATGCTTATCCGGCACAGACCTCCCAGCTTCCCGTTCCTCTGCCACACTGGCTTCAACCATCTTATGTCCCTAAAGGGTTAAGATATGATACAGAATGGGGCAGGGCCACCTGGGGAGGATGGACTTAAGCCATTGGAGAGGCGAGAAGCCCTGAACACCCTGGGATCCTAAATCAGCTGGGATCCTAAATCAGCTAGGCTGGAGAGACTGGTCCAGAAAACAAGTCACTGGCAAGAGAAACATCTAGGGCTTAGTGAGGTTCCTTAAATTCAGGATGCTTTCTCAACATGCAGACCCAGGATATAAATCCAAACACAGCTGCCTGGTCAGAAAGAGGAAACCTGAATCTGTCTGTGAGTTTGGTTATTCTTTGTCAATCATAAAGAAGGATTGCAGTGCCAAGCACTTTTTGTAGCAGTCTTTTTTTCAGCAAAGTATAAAATAATATCCTTATGATTTGCTTAAAAAAGGATGTTTTAGTCATAGAGAAAAAAGATTCCATACATTAAGAGTCTATTCAGTACTACTGATGGGATGAGAGGAAAGGTAACACTACTATGTGTTAACTTATTATTGTTTTTATATCAACTAAAAATTTATTTCAGCAGACACCAGATGTTACATGGTAACACAGAACATTCTTGAGATATCTTGGCAATTTTGATATTTGGCCAAGGCAGTGTTTCTATATCAGTAGTGTTTGGGTGAAAAATGGTACTAATCCATTTTTTGAAAAATAACAGGAATAATTAGTGAAACAGTTTGTTTGTTGTATTTGCTTTACAAATATCTGAAATGTCAATGAAAATGTTCAGAATACTTCAAAAGCTTAAGCAGCAAGTTTCAGTGTTACATCAACACACAAAAGCGGCATACAGCAATATATACTACTATCTGAGTACTGTTCTGCGAGTTTGACACAGTCAGAAGTAAGAAAGGAAAATATGTAAGTTAACTGAAAAAGTAGCAATTTACACATCTTAAAATATCCCAAATTGTGTAAAGAAAAAATCATTCTATGAGCAATATTAATTCAGGTACATCAATAAAAATTTCATCTTCTAAAATTGTATTTTTAATATAAGGTTTAGTTTTTTGCACAGATTAACATTATTAAAGTATGAAAGGTTTCCTTTTTGTTTTTGTTTTTGATGCTTAGTAAAGTACAAAAGTTATTCTTAACCATGATAAGCCGTGCAGCAAACAACAGGCATGAACCAGAACAATATATAAAAATAGAAAGATTTTTTCTGTGTGTGGTTGTTTTTTTTTTTTTTTTTTTAATCAAGGAGGAAATGCAATGCCAAGGGGCTTAACCGATAAGTGCAGGAAAAATATGGCTGAAAGTTTTATAGTAAAATATTGGATAGATTTAAGTAAAAGTCAACAGGAAAGATTCCACATCCTAAACTGAAGAAACCCCTAACTTAGTGTTATCTGTTATATGTAATGTTAATAACGTTAAAGATGCGTAAGGGTAATTAAAAGATTAGTGAAAAGCTTCATCCTTCTTTGCATTAGCTGTAAGGTGAATTTATTCAGCCCTGGTCCAAGGCCTGCCACTTCTCAGCAAGTATTTTAAGGCTATTTCCTTCCTTTGGAAACACTGGGAAGTGAGATGGAGATGGCAGGTGTCTGAGTCTTGAGACTACCACAAAAAAGAAATAAATAAAAAGCAGGGAGAATTTTGGGGGAGAAAAAAAAGAACAGGGTGTCATAGATGAAAAATAGCTTAAACTAATGCTGACAGGCAGCAGATAATTGGATGTACATGTGTGTGAGGGTGAATGTCCAAAACTGAACTTTTAAACTCAAGCAGAAGCTTGCTACTTGCTAACTGCAGCTGGTTCAGGCTGGTTGTAAATTTTACTAACACCTGGACTACACAGAAGTGGCATGTCCTGAGTCACCTAATTATTAATGAGACAAGAGAAAGAGCCACCAGCTAGTGGGCTGATCATGTGTTATACTTTTGCACATAGAGTATTTTGATTGGAAAAAACACAGTCTAGAAAGAAGAGGGGGTGCTGAAAAGAAGAGTTCCCCAAAATAAGCGGTCTTGGGAAGAAGACGAAGGCCAAGTAGAAGGTGAAGGTCCTGGCTGGAGGAAAGATCCAGGAAGTGGGGGAAGATCCTGGAGATCAGGGAGGTGCAGGAGGCAAATGCCAGGGGACACTCATGGACCTTGGCCAGTGACACTGAGACAGGTAACTGCAAGCAGCAGCACAGCAGGAGTCACCACAACTTTCTTCCCAACCTCCTCCAACCAGCAGTCAGAAGTGAGATTTGAACCCCTGCACCGAGGGCATCTCACAGGGGAGACAGAGTAAATGGCAACCCACAATGGATCTGAATTCTATTTTTTTCTAAGAGCCCTCCTGACTCACTCTTGCGCTTGCTCGCTGCCCAGTGCTGCACTCATGGGGTCTCCACTCCCCTTCCCAGCATGGAGGTCACTGTTGGTCCAGGAAGCTTGGACAGAAAGTCATGTACCTGTAATGGTAATTAATGAGTAAAAAAAAAAGAAAATTAATGTTAATCAAGTTCTGTTTACTTCCTTTTCTTCAGGTGAGTGGCACCCAAAAATTAGGAGCTGGTGCAGCACTGCTGATAATGTGGACTGCTGTTCCAAACATCTTGGATGGGACAATCTGCTGCCAGATTTTGTTAAACTTCTCTCTTTCCTGAAGATTTAAGAAGAGAGTTGTGTGTCAGTCTTACAAGATCCTCAATGAGCAATTTGACTGGCTGTTCTCAGTTTTCTGTGCTGCTGCTGAAAGGCCAAACTTGATGGCTGAGCTCATCCATGTGTGGAGCAAAGGGCCAGCTTCTCCAACGCACTCATGTGACTTCCCTCCCCCCCGGGGTTGTCCGGGTGTGACCAAGAACAGCTGTTGGCACTAAGAATTAAGTAAAGAATTTTCTGCTGTGGACTGACACTAATAATTGTCCTTTACTCACACTAAAAATATTCACGTGCAGCTCAGTGTGCATTAAGCAATCCCGCAGTCCATTGCACTTTGAAAAAATCATCCCATAAAACCAAATGCCTGAACCAGTAATGTGTAAGTCTGTTGTAGCACTGATAGTAAGGTAAGGTGTTTGGTGCTTAAAATGTTTGCTGGAAACATTGTTTTTAATACAAGAACTTAATGAATTCTGCTACATGCACCTGAATTTTTACCTCAAAGTGGCTCATTACATTTAAATCTAGTCATGTAAAGTGCTATACTTCATGATAATAAACATGAAGGGACTAATGGCTAGAGATCACTAGAAATCTTCAAAGTTTGGAGCTGTTAGAAACCTAAGTCCATTATAATCTCCCAAATCTTTCAAACACCAGACCTTGTGTGGTCCTCTAGATGATCTTTTGATAGATCCAGGAACATTTACAAAGTAAAAGGAAGTCAAGCAAAGGAGGCAGGAGACCTGCATGGATGAGCAAGGAGCTYCTGGCAAAACTCAACCAGAAGAAGGAAGTMTACAGAAAGTGGAAAGGGGGACAGGCCACTTGGGAGGAATATAGGAACGTTGTCAGAATATGCAGGGATGCAACGAGGAAGGCTAAGACCCATCTGGAATTAAATCTGGCGAGAGATGTCAAGGACAACAAGAAGGGCTTCTTCAAATACATCAGTAGCAAGAGGAAGACTAGGGAAAATGTGGGCCCTTTGCTGAATGGGGTGGGTGCCCTGGTGACGAAGGATGCAGAGAAGGCAGAGTTACTGAATGCCTTCTTTGCTTCAGTCTTTACTGCTCAGGCCAGCCCTCAGGAACCCCAGACCCTGGAGGCAAGAGAGAAAGTCTGGAGAGAGGAAGACTTTCCCTTGGTGGAGGAGGAGTGGGTTAGAGATCATTTAAGCAAACCTGACACCCACAAATCCATGGGCCCTGATGGGATGCACCCACAAGTGCTGAGGGAGCTGGCGGACATTATTGCTAAGCCACTCTCCATCATCTTTGAAAGGTCATGGAGAACAGGAGAGGTGCCTGAGGACTGGAAGAAAGCCAATGTCACGCCAGTCTTCAAAAAGGGCAAGAAGGAGGACCCAGGGAACTACAGGCCAGTCAGCCTCACCTCCATCCCTGCAAAGGTGATGGAGCAGCTCATCCTGGAGGCCATCTCCAAGCATGTGGAGGACAAGAAGGTGATCAGGAGTAGTCAGCATGGCTTCACCAAGGGGAAATCATGCCTAACCAACCTGATAGCCTTCTGTGATGGAATGACTGGCTGGGTAGATGAGGGGAGAGCAGTGGATGTTGTCTACCTAGACTTCAGCAAGGCTTTTGACACTGTCTCCCATAGCATCCTCATAGACAAGCTCAGGAAGTGTGGGTTAGATGAGTGGACAGTGAGGTGGATTGAGAACTGGCTGAATGGCAGAGCTCAGAGAGTTGTGATCAGTGGCACAGAGTCTAGTTGGAGGCCTGTAGCTAGCGGTGTCCCCCAGGGGTCAGTCCTGGGTCCAGTCTTGTTCAACTTCTTCATCAGTGACCTGGATGAAGGGACAGAGTGCATCCTCAGCAAGTTTCCTGATGATACCAAACTGGGAGGAGTGGCTGATACGCCAGAGGGCTGTGCTGCCATTCAGAGAGACCTGGACAGGCTGGAGAGGTGGGCAGAGAGGAACCTCATGAAGTTCAACAAAGGCAAGTGCAGGGTCCTGCACCTGGGGAGGAATAACCCCAGTCACCAGTACAGGTTGGGGGCTGACCTGCTGGAAAGCAGCTCTGCTGAGAAGGACCTGGGAGTGCTGGTGGACACCAAGTTAAGCATGAGGCAGCAATGTGCCCTTGTGGCCAAGAAGGCCAATGGTATCCTGGGGTGCATCAGGAAGAGTGTTGCCAGCAGGTCGAGGGAGGTGATTCTCCCCCTCTACTCAGCCCTGGTGAGGCCACATCTGGAGTACTGCGTCCAGTTCTGGGCTCCCCAGTACAAGAGGGATGTGGCACTACTGGAGCAAGTCCAGCGAAGGGCCACAAAGATGATTAGGGGACTGGAGCATCTCTCTTATGAGGAAAGACTGAGAGAGCTTGGCCTGTTTAGCTTGGAGAAGAGAAGGCTGAGAGGAGATCTTATCAATGTGTACAAGTATCTGAAGGGAGGGTGTCAAGAGGATGGGGCCAGACTCTTTTCAGTGGTGCCGAGCGACAGGACGCGAGGCAATGGGCACAAACTGAAACACAGACACTTCCATCTGAACATGAGGAAAAACTTCTTCACTGTGAGGGTGACAGAGCACTGGAACAGGTTGCCCCGAGAGGTGGTGGAGTCTCCTTCTCTGGAGATATTCAAAAGCCGCCTGGATGCAATCCTGTGCAATGTGCTCTAGGTGACCCTGTTTGAGCAGGGGGGTTGGACTAGATGATCTCCAGAGGTCCCTTCCAACCTCAGCGATTCTGTGATTCTGTGAAAACTCCATAATGATTTAAAGATGTGGCCTGTCCTTTCTATCTAGACCACAGCCATGCCTTCCTGTAACTGATATACATCTTACATAGCATGTTTGCATCATAAGAGTGTGTGCATGTATAAATATATATACATACATATAGTAAATTTTCATCAGCAAAAATAATGCACTGTTTGTTGCCACTAGACTGCAGAAATACATAGTAAACTTCATAGAATTGTCACTGTCTATGGTATAAAGGAGGAAAAAAAAAAAGACCATGGTTATAATTTAGAAATGCAAAGCTGCTGCTTAAATACTAAATTTTATAAATGAATTAATAAATCATAATGCTAATAAAACAATAGTTTCATTCAAAGGGGAAAGCAATATTACCTTGATTTAAATATTGATGTATTCTATTGTTTCCTTCTTTTTGCTAAAACATTGCATTCCTTATTGTGTGTATAATTTGTAGTCAGCAAAATTCTACAGTTACAACTATTTCACTATCAAATACAACCCTTTATAAAAAGGCCAATATTCCTACTTTCACTGAACTGGGGATCCAAAATTTTTTATTGCTACACTTTCAAAATGAAATGTTTCCATTATTGTTTGATTTTTTTTTCATTCTGAAATCCTCCTCAATCTGAGTTTTAAAATGTTTTGAAATCACAATGTAATGTTCAAAATAAAATGTACTTGTATAGCCACCACATTTTTAGTGTCTCAAAAATGATAGCAAACTGAAGAAGACCAGTAGTTTTCACAATTAAAGTAAACTTTCTTAGTGTCACAAGCTTTAAAATGCAAGCTTAACTTGAATTTAAAGCAATATCATCTTGAGTACTTCCTTGTTTAATATTTATCAAATTACCAAACCAATAGCAGTTAATTTCCTTGTTAAATAATTTGGAATAACTTTTGGCATGAGATGCATTGTCTGACCTAACCTTGGATGTCTGCAAGCATATTAGCATTTAACCTTGACTCTTTTGGTTCCCCCTCTCTGTAGCTTTTGTATAAAAAACAGCACTTTCGGGAACAATTAATTTCCACATCCTACTTTCACTATTGACATTTGTGTCAACTGGCTGTCACCCTAGAAGCACCGTGAAGGGAGCCTCACTCAGACGCCTGCCTTCAGTCAGATGATTTCCCATGATGTCTGTGAAGCAGATTTCCCAAAACACAGAAAGCAGCTGCAGAATTAAGGATCCTGGCGCTTGGTGAAAAGTGGGCTCTCATCTGGTGCGGACTGACCCAGACCAAGCAAGGACATGCTTATGTATGTTTTAGGTCCAGAGAAGAACAACCTCCCTATTTCAAGGCTCTCAGTAAAAATGATATGTAGTGTCTCTCCCCTTTACCTCTTCATACACATATTTCCTCCATACCTAAATATCCCTTGTCCTTCTTTGTCTTTGGGGCTTTTGGATTTAGTTCCATACTTATGGTATGAATCAAAATTCAGATTCAGTCTGAATCAAAAATCAAACATTGCTGGATGCAACATTTCTTCTATCCCTGCTCCTGCCTGCCAGCCCATGACTTTCTTTAAGCTTCAGTGTCCAATGCTGAGGATCAGGCCATCTTTATCTGGTTTTAAAAAGAAACAGGTGATGTTTTCATAGCTGAGCTGTATTAGAATTAAAAATAACCATGTTACACTAAATGAAGTCTTCTGATTTCTGAGGTAATCTAATACACAGAAAAGTCATTTGAATTAATATTTGTATGGCTAGCTCCAGAACTGCTGACTGTGATCAGCTGTGCAGCAGGTCAGGGGCTTTCGTTTCTGGCTCTCTCTCATCTTTAGTCTTTACTCTCAGTCTGTTTCTAACAACTTGTTCTTTTTGTTGTTAAGGTTTAAGTCATTGCAACTATTTAAAGGAACATCTATTTGTAGTATTCCAGTTAATACAATTGAAATTGATTTTCAAAGATTCACAGGAACAGAAGTTTAAAAAATAAAAAAAAGGAAAAATAAACATCTCAGGTCTCACAGATCATAGTGTTTGACACCTAAACAATGGACAGGAGGACGTTCTGCTTGGAACTCCCTGTCAAGGGATATTAATATAATCTCTAATACACATTCCTCAGAATTTTTAATATTTATAGCAACATAATAAGGTTGAAATTGTCTTTGTTTGTTTGTTTTTTCCCCTCCACCAGAAAATCTACAGAAAAATAACAGATCTATTTAATTCAGTGTTCCAGCAGTTATGGTTCCTATCAGGGTTGTAGGAGGCCCATTTTGATGTTTTTTCTGTGGCTGAAGATGTTTGTATCTTGGCTGGAAGATATGTTTTTTCTGACATGACAAATTTGGAATGGGGGAAACTTTCCACTTCTGTTGAGGAAAGTCCTGCCTTTTTTGTGGGTTAGTTCTAACCCAACAGGTAATGGGATAAACTGATTTTTCTGATTAGAAGCCATGTCAAAGTTTTAATATCCATTACTTAACTTCTGATAAAGTTGCCCAAATAGAAATAAGAAAGGAGATTGTGTGGAAGATTTAAATGAAATTTAATTTGATCAATTTTCTTTTAAGAAAGTAAGCATAGCTATTTCTCTATTTTATCTGTCAATAAGAGGCATAACTTTATTTCCCAAAATCTCACTGGAGTAAAGTCAGAATTTTTATCTCTGATATGAAACTGAGGTACAAAGAAAATGGACAGTGGACTGGATTTCAACAGTTCCAAAATGAAAAATTTCATTTTAGAAATTTTTTATAAGAAATGTTTTCTTTAAAGAACATTTAACAAGCTATCTATTCAAAATAGTAATTTTCATTAAAAATACAATTCATTTAAAGAAACAAGTATAAAAGTGTAATGCCTGAAACAAATTAAAATAAAGCATTCATTTTGAAACAAATAGCTACTTTTTGCTATGTTTAAAAAAACAAGAAAAAAATCAGGCAGACCCAATCTGACTTTTTGATTTGGTCAAATAAAATATAGCAGGAGTGAGAGGTCCGTGGTACAAGAACTACCACTGACAATACCATGCTTAGAAAGAGTCTTCTTATGTGGCTCCACCCCACTTTCCTGCAAGCCAAATTGAGGCTTATATAAAGCTTAAATAATTGATTAGCATGAATTTTTAGAGGCAGGTTTGAAATTACTGTGCAGACTACAAAAGCAGTGAAGATTTGTGCCAAGCTCTGGTTGTCAAGATAGTTATGTGAACATGTAAAAATATCATGTTCAATAGGGATTAAAATGATGTAGTGTCCTAGAATGATGTAAAATTTTGTGAAAGCTTTATGTACAAAATAGGTTAAAGGGATATAGTCATAATTAACTGCCTTTGAAACCATATATTAATACTAAAAAGAATAAATGAAATTCTGGATGAACACTATTATCTGTAAATTCCCCTAATATATGTATCCTAGTTATAATTAAAAACTGACAGGTTTTCAGGAACTTCCCATCAAAATTATTTAACTCTCTGGACACCACTCATCTCAGACTCTCCGGTCTTTCACTGTTGCTTGACTTCACTGCAAAAAAAATCCCTCCAACTCCTCTATGTAAGACAGCCTTCAGGTAAGACAGAGATATTCAGAAAATACCTTTGCTGGCTATTTGTATTTTATGGAAAGTAGAGAATTGTCTCTTAATTGTTATAAAAGAAAAAACTTTAACTGGGAAACAAATAAATCAAAGTCCCTCAGTCACTTTTTTTTTTTTTACACTTACCAATTTCCTTCGTTCTGAGTTGCTTCTTTGTACTACTTTTATCACTCATATCCCCCTACTTATTCCCCCCAAACTGATGCTATACCTGTCCATATTGCTTCACTACAAAATAGTTCAAAACAAAAAAAGGGATCTAAATCACTGTAGTGAAGTGCTTTCAGGCTGTTAGACCTCTGCTACCAGTATTTCATATGCTGAAATCCTGCTGATACCAGGTTTTGCCGGGGGGAACGGCGCTGTGCTGTGCCCAGTTAATAACTGTGGCTGGAAGGTGGGTACTGCGGGAGGTGGGTACCGCAGGTGAGATTCTCGTGTTGGAGATTCTTGTACCTTGTATAAGTGGAAGGTGAGGAATACGTCTCTGGCCCAGCTTAAGGAGATGAAGAGGACAGGCTGTAGAGGACTGCTGAAGGCTGGAGAGGTCCAGTGCAAGGAGAATTGGCTATTTGTAGAAGATAAGGAGAAGCCAGTCAAGAAGAATCCATCAAGAAAGGGCACCGAACCTGAGCAAAAGACAGCACTTCACAGCTCCAACTTTATACCTGTGGCATCCAAAGGAAATATTTTTATCTCCAATAATTAATTTTGGTTTTCTTTGCTTTTTTTTTTTTCCTGTTCACATAAATGGATCTATTGATAAACCCTTACTGAATATACCATTCTTTGGTATTTTTTATATCAAGTAAGCCAGAAAATGTCTGGACTCTTCCTCTAATCTTGGCTCTCCCATTCCTTGTGTTACTTATACACTGATAGTGTTTGGAATTTTGTGTTTCCCTTTTCCAGGAAAAGCTTCTACCTTCTGATTATTTCTATTTTGTTTGTAACATTCAAATATCAAGGCCTCATTCCTTGTCAAGATGAGCTGTAAACTTGGTAAACCTGATGGAGCAAATCCTTCTCTCACTTCCTCACCTTGCTGCCTGACATGCTATGAACTTATACCATTACATAAGGAAGGATTTTTTTTTTTTTAATCTTCAAATACCAATGTCTTGTTCTAACAGTTTTTCCTTTCTGCTGTGTTGGAGTAAGCATATGGGGTCTCACAGACTGCTTTTTACAGTGAAGGAAAAATCAGAGATACAAAGTCTGGGTTTATTTCAAGTACAAACCATTTTTATTTGGCTTCACACCTGTCCTGGGAAAGAGATGAATAAGAGCATGCCAGCCACACTTTTTTTCCAGGATGCTTTCTTTTCCAGACACTCAGTACATGATTCTCAGGAAGTAACTGCCTCAAGGGCTGAATTCAAACAAAACTCAAACTGGAAAATCTCTTAGCGTTTATACATCTTCCTTTTTGTGGAACTTCACTTTACTCAGAATCCCATGACCACTTCATATCTTTCCAAGACTGAACTTTTTTTTGAACATAATAATAAAAAAAAAAATTCCTGACTCAGTATTGTCTCAGGCATATGAATTGCTTTGTGTTCAGAGCTCTGAAATACCAGCTTAAGATTGAATTATTAGCTAAATGAATGCACAGTCACTGAGATACAAAAAAACTACTAGGTCCCTCTGCTTCTCTGTCACTTACTAGATTTATCTATTTTCACCTTAACATTACACACCAGTTACAAGTGGATTCCCTATGTCCCTTTTCTCTTCTGCCCATTCATAAATGAGCATAAAGCAAGAAACTATAAAAGGAGAAAGAAGGTATATATTATGGATTAAATTGTACAAACTTCTCATTAACTGTAGAGAGAAACAGTTCAGAAGGAAGCAATAAAGACCTTGATAGTTCAACAATAACCAGGATAGCTCCATGTGCTACAATACTACAATGTTATATGGAGTGCAGCTTATTCTTTCCTCTGAATTCCTGTGTCTCTTGACTTTTTCTAGGCTGCCAAGCACACTCAGAGAGGACAGGAGACAGATTTCATCCTTCTTTTAACTTGTAAGAAATACAGAGCATCAGCGTCTTCCTGATCCTTTCATTTTACTGAAGCTAATGACAAGTCTGACAAATTATACACATACAGACAATAATGAGCAGCTCTTAGAAAATACTTATAAACACTTCTTTAGTTTGCACTTTCAGTTCAACCTTCACGTTGAGGATTTCCGTATTTTTTTCTATTTGGCACAGAATCATAATCCCTTTCATTGATTTCTCCTTATATTAGAAAATGATAAATAGATCACAGTTATCTTAAGGATAAGAATGATTTCCAATAAGTGTTGAACAGTTGGACGGCTCTGCTGGAAACAAAGTTGGTCTAAATCTATCCCAGATGTATTCCATCTGACACCAATTGTACAGACCTTAGAAAACACTTCTTGTGAAGGTCTGCAGGGTTCAACAGTGCTACCTCTTGGGAGTTCACTGTATTACTGTAACTTTGCTTGACATGGGCTTTGTGCTGAGTTCATAAATCAGCACAAAAGGGCATGGTGAAAGGAGATTTGGGATTACTTTGTTGACAGAGATAACCCTTTCCCTGTCATTTCACCACCAAAGTCTATCTCTTTTTTTTCTTTAGAAGAACAAGGTTTACCTTGAGAGATCACTTAAAAAAAACCCACTGATTTGAAGGATTTCAGGGAAAATAGATAAAAATAGCTAATACAATTATATTTTCATGTATGAATCTTACAAACTACAATTTTAATTTGCTTTCTTTCTATTAAAACTAAGAAGTGTAGTTTTAGGAATGGGCTTTTACAATGCAGCCTATAATGAGGTAAATTATCAGAAAATAACCTTTTTAACATTTTAATCTTCCAAGTACTGTTAAGATTGAAGCTACATACATTGATTCATTTTTCTAGTGCATGTTTTATGGCATTATAATTATGCTTTGTTTCTATAAGGAAAGACTGTAGTCTGCTCTTGAGTAACCCACTGTGACAGCTAAGAAGGTGATCATCATCTTCTCTGGTGACACCTCACCCCTCCATAAATATCTTAACTTTGCATATGCTACCAAAGTCTTTTATCAGATGATTTGTCTCCTATTTTATAATCTGATTAAGCATAAATACAGAAAGTTGATGCTGCTTTACTGGCTTTAAATTCTGAAGGAATTGTGCGTCCTTTGGTTAATGTTACAGAATCTTTCTCCTTTAATGGCAGATGTTGGAATTTCAGCCACCCCCCTACGCTTATACAGCCTAAGCCTGAGATGACAGAATTTTTTTAGGTTCAGTGATGGAATTGCTGAAGTTCATTCATTGTCCACAAGGATTTTAATACTCATTAAACTTCATGCGATGACAATCAGTGCATAAATGTGATGTCAATCTCCGGCTTATTAATAAAATAAAATTCAAGTGTGAGAGAATAGGATGGTTTTATTTATCCATCTGTGTCTTGAGTAAGGGCTAGTACTTGTTTCTGTTAAGTGCAGCCAACAGAGAATGGAATACTGCTGTTTTTTTACATGGCTTTAAGAATAATAATGTGCAGCTGAGGAACTGACATGTCTTGAGATACATTTAGATACATGTTTGAATACATCACTGTGGAGTTTATAAGGGTTTTTTATCCTAACCTTTTGATATCTTGATGCCTCTTATCCAATAACGCTAGAGCAGAGAGGTGACAGATAGCAAGTTTAATTAATTGAACAAGATTGGAGGGCCAGCAGCAGGAACTGATTTCTATTTTAGAATAGCTATGACATTCACTATTTTAAAACTCACCAGGTAGGTCCTTGCTTCTGGCTAAAATCTGCTAGGTAAAATATTAGTAGTCTATGTTTACGTTCCAACAATGTGGTGTCAGAACCAACGATGCAAACACTTTCTTGTGTAAATACCTGTTGCTGATATCCCTAGAGGGTTCTTTGTATTATTGTTACTGGTATCTGAATTCAGTCACAGTGAGTATTTTGATTTTTCTTCTGATCCTGCAGGTGATTTTCAGGTTCAACTGACAGTGCTCATTCCAAAGTGTTTTGAGTCAATGTTTCACACATGTAACAGATAAAATCTCAAATGCACTGAATTTCTTTTAAACTCACCATGGAGATGAAACAACATATATTTTTCAGAGCGGTATGCTCGAAAAATATGTTACCTTCTTAACTCTAGATAGGGTAGACATCACATTGTTTTTGGTTCTGTTACTGTAACGTAAACTTTCTGTGAATCATAGGGTCTGCAATGTTGCAAATGGAGCAAATCAAAACAGGCATTGGTTAACTGATCATGGTTCATTCAATAAATAAGAACAAGAACAATGCTTGTGAGTTATAATTCACAATATGTGTTTACAATAAAAATCCTAAATAAGGTGCTACTGGCTTCCTCAGTTATTTCTAGCATGCCAAACTCTGCACATAATGTGGTGCAGATTTGAAACTGTTGTGCATCTCTGGTTGTAAACGTAGTGATTTAAATATTCTTAGTAAATTTTTGGTCTCCTATAGTATGGCAAGCAACACTTTAATTTTGTATGTTCAGTTTTCCTCCCCCCCCCCGAAACATTGTTTATAAACTGGAGTGAGTTCAGTGGAGGACCACAGAGATGGTTGGGGACTGGAGCTGAGGCTGAGGCAGATAGGCTTGTTCAGCCTGGAGGAGAGGTGGCTTTGGGGGGACCTAGCGGCAGCCTCCTGGTGCCTACGAGGAGGTCCAAAGGAAGGCAGAGCCAGGCTCTTCACAGTGGTGCACAGCGGGAGACTGAGAGGCAAAGAACACATTGAAACGAAGGAGGTCTGCCTGGATACATGGGAAAACTTTTTCATGCTGAGCACAGTCAAGCAGAGGATCAGGCTGAGAGACCAAGAGCATTTCTATAGCCTCCATTCCATGTTTTCATCATCCATAGCCTCATCCATGTTTTCAGGACCTGACTGCATAAAGCCCTGAGCAACCCACTACTGCTGTTCTGGTACATTCATACATTCATTCCTTCGGTATCATTTAATTTTAGAAGAACATATACCCCTCTATGGAATCAAAACTTCCATTGTATATAAGCAACCCCAAATTATGCCTCTAATCCACATTTTGGACAGGTTTATTCCTGCTTTAGGAGACTCAAAAAGAGCCAAGGATAAATTTACTCAAATCTGGGCACAAACTTAAAACCATCTCAGTACAGTGGCTAAAGATTTTACTAGCGTAATGGAATGATCGCCTACTCTAGGACTAATCAGTTACTCCTAAATCATTAGTCTGGTAGGGGCTCTGTAATGGTTACAATAGACTGAATGGAGCCTTTACTGGAGCCTTTTTTCCTGAAGAAATGAAAAGTATAAAATGCATATCAGTGTTTCATCTGGAGTAGGCTAAGGACATTCCTGGAGTGGTGTCATTTGTTTATGGCTATAGAGTCAGAACGTGTGACACACTCCTGCAGTTGCATCTTGGGAAACTGAGGGAATGAATAAAATGGAAAATGTAGTAAAATATTAATTGTATTTTGTAAAGAATCTGTTGTTTTTTACTGCTTACTACTAGCTTTTTCTCAGATGTGATAGGCACACTGGACTCTCTCACATGTTGTACTATTTTCTCCAATAGTCTGTATTGCCTTTTCCATCTGTTTTCGTTGAATGGAAATGTGTATCATTATACATCATCACAACACACAGTGAAAAACCCTATATTAACAACCTCAGGTAGTGAAGTTCTCTGTACATGAAAAGAGTGGGTTGTGCAAGGACCATATAAAATGACTATCTCCAGAACTAAGATCAAATTTATGTTGTATATATAGCACACACTATGTCAAAATAATACACTATATGTTCCAGGATTTGTATTCCTTGACCATACTTTCATATGGCCCTCATTAGATTAGTACTGTATTATTATTTTAAAAATAGTATTGAGAATATAAATGTGGTGTGTGCATGTATATAATACACATATATATATCAACTATATATAAATGAAAAAGCTGAATGGTCTTCTGTTTTATTTTCTGAATGATGATATGGGTTTTCTGGGAATAAGCCAGGAATTAATTTTTGGTGTGGGGGTGGGCGTGGGGGGGGGGGTTGTTTGTTTTTAATTTTACTGTGGACTCACTGAGTTTTGCAGCTATTCTTATATGTTGTGTCAGATTTCTATGAAATATTTTTAAATTTTATAATGAACAGTGACAGAAGGTGTTGTCAATTCCTTGTGTGGTCATTTACACCTACTGTTTAAACCTTACTGCTTAAACTAAGAACATCTAAATTGAACATACTCATTTTGGGATTTTAGCTATTTTGTGTTATCCATTTCGTTCTTTTTTTTAGAAACTAGGTATACACTATTTTTATTAGTAATAAAATTTGTAGGGACAGCTAGTTTTTTATTGAACTGACAGAAAAAAGACAACCTTTCAAGCACCCAAGTCATCCTTCACATTATACAGTTAAGATGCCAGCTTAACTTCTTTATAGGATATAGGGGTAAAGGAAAAACACCTGAAAAATAATAATCATGAAAATATTGTTCCTAAACACAAATCATTGTATCTTCAGCCAATAAAATTCTCTGTTTCATGGAACAATTTTATTTTCCAGCCCTGAAAGTCATTTTCCATTGTTTCTGACCATGTTACAGAAAAGTGGGAAATCACCAACCCAGTAACTCAGCAAGCTGGGTCAATATCAACAGCACTATCCTGTTGAACAGCAGAGGGAAATGACAGATTCCCAGACTTGCCTGCTTAGGAACATTGTCCAGCAGAATCATAGCTGTACAACTACATTGTTGCTGCTATGCTGGTTTAACAACTCCCCTGTGAACTCTATGTTTCAGCACAAACTTGGCCTTATTCCAGTAATTACCCCGCTCCAGTATAATTATTTTGTTGGATGCGGCATAATTATTCCAAAATAAAATCACTATTTGGAAAGGGTGTCCACATGGGGAGTTATCCCTTCATGACTGTAGGAATGCAATTATACCACTGTGGTTCTACTGGGCAATGTGCCCATGCCGAAATGCCCCTTAATCACAGTACATGCCCGAAGAACTGCTGCACATACTTATTCCTTTCAGATCCCAACCACTTAATGGCTACAATGAAGATTTTCCTTATGGAATGTTTGTTAAAAAAGGCTACTAACTCTGCATGAGAAATAGAAATAGGAGTGAGCCCCTAACAGAAAAGGAAGGGACAATCATAGTAGAGAGGGATTCAGACCTAGATTAAGACACTTAAAATTAGGAATGCATGTTTAGGTTAAGTGGCTAATCTCCCATTTTAAGCAGCTAATGTCTAGAAAATGCAGTCAGGAAACAATTCAGCAGACCCAGTGTTATGACTCAGTAGCCAAAATAGGCTTTTAATGACATATGAGATGCTTTAGAATAGCTGTATTGGTCTGGCAAGTCTGACACAAGACCTTCAGAAAACATATTCCCTTCTGAAGGCTGCAGGATAAAATGACATCCAGTACATCCAAAATGGCACTAGGCACATCTGCAACCAAATCACACCACAGCTCTCCGTGGCCTGTAATGGGAACCGCTATGCGACTAGGATATTCAGATGCGCAGAACTGGCAGGAGAATCATGTTCATCTAGAGCGGCAGCCGGAGGCAAAGCAGGATTATTTTGTGCAACTCAAATGACAGCAGATGCTCATGTTTAGGAAAGAAAATCCAGTCTGCAGTTCACTTGTAAACAATTACATGGCTATATCTAATTATTGGTTTCTTTACCTCAAACTAAATGCCCAAAGCATCTACTTTGGGGTGACTTAATAGCGCTCTAAGCTCCGTCGTCATATTGGTCAGGTATTCAACTCAATTGCTTAAATATATACTTCCAGTGACATATTAGATGCCTAAGGATATCCTGTTTGACCTCCAGCTGTTGATGCAGAAGGGCATTGTTTTCCCGTGTCTCCTGTACATATATGCCAGCTCCATGAATATATTCTGAGGGCACCTCAGCTGGCTCTAGAGGCTTCTCTTCAGGCAACTGAATCAAACCATAGGTTTTTCACTGTCTGTAATGACCTTTTAGATAACCGGGTCATATGTAATCACCTACAGATCCTGATCTTGAACTAAATCCCACATTCTAGGGTCAAAGGGAGGGACTTATATTTTGATTCATTCCTTGGACATCCAGCAGTGCACTGGAGATGTCTGTAACAGAAGTTCGAGATGCATTTTCATTCAGACAACTACAAAGCCTCTAGAAGGGTGGGGAATATTTCAGGGTTGCTTTTCTGTATCTAATAGCCTGTGAAGAGGAGGACTGATCTAGCACTGCTACATTCACCAAACTCATCTGTTTACAAAAGATTACTGTGGATAGTATCAATAGACTTCCATAGTTCTTGAGATCAGGAAAATACAAAGCATGAATCATGATTTAGCCCTTTGCTGGTGCATATAGTGCTTTATTTAGCATAGAAAGAAAGAAGATTTCCAAAGGAGCAAAGATTTTTTTAATATAAATTATTTTTATGGGAGCTGAACATCTCTCTACGTCTGTACTTTTGATAATCTTCCTGTAAATTTTAGTGGGCCTTAACAATCTACATTTTTCAAACTGGCATTTTAGCTCTTTGTTACACAGTAACAGTATTACACAGTATTTTTTCTTCTAGTATCTGAGTCTACTTACTGAAAAACAAATGGCTATTACACATGCCATGTCATATTTTCAATATCATATTTTGTGTTAAAAAAAAGAAAAAATCAGAATTTAGAAATCCAGAAATATAGTTGTGCAAGTTGTAACTGCATGTAGTACTGTAATTCAGTGATTTTCAGCCTTGGTACCCTATTTACTAAATCACCTGATATAAAAAATGAATAATTTGCAGCTGATTGTGATCTTTATCTAAATAGTCTTTGTGACATAAAACTCGTTATATCTAATTACAGTACAGTACCATTTGCAACTGGTACCACAAATGCAGCATAAAGAAAATCAGACTTCTTTTCTGGGGGCCTGTGCTCCTACTGCTCTGATAGGAGAGGGAGAAAGCACTGTACCAAAAGCCTCAGTATGGCGTTTGAAGAAAAAGCAAATACACAAAATATTTCCTTCCCTCTCTGTCTGTTTTATACTCTACTTCTCTCCAAAAGCCTATTGAATGCTATTTTATGGAAGAGGGGGCACATGCTCCATATACCACTGTGCACCATTGCTTAAACTCTCAGCCAAAAAATAATGTCCAAAGTAAGTTATGAATTAATAAACCCTTGAAAAAGGTGAAATGCCTTTATTAAACTCTAGTAAGTTTGTGATGCCTCTCTGTCATCAGCACCTTAGCAAAATGCTAGAGGATAGAGTTACTATGTAGAAAGTGTGGAGACTTTCTTTCAATTCAATGCTTTTCCCTAGAAGATCCATAAATCTGTGTTTCTATTCTTCATCCAATAGAGGGATTTCCTTCATTAAAGACACACTGGAAGGGCAAGTATCTGGAGCAGTTAAAGCAGCAAATGCTGCTATTTGTGAGGTGAAAACTGACAGAATTATGGAGGCAATTTTGTCTATATCTGTGCTGTGATATGGCTGTGCTACCTTCTAACATCACAAAACAGCTAGCATCATGGCTGAGGGAAGCCTGCAGCCCACCGTCTTTATTTCAAAAGCCATTTAAGTTTTTTTTATTATTTTGTTCCTCTCCACACGTTTTTTTGTAAAAAAGAAAACATATGTTGCTTCATCCTCAAAGGGTATGTGTTGCTATGTCAAGTGCTATGGAATAAATCCACATCACTTATTGTTTCTAAGAGTCGCATGACTAATCCATCATGCACACACCAATGGAAATTTCACTTCAGTTTGTTTAATGGCTTCAGGAAGCCCAGAGAACTTTTGGCTTTTATGGAAACAGACACTATTCACTGATGACCAGAAATGAAACACTGAATTCCACATATTAGAAGCAACGTTTCCCAGCATCAGGGATAGTAAAATCATGAAGGTAATACTTATCCATGACTCCTTCCTTCACTGTACATCTCTTTCCACACTTACTTATATGTTAGAAAAAATAGAGACTTTACAGACATCACTAGATATCTTTGTATATTTTTCATAAAACTGGGAGGGAGGAATTAACAGAAATAACATAAATGCTCAAAGAATTCAGCACAAAACTCTCTTAGCATGCACAGGAAAGTTAAATAAAATAGAATGTGAGCAATGTGAAGTCCACCTTATCCTGTAATTGAAATGTACTGCAAATATTTCAAATATTGGGCAGACGTGGACAGATGAGGTTTCTGCTCACTTAGGGACTAATAGTTAACATTTATCTTAGAAAGAATTTCATTACCTTCCTTAAAACTAAGCACCTAAACTTTGGGAGGAGGAGGTAAATACAGGAGGAGATACCTTTAGTGAAGTCTAACAAAGAAATTATTGTCTGCCAGGTATCAGACCTTCTCTCTCTTTAATTACATTGGCATAGGAGCTGATTCAAAGCAAACTGAGGTTAGAGGAAGTCTTTTGACTTGTTTTCATGGAGTTTTGATTTACTCAACATAATGAGGAATGTTGTTTAAATAAATGTTAACCTTACTGTTAAACTGATAGGAGTTGAAGGAAAACTGAGCCCATTGTTCCTTAACATTTTTTCTGTGAGATCAACATACAACTGGAGATAATTTTCATAGCACATTTGACCATTAAGATCTTTTTATTCTTTTCTTCATG
>NW_020449219.1:517302-652399 GCF_003343035.1 Apteryx rowi | reverse complement strand
CAGCAGAGTGATAATCTTTTAACTTGTATTGAAAGAAGATGTGAATTTAAATGGATATGGAATTTGTGTGACTGGAAGCCATAGCATAGTCTTAAAGAACAGTACTGGTGTTTACAATTAATTGCAGATTTCTTAATTTATCCTGGAAAAACAAGGTCACATATGTGTATGTTAGGGATGCATTTTCTGAATATATCTGTTTAGCAATAATGCTAAGAAGAATAAAAAAAATGCAAATTAAGAAGTTCAAAAAGAAGAAGAAATATTTACAAGTTATATTATTAGACCTTTCAAGTAGATGACGAAGGCAATGTTCCAAAATTTATTGAAAAGAAAGAAGAAAAATCCAATTATTCTACTCTGTTTCCACAGTGTTTATGGCCTCATTGTTCCCTATAATGGATTAAAATTAAAGATGCAAAGTTTGGATACAGTTCAGAATTTCTCAGAGTTTAAAGGGAGGATGTACTGATCCAATCTTGTTCTGTAACCAATGAAAATGTTCCCGATTATATGTCCCAGTTTTAACTAAAGTTTAAACAGTTCATCATCCGAACACTGAGTTGGCTGTTCTCTTAATTGTCTTTCAATTTTTTTTATCATAGTTGTAAATCAGAGATTGCATTTTTATTTTTAAGGGATTTTTCTGAAAGGGTTAAACAAACAAATATCTATCACTGACAAACAATTGGCTGATGCCATCCATAGAGAAAGTTCCGTAAACATTTTTCCAACCCTCTTTTCTTTTCTAAAGTTCCTCAAACTCAGTGGACCACTGAAAGCCTCTCAGTCAGTGTGTTGGTAGCCTGGAAAAAAAGGGGGCAGGATCTAGATCTAGCTGTGAAAAATAATTACCCGAGACCAGGGAACCTGCTGTTTGCATGTGTGTTTAGCCATTAAAAAGTTATTACACTCATATTGGTTGTCACTAGATAACACAATGTTCTCTGTGTGCTATGGTATTATACTACCAACCCATAGAGCTCCCATTATAGATGGCCTAAAAAAAGAGACCAGAGGTAGAGCAAGAAGTATAATTCCTTTGTGAGAAAGCAGGCAAGAAGAATATCTTGAGTTATCTTATAAGCACCAGCATAAAAAAGGTCTCATCTTCTGTTAGGCTTTTATATATTTCTGTTTTATGGGCTTATACATATGGTCATAATGCCTGAAAGATACTTTTTTTCTGTAGAGATATTACCTTATTGTATTCTCTTCTGTTTGATTATTCTTTGAATTCCTTTCTGTCTTCTTCAGCCAAGTGAAACATTAAGGAAACCCCCTTCTTCCCAAAGAAAACAATTGCACCCAACTTTGCTCAAGATGAAGAGTTCTGGGTAAGGTTCTAATCTTTCAAGTATTAATGCATTTAATAAGTTTATGAGGAATCTTACTGAGTTCATTGTGATTACTTGCACACAAAAAGGAAAAAATATGATGAGCAGTTACAGACGGGCACAGTTTTATGCTGAGTCTGTATTGTGTTTTAATAGAAGCTGCTGGTAATTTTTATTAAAAAAAAGTCCTAAAATACATTGATGAAAAGTAACTGAAAAGCACTTGTAGTTTAGAAGTCCACTATATCATATTTTGAGCTTAATGGAAGATAAAGAACTGACAGAGGCAAGAAACCTAGAAAAGAGGATGAAACTAGAAGCGAAACAAAAGCACTTACTGCTAATTAAGTACTTTCTAGGGAGAAAAGGATTTAGAAATCTATCCTGTACAGGCATAGGCCAGACAAACTTCAGGAAGTATGTCTGGGAAAAATCTGAAGGGGTGTAAATAAATGGAAATGCAATAAAAATATTTATTAGAAAAATCTAATAAATGTGCTGCTTTCTATACTTCAGTTAGAAAAAGCACATATTTAAAGATAATGACTATTTAATATGCCTTATATATTTTTTTAATTTTTCTTACCCCACCAGCCTTAATCCTTTCCAGGCTGATGTTTTCATGATTTTTTAATTTACAGGGCATGAAATAACTTCTGTGCACGTAATTTTCTGTAATGTGTGCATTTGTGATCTGCCATGTGCTTTTTGTGTGCAAGAGTCGGGTTACTGACTTCAAACTATTTCTCAACCTGCTGGAAACAAATCAGCATTAAGGGTATGTATTAGAGCATTAAAATAATTTGGTATTCATTTTCCTTTGCGAATAATTCCTTCATAACGTCCATTGAAAATACGCATTAGAAAATGGACACCACATCATCAAAAGGACATTATATTTGTAAGGTGAGTGACATGTGGGAGTAAAATCAGTGGTGCCCATTTAAAAAAGAAACATATGAAAGCTCCGTCAATGCTGTTTGGCCAGAACAGAAAAATACAGGGTTTTTTTTCCTTTTTCAAAATATAATTGCAACAGTTTATCTAGATGTAGCATTTTCTACTGATTGGATAAATTTATATAAGAATTTCCAAATTATGTAAAACTTCCATGTTAAAAGAGCCCTTGTATTTGCAAAGAAAGAGACAGTGCGTCCAAAGCTTCTTTTCCGCAAGTGCAGCTCAGAGATCAAGGCTATATATCCATCTCATGTAACGCCCAGCAACCAGGTTTTTTTGTTTGATAGGCTTTTATGCCAGACTTTTGCACTTCCTCATGATATCACTAAATATTGAGTGAAGCATAGCTGAATCCTTGCCTCTCGTTTAATTTCCCGTGGCGGAAGCGCCGATGGGCTCATCTCCAGGGCCCGAGTCCACGCGCAAGAGTTGTAAGGCGTTCCACAGCGTGAGCAGCCAAGTGACCTGTAACAGCCCATATGCTGTTCCCACATGTTCCTGGAATACTTTGTCCAGCTGCCTCAATGCGTACATTATGCTGGGAGACAGCTGGCCAGGCTTCTGAGAAGCAAGCCGAAGCACTAGCTGCTCTCTTCTGACCCCGTATATACATCGCGCTACCCTGAAAAACACACCTTGGCGCTCAGCTTGTCATTAAGCGGACTCTCGGACGGATGGGCCTTTGCTCCCATGCTGAGGGCGAAACGGGGAAAGTTCTTGTGATAAAGCACTGCGAGCTGCACAGCAGCACAGGCGGGAAAACATTCGCCGCTCAGGAGGGATGAAGTCTATTCCCTCTGCGAATGTTAGCAAAAATTCCAGAAACTAGGATTTTGATCTAATGGCATAATTTGGGGATCTGGACAAAAACTTGTAAATTAGACCCCAAAATTCTGTTTCCACCTCTGCCACTGGTTTAACACGAATCAATGGGCCTGGTCATGTAATTTGCCTGACCTTCACTTGACACATTGATTACATGGAGGAAACTGATGCCCCTGACCTTTGGGGGATCCTTTTTCAGTGCTTGACTAGGTAAGGCTTTAGGCATTTTAATTTCAGAATATTGTATCTATTAATGTGTACAGCTTGTCTTTGTTTCACCTCTTTTCCAGAAGAGACTGACAGAAGCTCCAGTGCCTTCACAGCCAGTTTGTAGGTCGGTAGAGCAATTTGCAGGTGCTTTCAGAGGGGGGTTGGCCGAAGCTGGTTTTCCTTGCCTCCATTTGGACCAGGTCCCCCCCAGCTTTGAATCCCTCCCCACCTCTGCTGCGTCCAGTGCCTCCGGTGACAACGCCTGTCGCAGACACAACCAATTCCGCTTCTCTTTCCCATTTGTTCAAACATAGCGTTTCAAATCCATTCATTCCCTTCACCGATGGCAATATTGAATACATCTTTTCTGGTCATCTTGCCATTTCTGCTGCATGAAATCACCTGCCTAAATTAATCTATAAGGAACGCACTAAGGACTGTAATGTTATATTTACATTCCACTATGAATGCTCTGGAGAGAATGTAAATGATAGAGCCCGTGGTTCAAATCTCAAGAAGTGTGATAACATATACTATTCACTGTTACTGCCCTGTAATTTACTCCAGCTAGGCAGGAAGATATTGTTAGACTATTATACATGGGTTACCTGCTGACATAGTAAATCTCACATATAAATCTCACAGAATTATAGTTGGATAAAACAAGCTGTTGTAAAAATAAATAATATCATAGTCATACATCAAACAAGGACTGCCTCTAGCCGAGATTTAATACATAGCACCAAAGCTAGATACTTATCTGAATTATTTAGCAAATCTAATATGAACACAGCCTTTCACAGGCATATTCTTTTTGATATTTTTCTCCCGGTATCCTTTAGCTGTGCCCTTTTTTATTAGCCAGGGGCTCAAAACATAACTAAATATTCCTGCTTTAAATATTCCTACCCTATACATAGGTTCTGTTTGAGTCTTCTCGCAAATAGAAAAGTATTTGAACACACACACACACACAAATGCTCTCTACAGCAAAACAAGGAAGCAAGACAGAAAAAAAAAATCATCAAGGTGAGGCATTTCAGGATTTTTGCTGAGGGTGCAGTACACTAAGTAGCTCAGCCTATCTAAACTGTATTTAATATTCAGCCACATGCTGTTATTTCAAGGGTATTATTAACTTTCCACCCTTTCATTGTGCTACTGACTTGCTTCATGAAAAGATGCACATCTGCATCTTCTAATTACAGTCAAACACAAGGCTCCCTGGCATCAGTGAGAGCCTTCTCATTGATTTCTACTGATGTTGGATCAGGCCCTTACTTGCCTGGATTAATTTTCAAGATAGATTTTAGAAATGTAATAAACAATGAAAATCAACCTCGCTTTTGATACAAAGGGCTATAACTATATCTTAGGAGATGGTAACAGTCTACAGTGTATTTCCCATAAGCGCTGAGTGTATTATTCCCTGCAGGTTGCAGGTGCTGCCAAGTATGAAAAAAATGCTGATAAAATTCCTGCCTGTTTCAATAATACCAAAACCGAGGTGCTCATGCATTCTAAAACTCAGTTTTAGCAACCTTCTTTTGGGGGAAGGGGGAGTTTGTTTTTTAAGCCTTTCTGAGATTGTATTTCCCAATTTGGTTAATGGAACATGAAGCTAAAAATGATGGCATCCAAAAAAAAAGATAGCAATGCTGATTTAATGAGCATATGTCTCTAAAATCTAAGCACTCAAATGTACAATGTAATGAATATAAATATGCATATTCAATTTTGTATTTTTGTAGTCATAATTTGATTATGACTTATGGCTGTGGGGCCATAAGTTGGAAACACACTGGAATATGGTTATTTGTTCAGGCTATATTATTATGTCAGTGAAACTGCTAGCATGTAATGGGGTTTGACATGGTAAATAATGATTCCAAAATGTTTCCTCAGTCAAGTCACAGCTATTGTGCCATTTTAGTAATGCAAACATACAATACTTTGCCCATTTTAGCTAAACTTAGGAAGAGTTACATGGCTCTTCTTTATTCTCATACTGTGTTTCACTTTCACTTAGAGCTTCTGAAGATGACAAAAAATGGATAATGACACATGGATAACTACAATTCTGAAGTAAACATTGACTTCAAAATCAAGGCAATGACAAGAAAAACATGCAGGCCTGAAACATTTATTATTTTATTTTATTGTTGGAGAGGCATTTTTGTTATCAAAATGGTCATATTGCAGAGACGAGAACATTTTTACACTGTAATAGCATATGGAAGTTAATTGTGCTAAGCACACCTAGGTGGTTGCCAGCATGAGCTGAGCAGTGGTTTCTAGCATTGGTATCACAAAAATTAAGCAGAAAGAACAGTGCAGAAGTCAGACGACTTTGTTTTAGAGATTTCTGGAGATGGAGAACAGGAAAAGCAGTTTGTCAGTCTCTCATGCATTGAAGGGACTGCATTAGCCCTGGAGTGTTGGACACATTTTTACTAAGAGCTGAAAGAACAAAACCTGTTAACAAAGCTAAAATAGCTGGTCATGGCAGGCCCTGGTGTGAGGAGCAGCGAGGAGAGTGATAAGGAGTGGTTAACAGGAGCACAGCAGCTTAAATTGGGTCTCCTATCTGCGAAGATTTGACAGGCCCAGAGTGTGAGTGAGGTATTATTGTCGGAAGGGGGAAGGAGCCAGCTGTCCCTGCAGTTGCCTCATCAAAGACGACTGTGAAATGGCATTAGTTATGCATGAGAATTAGGCATTGTATGCTGCTCTGTTTATGGCTTTGTTAGGTTTTTCTTCTTTTCTCCATTTTATTTTATTTTATTTATTTTATTTTATTTTATTTTTATTAAATATTCTTTATTAAGGCAACATATTTAAATGGGAAAAATTTCCACACTAGGAACAGAATGTGTATAGCATTTTTTCCAGGTTTCTGGAAGATTTCAGCCAATGCTTTCTTAGTATCACCTTTACATTTGAATCCAACCCTTGTTGCTGGCAGTCAAGAAAGCTTATTTCTAGTTAAGTAAAATGGAAATATTTGATATGAAATACAACTAATCTATTACATTTTAAGAAATGTATTATTACATCTTTTAAGATAACAAGCTATAACTGTGGAGTAGACTCTCTTATTTCTTGCTTGGATCAATGAAATCTAGGAATTACTGGATAAGACCAGAATAAATCCAGTCTAAAAGCTTGTTTCTGGCCTGTATTAGATACTATAAGAAAAGTGCAGAAGATAGGGCTTATCTAGTATAATCTGACATCATGTTCTATTTTTATCTCAGTGCAATAAAGATTGACTTATTTCCCTCAAGTAGTCATTTCCTTTGCTTTTCTCATATGTTTTTGTCACTCAGCTCCTTTAATGATTAAAAAAATCAGACTGATAAACCACACTCTTCAGAACAGTTTTCTATATACTTGACCACCCTTTTGCTATTTTCTGAACTGAATCTTGTTGAAAATTATCCTCATCTTTTTTATATCCTAACTTTTCCTTTCCCTTTTTTTTTTTTTGGGAGGGGGGGAGGGTGGTGGTGACAAAGGATGACAAAGGCTGACGTAGATCCATTAGTTTACAGGAAGGCATTACAATACTCTCTGTGTTCTTGACCATTCCATTTTCGAAATATCCTTATATCTTGTTTGCTTTTTAACCACAGCTCACACTGAGCAGCGGTCTGCAGAAATCCCGCAGTATCTTTTTTACTTATGAATGATGGTGTGATATTCTGACATAAATGTCTTCATATAATGCATGTTTATGTTACAACTTTAGTCTTTCCAATATCTGAATACACTGTAGAGAGTAAAATCCGGATTGTAGGAAGTGCTACTGCTGACTTAAGAAGGGTTATATCCTTTTACATTAATCTTTATGGAAACACTGCCCTGATGAAAAGAGACAATCTATGCCTGGATGCTCTGCTTCTCAGATGAGACTCAAAACTAGCAAATAGATTGAAATAAATCCTTCCAAAGAACTAGTATACACTGTAAATTTAGCTTTATGTTCTACATGAAGATCATCTACAGGGTTATTATAACTTTCTTAAATGTAAACAAGAACACCTTTCATTCTCATTTTAATATGTGCTAAACAACAGTGTAAGCTTTATATTAAAAGATTTTTCTAATCGGAGCTGACATTTTAAGTCATCAAAAATGAAATTTTCAGCTTTTCATAGAAAGAAAAACAATAAAATGCACCTAGTAAAATTTTGATTTTGAATTGTTGCGGAAGAAATATATTTTCATCATTTTACGAATGGATAATGAATATCTTCAATATAAGTGTAGTGCTTAATTATGATGGAAGATCACTTCCTAGAAAAAGTGTCTTATTCAATTCTAGCAGTTGTAGTCATTGGTATAATTTGATTTGATTTTTGAAAGATCTGAGTACTAGAGTAATTTGGAATATCTTCACAAAATGTTGAAATGTGAACATTAACTGTAGCCTGGGGAGATTTAAACCACAGAAATAAGACACAGACAAGAACTATTCAATGATTCAATGCACATCTCTGCCAGGAAGTATTATTTCTAATGATGATTTTCCTTCTGTTTTATTCCAGTTAGTGATGAATGACCAAAACACCTGGTGCACTATTGCTTCCCTAAGGAACACTTTATACAGACCAAAGCACTGTCAGAAAGTTTTATCTTTGATTTTACATTTTTAGTTCGTAGTTTTAATCTGTTAGTCCAAGCTACCAACTGGTTCATCACTATTAATATTTCCTTTCTTTACCTTACCTGTAACTACTTGTCATTTAGTCAAGTTCTATATCCATTTTCCCTTCTTTTTGCTCATATCTTTTCTGTATCGTTATAGCTGTAGTCAAACAGAGCTTCCTGACAGGAGTAGTTACTGCAAAGTTTCACAATCTCTGTAGAAAATAAAGAAAAAAAAAAATCACATTTGATGTCCTAGTATCCCTTCTGGGCAAGTCTACTATACTGCTCAGAACATTAAAATTAAGGATTTAAATTATCGCAATGCTTCTGTGCATGGCTGTTTTATGATCTCACTAGTTCAATCAATTAGACATATACTATGCAAGTTCTTTCATCAACGAAAATTCAAGGCAAGTCATTTTTCAATATAGTGGTAGTATAGTCTTCTTCATGCCTAGCAATTATAGTTATTGCATTTAAGAAATAAAACAAAGTATGAATTACAAAAGCTAAAACTACAGAGTTCCACCTAAAATTAGTGTTCAAACATTAGAAAGTCCTGCCTTGATGAGTGACTAAAGAATAGAATCCTGCTGTGAAATTTAACAAAGAACTTCTTGAGTTTGAAATGGAAAAGTGTAATATTTCATCGGCCTGGACGACAACATATAATATTCATAGTTTTCAAACTCAATATGGTTCTCTAATTCAATACAGATGCTACTAACAAGTCACTCAGTGTCTGAGTGACATAATTAACATTTTGCTGGTTAGCTAAAAATCCTAATAATTGCTTCACTTATTCATCATGGGCTGATGAATGCAGAAATAGTTACAGATTTAAACTTGACCTTTCCTTTCAGTCATCAGTCATTTGTATTACACAATCAAGTGTGTCACAAGTATGCCTTTCATTTTGAGTATAAGGGTGCAAAGTTTAGCTACAGGATTCTAGTCAAGATTGTTTATTTCTTTAAATATATATGAGTTGAAGTATTACACATATTACTTTTACAAGATATGCTGCAATGACTGAGAAAAACACTCAGGCATGAGAAAACACCCAATGATTGAGAAAAAATCTATCACTTTTTAGAAAATCACTAACAGCAAGATTCAGACTACTTAGGTTCCATCTGTGTTGGGACTCATGCAGCGTGGAAATGTCCAAAATGTACAGGGTGCAGTTTGCACTTCTAGGGGTACCTAAGGGCTAATATCCTTGTTTTGACACACAATTCTGTTTTCCAGTGACAGAGATACAACCACTGTATGGGACAAGTCTTAGGTTTGGTCCCAGTTCTTAAGTTTTTTAAACACCAAGTTCCTGGAGGAGGAAAGCAACTCCTGGCCCTCCCTCATCCCAGTCGGGCACCCCTTTTCACTCAGTTATGGAGTTGGCCTTCTCTGTGCTTGCCCTTTCTCTGTCCTCAACCATCTTGAGTTCCCCAAAATGGCCAAACTTTAGCAGCTTTGAACAGGAGGTATTGGCGCCTTTGCAATCTGTGACAGAACAGCTGCCTGGGGATGGGCGAGCTGTAACTTTCCAGCTCCCCAAAATGGCAACACTGTTGAAGAAAGCTTCACATTTCCAGGATCTAAAATGTTGGAACTTCCATATCCAGTTGATCTGGAAAGAGATATCTGTGCTAATGACTATCAAAAGGACTCAGAATAATTCTGAATTATGAAGAAAGGTTCAGGCTGTTCAGATACTCAGAGTTATAGAGAAGACAACACAGTCCTGTTAACTTTTTTTTTTATTATTATTGTCTACTTATAACTGAGTCACTTTGCTGCTGCCAGCACCCTACAGAGATTCTTAAACTCAGCAAGCAGTCAAAAAGAGGTACAAGCCTCTTGAATGACTCTATGCTGTCCACAGGCAGTACAGAGATCCATACTGAATGCATTTTATGTCCTGTTTCATCCAGCTGAGATGAGATCATTCTTCTGGACATCTAAAATAGACTACCTGATTCTGAGTCTTAATTCTAAGTGTTTTCAATGTGACCTACTAATATTCTTATAAAATTCATGTATAATCTTAAGGACTGGAGAAAAGTAGGATTTTAACCTCATATAAAAGTCCTTACTTACAAGTTGAGTCTAAATATGCATAGTTTTAATATATTGTGGCAATATGGGAGAAGATTTCTAGTCCTTGCCAGTAACACAGTTTAGGAGAGAAGTGAAGAATGATCTCCTTTAATGAGCCTATAGATACAAAAATAGCGTGGAATATTACCCCATCTGAATTACCCAAACAGATTCAAATTGCCCAATTTAAAACTTGTCCAGAAGCCAAGTTTAACATCTCAAGTACTCTTGCAAGCAGTGCAATGAGATTTTTAATGATCAAAGGTGCATGACTTTGTTTTAAGGACTTATTCATAGCAAGTCATGCCCCAACACCGTTGCAGGTTGTAGTTGCAGTATCAGTTCACAAAGACTTCAGCCACTAAATTGCTCATACTACTTCTTCATCATTAAGATCTTCTCTCTAGAAATATACCAGTTTAAGAAATATTTATCTTGAAATTATATGATTATGATGAAGGATCTCTTAAAAGATCTAATTTCTCATCATCTGAGAATTTGCAATGTCTACTTCATTCTGGACAGTTCTGTAGATAGCCACAGATCATACATGGTACAGATACACATACCTACATATACATATGTATCAGCAGAAGTTGTTCAACCCAACCTGCATCTCCACCCCCACCCCAGCTATTCTCCCTTACTTATCTATTTCCTATCAGGTACTTCTGGTTTAACAGAGAGTTATCACTTGTGTTTCTGTTATCCAGGGCAAGGAAGCCAAAAGTACAGTTAGAAGGAACTCCACCAAATACATTATTGTTTGTGTTTGAACAGTAAGAGGACATTTTTCTTTTAAAAGAAAGGAGGCAACCTGCATGATTGGATAGACCTATGAGTTTGGCCATTGTAGTTTAGTAATTTCCAGTGTGAGAAAAGGTGTCAGCAAAGCACTTGTGAATTGCACATATGAATACATTAGAAATATTTAGCAGGTAAAGCACCATTGGCTAGTGAAATACCAGGTCTTTTCAGAGCCAGCTCCTCCTCTCACTGTCATCTACTGCCAGTCATTAGTATAATATAATATCAAAGAAATATCATTTGTAGTAACGACAAAATATGAGATACATGCTCTTTATAAAAGACTGAAAGTAATATTTTATTTTTCTTTAGAGAATTCTATTTCACGCAAGGCAACTGAGAAGAATCTATATTGATTTCAACATAAATTAGAAAGACTTCTTTTATTTTCAATCTGCAATGTCCAGTGGAGGCAGGTTACTTTCACGATCCCTGGCAATGCAACAGCTACAGTCAGCCTGGAGGCAATTGAAGTAGTATTTGTGTGGAGAGTTAACAAGCCACAGGGGACCTGGAACATGAGCAAAGGCATAACCATCACAACAAGCCCGTGTTTTCTTACAGCTTCCTTGCTGTTGTAAGGTCATAGGCTGTAAAGCTGTGGTTAGCGAGAGAAATTAGTCATGAAAACAGCATAACCCAGTGGGAATTTATAATACATGAATCAAGTCCAATTTATGTTTGTTTGAGAGAAGCTGGCCTGAAAGAAACTCTTATTGCATCCTAGTGGCACAAGCCCATGTTTGGGAGGGTTTCTTTAAAATGCATCACTTTGAGTAATTTCACTTAGAGGATACAACAGTCAAAAAGTAATAATAATACCAAAGATATGACATTCCATTTGAGTCCAGAAAACAGCCACGCCTAGTACGAGAAACTATGTTGGCTTCCTGTAAAAGCCACCAACCTTTTTTGCTGCAAATTTTTTTATGGGGTGGTGTCCACTGCTAAAAGCGATGCAGAATTCATCTACATAATTTCCAGTTATGAAAAGCTCAGCCAGGATTTAAAACCAGTAACATAGTTTGGGGTGTTGGCGTAGCTGCACTGCTAATGGAGTGTCACTGAAGTACCTACCCCAAGATGATTCGCAGACATAAACACCTGCATTAAATGGGAATAAAGCAAGAGGCCTCAACTACTCACCGTTGAAGAGCAGAAATGAGGGCTTAGAAAATGAAAGTTGTTACCAAGCAGTGGCCTGACACTAGTTCTGTGTCTCAGGCAAATATTAACACAGCAAATGCTGCAAGGGAGTGACTGTCCCCACCATCACTACAACAGCCAGGGAACAAGAGCTAGGCTGAAAATACCAGCTGAAACCAAGATAAGCAGCTTGTACATTAAAAGTAAGATATGATATGATAGCAGAGAAAATGTCTGGAGAGATCATTAAGCTGCTTTCCATTCCTTTCTCTGTTAGTTTATTCATGCAGTGGATTTGCTTCATCTTTGCTCTCTAAGTTTTGCATGTTCCGGTAGCTTTTATGGGTCTTAGTTTATGAGGTGAGCCACAGACACAGATTTATTGAGCAAAGATACACACAGGCCAAAGGGCATCACCTGTGAGGAGAATTTGAAAGAACTGCTCAGGGTGGTGAAGAGGTGGATTGTGAGAAGACATCATGAAAAGCTTCAAATAAATAACAGGTAGTTTCCAAAAGAATGGAAATAAGCTGTTCTCCACATTCACTGAGGACAGGACAAAAAACAACTAGTTATAATTGCAGCAAGCAGATTGAGATTAAAAGTTAAAGAAAACCTTCTAAAAGAAAAAATAGTTAAACAACGGAATAATTTATCCAAGGAGATTGCTGAACTTATGTTACTGAAGTATTTAAGAATAGACCAGAATAGTACCTTTCAGGAATGGCTTTGGTAAGATCAGACTAGATGATCTATCATGATAACTTCTAGCTCTATTTTGTATTTATCTAGATTTAAACACAGCTAACATCAGGACAAGTAATAATTCTTCGCTGAAGATGCAAAATCTCAATTCTCTTCTCTTCCTGGATCACAGGTGAGACCCATAACTCTGCAATGGGCAAATGTGCGTTCAAAATATCTTCAGCTGCCTGGAAGAAAATAGCAATGATGCTGAAAATCTTTCTTTGCCATAAGTAAAGCTACAAGTACCAAGGGCTAGATTACATGAAAGAGAAAGACACTGCATAGTATGGCCATAACAGCAAAGCACAAAGTATGGACAAAAGGTGTTTTTTTGTCATTCTCAGTGAGACTATTTACCACAGCAAAATAAGAATCAGAAGGGGTAACTAGGCCACGTACAGAGACAATTATTTCATATCTTGCAACTAAGAAGAGTAATCTCTTGTATTGTTATAAATTAATGAACATGATGTTGTCTAACAGAGGTCTGAGAAATGCTAATATGCTTTAATAATAGGTGGTTAGAATCAAGATAACATTATATATGAAAAAATCCTATTCTTTTGTTTAGTCATAAAGTCAGCTAAATGCTATAATAGAGAATACTTTTTCCACAACAATGTTTTGCTAGCTCATGCTTTTTTATATACAAATAATGACAAGTAGAGAAGGTGACTATGATAATTTCAAATATTTATTTAGCAATTTTGTTATTAGCATAAATTCATTATATCAGGAATGCATTAATAAATAGAATGCAAATATTTCTCTTGTTAAGGCATTACAATTATTGCTTTCATTATAAATTTAGATGTCTAGATAAAAAGACTTGAAAGAATTAAAAAAATCAAAGAGGTCAGAGATGAAAGTTTTTCTTCAAAGCATGAAACAAAGTGAATGAGAAAATACAACATTCAGCATTTGCAAAAAAAAAAAAAGGCAAAGAAATACTAATGGAACTAAATAGCTCAGCTGTTTGATTTACAAGTTCACTATAACTCTAAATCAAACTATTATTGAAAGAAACTTAAACTTCTAGTTTGATTATTTTTAAATACCTGGCTGGGAGTCCAGTGGAACATTCCATGTTGTGCGAGAACTCCTCCCTCCCATGTACTCTGAGCTTCCCATCTTATTGTAACTGATATTCACATTCTTCCCCCTTGCAGTAATGCTGCGGACTTCCCTGTTGCCATATTCCTGTAGAAATTATTTTTTATTTCCTTGCAAATTAGACTAGTAATATCAATTTCCTTCTTTAATTCTAGAAAATATTATAACTATAAGCTAATTACTATGTGCTTTGCAATATTGATTCATTTTAACAGACTCATAGAAGCTGTAGTGGTTAAACTTTATTCATTTTGGTCTCTCTCAAAAATGAGGGCCTCATGGGTACATCTGAGTTCATGATGTGAATTGAATAAATAAAGCAGTGAACTTAAATGCTTTAGATAAAGTACATTAGGCTTGGAGAGACTTATTCATCACTATTCAAGGGAATAGATTGTTACAGAGTAATGAAAAGCTTCTTATCTTTACACTATATGGGCTTACTAAAAGCCTAACAAAGACTGAATATGTCTACTTCCAACAATTTATTCAAGGAGATTTACCATTCCTATTATGCAACACATTATAGCAAGGGGCTATAGCATATTGACATCCTTGAGTGGTTCAACAGAAGAGAAGTTATGAGAAATAAAGCTCTTTTCAAGTGTAGTGAAACAAGCAGAGTTCAAGTTCAGAAGACCTGAAGGAAGGATTGGGCAGTAGTAATCTTAGATAAGTGATATTGGTACAACCACAGTCTCCAAATTCAAATAAAAATGTGGAATAAAAGAGAGATTTCAGTAAAGCTTCAGTCATTTTTTATGACTGTAATTCAGTTCCCAGGTCTGTACTTAGGGGTGTCACTATTTCCACTATAAAACTCAATTTTAAGGAGGTATAACAAAATAATCAAAACTGTATGCTTTTCACAAAAATTTGTCATTAAAGAGCTCACATTAGGAATTTGTCTTACCATCTTTGGGGGGAAAAAAAGACTTTTTGCATAATAAATTAAAATGAAATATGCCATCTTAATTTTTTTTAAAGTATGTGCTGAGTTTTGCATATAATCTGGTTTCCAGTCAAGAAACATCTCAAAAGAAACTTGATATTTGGAAAATCCTGAGCATCCATTGTCTGGAAATCACCCCTTACAAGAACGTTGACACTGAGAACCTAAAAACTGATAAATTATGAGCAGTTCAGCCAGCAATTTTTATTAAAGATGATATATTTGCCAATATGAAGATGTGTTATGTATGCATTTTGTGTCACTGGATGACCCCAGAAAAAGACATTTCACTGAAATGACTAATAATTTCAAGCGGGGTGTGACTGCATGGACTAAACTTGTATCAGCAGCTTGAACATAAGTAGTGCTATAATGCAGTAAAGCTGAGAAGGGAGATAAAAATAAGTCAAGAAGGAGGACTGCTAGGCTCTTTGGATTATAGGCTTATTAACCAAATGAGTAATTTTGTTTATTATCATATTTTTTTAGAAGAATTAGATCTTGTACTATAGCTAGAGTAGAATAACTAGAAAAGAATGGGTATGGTGAGTGGGAGGCCTCAGTCTTACCCCATCGATGCTGTGTTCCCCTGCCAGGCTGGAAATTACATTTTCCCTGGGATGTCTGTTGAATTTGTCTGCAGCAGCTGAGATGGAGCCAGGCGGTTACCTGGCCTGGGGACAGTACGTCATCCTTTCGTGTGGGAGATATCATCCTATCACATAACCCAGGAGAGAGTGGACATTCCCTTATTGCAGTGTCCACATGCTAGGTATCACTCACTTCTACAGCTGCTTCTGTCCCTGCCAGTATTAAGATTTTTCTGTCTTAGTCGCTATTTGTGACAAATGAAAGTACTGATGGGACTGTAGCATCAGTTTCCTTCCTCTGCTATCTTGTTTAGTCCTCATTGCTCTTTGATCTGTTGGCTAACTTCAGACTCATCGCTGAAATATGCTATTGATTCAGCTACATACTCCACAAAGTTATGTTGTGAGTGATTGCACTTTTTTTTCCTTTTGAGGAAGAGACTCATCTGCCCAGAATAACCTTCTTATTAAACTTTGTTTCAGCACTTTTATTTGGTGTATATTTGAACCTACTGAGATAATTTGGATGGCAGTTCTTCTTCTGCATTAGTTATCACATGCCATGCTCACAAGATCTTCTCTAAAATAATTGCTTAAATTGCCTTCTGTTTGGGCGATGTCATGCGGCCTGAAAATTGGCTGAAGCAGCAAGTAGGGTGTCCAGCAGAGTACTGCAGGATACAGACCTCAGCTTCCCGAACATCTATAATGAGCTTTACGCTGTCCATGCAGTTGCCAATTAAATTCCCGAAAATACTATGCTAGTTTAAAATGGGAGGTTTAGTGACAGTAGAGAGGAAATAAATATATTTATAAACCCTAGAAATTTGAGATAAAACAAAACCAAAATCCAAATCTAGACAAACACAAAAATACCTAGAGAAAACAGTCTGAAAAGCTACTGCTTAATTTTCAGGATAGTAAAATCAATAAGTATTTGCAGCAGTGTGATTGTTCAGTCAGTTTAAGTTATATGAATGCTAAGTACCTTATATGTGGTAACCTTAACAGGTAAGAGATTATTGGAAAATATGCTGATGATGGCATTACAGAGACAATAAACAACTTGAAATTGTTATAATGATGTATAGAGTGGGATTTGGAGACACAAAGGTAGGCATAATGCTCAAAATTGAGTAGTCAGATTAACTAGCCATGACAGAAATATCGTGTAATGGAACAGTTCATTCAGCATTTCCTTAAAGCAAAGCTAGCCTTTTTGTTCACAAAGGCATGCATACTGATGTAAACTTGAAATGCAAATTGGTCAAAACAGAATTCATAAAAAAGCAATGAAAAGGATAAAGACAGTTCTGAGGCTCACTTTAATATAAAATAATGCATTTTACGGTCTATTATAAATAAATATCACTTAACTCTCCTCAGAGATTTAGGCCAGCTCTCACATAACGATGTGACAGTGGAGGAAAGAATTAGTTTATATTTGTACCTGAGGTGGAGTACTGACAGAAATATGTTCCAGCCCACTTGAATTGCTAATACAATTGCGCAGACACGGAGTCAAAGCACAGGGAGTGATTTTTCCCCCACCCCCATACGTAGCATTATGGATATTATATTTAGACTATTATATAGAACTTGAAAAAAAAATGGTTGATTAAATGGTTCGAAACAAGAAATAATATGTATCTTGTTCTAAATGTAGGATTGTAACTTCTTTAGAGATTTACCAGAAGTGGATGCAGAATAGAATAGCATTTAAGAGAAAAAATCAAAAGAATGAAAACATATCAAGCATAGTCAAGTGATAAATGTCTTCATGCATTTAATGAACTCTCTGTGAAACACAGGATTTTTGTGGGTTTTTTTGAGTTAAATTGTAAAATAGACTAAGAACAAGAAATGATATTAAATCAAGACACCTGCAGATATATTTTCAAAGGGAAAAATAACAGACTCCTGAAAAGCAGTCTGGAAGTATTATCACTGGATAACAGTCACCACTACCTTAACTTAACTTTTAGACTTAACTCTGGGAAAAGTGAAGAGAATACAAGCCCGTTGACCTAGCTGAAGATCTTGAGTTTATTGGGATCTTCAGGTATGTCTGTGAGTATGTTTGGGATTTTTTGTTTTGTTTTGTTTTTCTGATTTCGTGCTTCTGTTATAAACTTCCATAAATGCTGTGAGATTTATAACTGGTGTTTTGGGTCATATTCCTAAATTCCACTTGATTTCCTTTCAGGGTTCTGAATACAAACTCACAATCCTCCATGAACGGCCACCAGCATGTGGAGGTGCCCCATACCCCTACCATTCATTTTTTTTCCCCTGTCCTGTCAGGTCACCATGCAGCCTGCAGCTCTGG
The DNA here is from genome assembly GCF_003343035.1 of Apteryx rowi. Classification (NCBI taxonomy): domain Eukaryota; kingdom Metazoa; phylum Chordata; class Aves; order Apterygiformes; family Apterygidae; genus Apteryx; species Apteryx rowi. The sequence goes on along the minus strand of NW_020449219.1, from coordinate 634,630 downwards.
TGCTCTTCTCTCTTACATGGAACAGTTCAAGTTTTTTGAGCCACACAGTGAAAGAGCAAGTGAAACTTTTAAACCTAGTTATTAAAGCACTCCACCAGGAGAGGAAAACTTCAGTTCCCATCTTCACTTCAGTGCACACCTATATGTCTGTATATGGAACTATCTTTAGATTAAATATTTACCTAGCCATTACATTAAGAGCTCAAAACCATGTTTCCCACCTCTGGGAGAAGGGTCCGAGCCACTACAAGGTCATAATTGCTCTCTCTGCTCTCTCACTCTCTCACACACACTTATTTATTTATTTATTTTTAACATCTTCCATTTCACAAAGAAACCATTAACGGAGTGTGCACCTCCAAGCTTTTTCCACATACTCTGTACTCACGTATCTAGGTTATTCTCATGGACAGGAGAGATTTGTGAGAGAAACTGCCATGACTGACACCTGCTTCCCCCTCCCCCTCCCTGCAAACTGGAGATGTCCTGTCCCCTCTGCGCCGGCTGGCACCGTCAGGCTGCTGCACATTTCGTATTCCCGGTCCTGTGAACCTCAACGTCTGACCTCGCCTGCAAAGGAAGAGATGAAGAGCATCCACAGTATCATTCTTTTGTGGCCAGACTGGGGTAATATAGCACTTCTCTGTGATTCTGAGTGCCGATGAGCTTTATTTTGAGTTAGTATCAACCAACTTTTGTCATGTTCAGTGGCCTCATATCACACCCTAAGAAAAATTTAATGCGCCCTATCTCTGAATAATGCAGAACCTGGGCAGATATGCAACACCTCGCCAGTCAGATTAGAGCATTTTTTAGCACAAAAGTGCTCAAAGGGAACCCCGAGGCCCGAGGAAGAGCTAGCTGACTATGAACTTCTCCTGGCTTATGCACAGTCTTGAGAACAGGAAGGTTTTACTGGTGTCTGAGACTTAATTACCCGTATTCTAACTCTACTTGAATTTAGGCAAAATGTTAAAATATTTTGCCTTAAATCTCCTTTGAAGAAATGAAACTTAAACATCAAAAAATGTACTAGTTTCTTTCTTTTAATTTTCTGATTAAAAGATTGACATAGAAAGGATAAAATTATAAATCCTCATTGTGCTACACATATCAGTCATTTATTTAAATACCCAGGATCACTGACTCTTGTGTACCAACATAGAGAATGAGAGAGCAGGCAGATAATATATTGGAAGCTGCATCTTTAATTTTTTCTGCATATAATTTGGGCACTTGTAGAGTAAAACAACCTCATTCTACAGCACAAACTCAGATTTCTCTATTAGTTCCATGGGTTTGGTACCCGTGCTTATTATTCTGCCTTTTCATGGAAATGGCTTCTTATTTGTCAGTGTCACATTTCCTTTGCCACATGTCATTATCCCATTTAGGAAGCAGGCTTCTGAATCCTTTGAAACTTACTTGTTAAAGGTTCTGCTCACATCTGTTTCTGGCCCCCTCCTCCTCCCTACGTACTCAGAGATGAAAGCTAAATGGTTAATCAAGATTAAAAGTAGCAGAGGACCAAGAAAAACATGGTGTGCTCAAGAGGGTAGCACTGCATTATTTTTCACACTTAATAATAATGCCTTCTGAATAGATCACTGTGTGTTCTCCTTTTTAACAACTTCCTTATACCTCATACTTAAAACAGAGCTTCAAGACTTGCATGTGAATCATGTGAATCAATGACAGGTTATCTGAAAGTTCAAATTAATTATATAGTTCAGCACAACTGCCACTTCTCACTTTCTCTACCTTAACTGATGAATGGCTACAAATGCTTCTGGGCAGGTCACAACAGGATTTATATAGGCACACAGTTGGGGAAAGACATATGTTGCCTCCTGTGTACTGATTTGCAGCAACCGTAGTGTAATGTTTGAACACTATACTCAGACTAAACTTGAAGGACAAGGAAAATGGGGCAAAAGGACCAAACTTGACTTAGGAGTCAAGTACTTCTGAGCTTATCCTGGCAATATACAAGTTTATGATAATGTAACTTTGTTGAATGCATCTTGAATCCTTTATCCTTAATCCTTTATTTTCAATATCTATTCTGAATCTTTATTCATAAACACACTGGTAAAATACATGTCTTTTTTGGTAAATAAAATAAGTCAAGTTTTCATTTGTGTAAAAAGATAACAGTTTGTCTTCAACACAGATAAAAATATCTTAGATTCTTAGATTTCCAAATTATTGTGTTTTATCCAAAAGTAAAACTATATGAAATGTGCAATACTATGAATTCTACTATTAAGGCTATCAGCCATCCTTAAAGTGTTACCACTAAGTTATAATATACAATTCTAACTATATTAATATTATTAAAAGAAATTCATGCAGCGTGAAGACACATTGGAAACCTACTGCTGTACATCAAAGGATATCCTGAAGTTTTAATACTGCAGGACAGCTAAGTGCCTAGCTGCATAAGTGAACTTAGCACACTTTGTCCACATGTTGCATTCCTCTGATATTTTGGCTGAGTTTTTGTTACTAAAATGCCTTCCAGATGCCATCATTGCTATTGCAGATCTAATCCAAGTTTAGAATACCTAAGCGGGGTGGGGCAGGGGGCAAGAGTCCCAGAATCATTTCTTCAGGGACTGGACTAATCATCTGGGAGCAATGTTTAAGGCTCTGTCCCAAATTTGTACTTCATACTAAGATATAAAATCCAAGAGGCAAAAGACCTGGTTTATCAGAATTTTATGATGCTTTGATATGTGTTTATACTCTTTTAAGATTGAATAGGCCTCCTCACTGAAAAACAGAGATCTTGTAATTCTGGTTTGTTCAAATAATAGCAGTAGATAAAAGTTAAAAAGTCATGTTTCCTTATAATGGAAATGAAATAAAGAACAGGGGATTGTTTTTTTTTTCCTTAGACAATAAAATAAACACTCTACTATTCAGTTACTACTTCATTTTCTGTCCTATGAACTGCATTTACAGCTAACCTTTACCAACATATTAGGCTGATAATGCAGTTACATTTCAAAGTGGTATTGTCAGATGACTGTATGACTGATGCTAACTCTTGGAAAGAGACGAATAATCCCAGATGTATTTATCCTCACATGAAGTCAAAGCAATAGCAATAAATATGTTGCATTTCTAGGCTTTTTAAAGGAACAATGGAAACAATTAACCCATACAGGTTATACCATGAAAGCATACTACAGTGTTTGTATATATTCACAGAGCCTATGCTTCTTTTATAAAACAGTACCATTTTAATGAACAGGAATTACCCTGAAAATATTCTTCTGTGCATATAGAACAATGCAGAATCAAGCTGTATTTGAAAATGTACTGAATTGTACTGATGAGACTAATTTCTGTAGGAAAATGCTACATAAAAAAGTAAAACTATTTTTTACATCTTATTCTGAAGCTAAATTTTAAGGTATAGAAATGTTCTGAGAAATTAAGTCTTCTGTTTCTTTACTGCAGTGTGACATTAGGTATCCTTCCTACGTATGATCATAATGTAACTCCCTTCCTCTGAAAAGATGTAAGATCACTGCTTTCTGTCCAAAAGTAAATGACTGCAGACCACACAGATATCAACTCTGCTAGCATAACTTGGGTCAACCAAGGTATAAACAAGCAGAGCCTGTATGCAAGTCCTAATATTTGAGCTATTGTAAGTAAAGCAATGGATCAGATGGCGCCACTTAGTATTTTACATCAAGCCAGGTAAACAAAGGGAGATATATGGTTTAAGTATTCGTATTTTGTCAAAGGGAGATTAGAGCTGCAAGTGGCACTGAAGAAAAAAAAAAAACAAACAAAAAACTGATGATACATAACTGTTTGTTTAATGAAAAGTGGTTGAAATGTTTAGTATTGAAATGTTTAGTATAGAAAGGGATGGGAAACCTCCCATTCTGCTGCAGTTTGATTCAGCCAAGCATGAGGTGAGGACATCTGTCTTCTTTGTCTCAGACTTCTCCCTGATATGACTCTGGTTAAATCATCTGTTCATAACACACTGCATTTCAGAGTTTAAAATATACAGCATTTAACGATGAATCAACTAAAAAATAAGGCTGATGATTGTCCAAAGCCTACTCTAAGTTACTTCAGAGAAATTAAGGCCCGGTCTGAACTCTAAGTTAAGGTTTAAACTGAATCCTTGTTGACTAGAAAACCTATGGAGATGCAGAGATGTGATGATGTAGATGTTCCCAGGTCTTCCAGATTTCTTGTTTGTAAACTAACAGGGATACTCAAATGTTAAAACACTCTCTTAGAGCAATGTAATGTAAAGTGTTTAATGTACTGTGTCATAGCGTATTGACACTAAAAAAACATGAGTAAAATGATAAGGTGAGTTATCTATAACATTCACTTGCTTTTAGAAACATTTGTAAGCTCAGCTTCCTGCTAAACTTTGACCAATACTAGAAAAAATGAGTAGCATTTTCAAAACTTTCTTTGAGAAAAATGCTATTTTTTAAAAAAATTCTCTTTACATCTATTAAAATCCTTAGAGGAAATTCACAGGGTTTTTTTTTTCCTTTTTTTCACATTCAACTTTTAATAAAATATAAAATTATAGTGCAAATTATCTAACTAACAATATTCTGATTTTTCTGTAGGTGCCTGTGTTTGTCTGCTCATGTGTGGTATGGATATGTCTCAACACCAGTACTTCTGTTTGGTTGATGCAAGGGGAGAATACTTACTGCCAAAGTTGAAGCTGTTTTTATTGCATGCAGTATAAGTAGTGTCCGTGTAGTCACATGAGCATGACATGACTGAAGGACTGTTCAGGACTGGCACTGCCAATCTGAAGCCCAAACTTTCTCAAACAGTATAACTCCCTGTCACCATGGACCAGTGCATCAAAGTATTTAAAACACCTCTTACACTGTAACGCTGTTGTCTTCCTTTTCCCTAGCTAGAGAACAGCTTTTCTGATGAGCTCCATCATTGTTCATTTTAAAGAGCGGTAATGTTCATTTTGGAAGGCAACATATAAGCACAGAAATTCACTTAATTTAAGGTGAGATGAAGCATATTTTAGTAATAATAGTTGTTATTATAACATCTGAAGTTAGTGTTTAAAAGATATGTGGTCCTCCAGCTGAAGTCCACCCTTCCAGCTGAAGAGTAACAGTTGCTGGTTTTTGGATTCAACATTTACTAGTTGTACCTATTTCATACAATATTTTTCCAAGCCTTGTACAGAGATTCTGCATCCCATGTCCTCTGTCACTTGAAAGGATACAGTTACTCTGGTATTGTCTAATAAAGAATTAGTAATGAACTACATCTATGATTTTAAAATTTTAATAAATAATGGCTGTTGATTTATATGAATTATATAAAACATTGGTGTATGAAGAGCTGTACTCTGAGGGCTGAACCTAGCTTCACAAAGAGAAGGAAATTTTTGTCTGAAAATAAGATAAAAATGATTTCAAAACCCTGCTATTATTGTTCAGGCATGAGAACAACCATTAACTGGTTTCACTATTTTCTCTGGAAAAGAGATGGCTACCCCTATCCATACCCAAATTAAGGTGGAAGGGGTTAAGCAGGAGTTAAAAGGTACTGACTGACCAACAAGTTTGCAGGGCTCTGTGAAGCAGGGGATGAGGTGGAAACGTAGGTCTGAACAGAGTGGTAGGACAGGTTTGCATATATAAGCTCTAGTTAGCCCCAGAGCTCTACTAGGGCAAGAAAGGGGTGAGGGGTTGCTTCAGGAATTGTTCCCCAGCCAGAATGTCCTGGAATAGTAGCTTGGTAGCTGGACAACAAAAAGGGAAAAACCTCTTAATCTGAAGCCCAGGCACAAAGAAACATGGATTTCCTTTTCTGCCTGTCTCTCTCCAAACCTCATAACCATATAGTCAATGTTTGGGACTACTGAAAATATAGTATTTATGCTAGCTTTAAACCTGTTGCTGGTGATTTCAGGATAACTGGCAAACAATTTTTGCTTCTCTGGCTGTGGTAAATCTGAAATCTGGGAGTCACAGCTGGTTCCTCAGAGTTGCAATGTTATGGGCCAGTTTAAGAGCTAATCACTTAGGACAGTGTTTTGAATAGTTTCCTTTGGCTAGCATGAACCTGAAGCACCACAGCCTATAGTAGGACACTGGGCAGACCACATGAGAGGTGACCAGCGTTGGTTTAGCTATTATGCAACATTATGTGGTATATCAAACCAGCAAGAGGCCTTTAAAAACTCAGATATACTGCATCAAAAAATAAAATGCTATTTCGTAATGTATCAGGAAAATAATCAGTCACTAAGCAGCTACAGATAGTGTGCTAGACTACATTAAACGGAACAAAACATTTTTCAGCAAGAAAACTTTCTTGTTTGCTACTCAAATGTGTTGATTCCCAGACTGTAAGACAAAAAGACAAAAAAGCAAGGTGCACCACTTCCACTGTTCTGCTCTCTGCAGAAGCTTCCTTTATTTAATTTCCAATTTTTATAGAGAACTGCTGATTCACGCAGAGTGGGCTTCATGAAACAGCCCTATGTCCTTAGCTCACCATTCACAAAGTGTTAACTCCTTGAACTCCAGTTCTTATGCATGTTTCTTGCCATCTTGTCATTATTAACAAGTTTTATACACTTATATTTCCTGGCATAAAACAAAGAAATTGTTCTAAATGATAACTCCAAAATAGTTTACTTTCCACATTAAATGAGTCTTGTGTTAACCCTTGAAAACAGTTTTGAATCCTTTTACCATTTTGAATATGCCAGCTCTTGCTGACTTTATTATCTAGCAGAGATATGTGCATCTCATTTCCAGTTCTTAAACTTCTTTTGGGAAACTTAGAACAGGGTACTTACCTTTTCATCGCTGATGGTCAGCACTGCAATGGGAAGCCTGGGTTTTGTAGATGCTGAGCTCCAACAGTCCTCACATAGGTCAGCAACTGCTGAGCTTCTCTGTTTCTGAAAAAGATTCAGAGAACATCTCACTAAATTATGGGCTCGGTATCTAACTGTAAATACTTGTGTTTAAAATGCAATTGAGGACAATTAAAAGCAGACATTAAATATATAAAAGCAAAAGACAGACATAGAGACTTAGTATAGCAATCACAAAGTCATAGATGGGGGCTAAAAATTATGAACGCAGACTTCCAATCTGACACATAAATTGCGACCTAACAAGCATCACTGTGAAAGTCACGCACGTACAATGCCTGCGCAGGGTGAATAGTGACAGTGAAGGGCACGCTGACAAGTTTGTGTCTATAATGTAATTACTCCAAGATGTCCTTCTGTGCGTGTTATATCATGTGGTTAGAGTGGGAGGGGGAGGAGAAAGCGTTTTTTTTTTTTAATCGGCAGTTTTTGCAGATACATATATTATACTTCTGCCCATAAATGAACTGTTTTTAATCTTATTCTATGTCCATGATATAATACCTTAATACATAGCCTCTTTATTATACATCTACAGTAACTTCATTATGTGAATAGATAAACTCTCATACTGCAGCTCTGCTATTTTAGATCTAGTTTTGAACCTGACAAGAGCATCCTTAGTGGAATCTTACCCGTTTGCATTTTGTTCCTTTTCCTTTATGGCATATTCACACACAAATGCATGTGAGCAGTATCTCTTTGCAGAGTAGCAGAGAAAACATATGCACTATATCTGTTTGAAGTGTTAAAAATAATGGCAAACTGGAGAGTAGGCTTAACTCAGCTGAAGTCATACCTAAATGTGTGTTCCTAAATGCACACAGAGTATAGTACCATATAAATATTGATACTTCCCGATACAACTACTAAGTACAAATACTCTTTAAGTGTTTCTTCATTTTCCTTTGTTTGCTTTCAGGAAACTTTACAAAACCTTTCTCAGGTAATCAAAGATCACATTTTTGTTATACAAATCAGAAAGAAAGAATACGGACATCTTTGCTCATATTAGGAGCTTCCCAGAACCTCTGTTAACTGAGCTGAATGACAAAAAAAGAACTACTTGTTGAGGAAAGATCCAGTGATGGCTGTTTAAACTGACAATGAGATATAGCCAACCTAAGTTTTTTTTTTCCTGAGTGATTAACTTCTAATGTAGTGATAACAGGGTTTTTTTTTTTTTTTCATATTAGCAGCTGAATGGTAGTTCATGGACCCTGTAAAAGTTTGTGGAGTTAGGTTACTGCAACACCTTAATTTCAGTTATGAGAACTTTGTTATTCTGGGGTCACAGGGACAGGCTGGTCTTGCTAACTCCTATGAGATGTAGAAAAGCTTTCTTTTAAAAAACTGCTGGTGAGTGAAAGAAAACTTGGGAATGGCCAAATCTGGGGAGAAATTCTAAATGAGCACTTATGGACTTAGGACTGCTGAAGCTAATAGGAGCTTTACCATTTAATTCCTGTTAAATAAATGACAGGCAGATGAGGCAAAATAATCTGCCTTCCCTTCACATATTTTATGAAATAACACATAAGGATAGATTTTATTTTTGCTCTTCCTCAGGGCTTGCAGGTTCAATGTAATTCAAAAGAGGATTTCCATGGCAAAGAGTTCTCTGAATATTTTTTAAAAGGGCATTTAAAAAGCAAACTATCCTGCTGACAATAAAATTGTCAGTAGTATCCTTCTGTATTATACCTTCTGCTAATGGATGCTGTATTATGAAACTGCTGGTGTAAAAGGCAATAGCTCTGAAATCAATCAGCCTGAAAGTGGTTTGCAAAAAGCTAGAAGAGTGGCAATATTCTCAGTGAGATGAAGTATAGAAAACCGCAAGCCCCAAGTGCATTCTTTCTACTTCACTGTGTTCTACTTCCTCTCTGTAAGAGTTCTGGATTTGTTACAAGGCTAATGAAAGAAAAAGAAAAAAAAAGAAAAAAGAAAAAAGAAAAAAGAAAAAAGCTGATTGCCTTTCAAACAGAAACTAGCATTTGTCAAAATTTATGGACCACTGGCAATCTTTTTTTTTTTCTTTTTCTATTTTAAAGCCTGGGATGAATCAAACATGAAACTCTGAAAAAATTCTCTTATTCTTGATATTATTTGTAATTAACACACATCCCTTACTATAGTGGGGGCAATGGGGCATGATTTGTGAGATATTTGGACAGAATGATGGATAGTCAGGTTGATAGATATGCTCTTTTATGTTTTTTTTTTCCCCAGATTTAGCCAAAAAGATAAAAAACAACACAGTGACATACTTAAGTTATTTGGTTTGGACTGATCTTCTTAAAAGTTTAATTTTGCACTGTTCAAGTTAATAGAAGCCCAGACATTAATGGGTTTAAGATCAAGTTCTAATAACATTAACATATTTTTCATAATCATGTGTGCCTTTGGCTGACAGTCATATTTAATGTTTAAAAGCTGAGCTAAAAAGACAAAAAAAACAAAAAAACTTTTGTTTTCTTGAGGTATCATTGAAATAGAGTTAATTTTGTTTATTGGGACAAAGTATGTCTCATTATCTCTGTTTTACAGTTGACAAAACAGAAGTGCAATGATACAATAGACCAGTGTTTCAGTGGGGAAATAGAAGCCTCTTCTCCTGCGGCCAGAATCATGTCTGTCGACTGGCCCACTGTGTCTGAGAAGTCTTTATGATTTTGTATAAAAGCATGTTAGAAATTGTCTTGGTTGCATTACAAGGTGTTCTATAAAAGTAGTTTCAGTGTGTCACAGCCTCTGAGGTTAAGGATTTAAAAGGCTATGGTTTGAGCGTGGGCAGCTGGCAGTTTCTAACTGTGCTTTATAATTATGACATTTCCAGACTAGTCCATATATTTGAAACAAGGTAATGATCGATTTATCTGTGAGATGAAGCCATTTTATTAGCACAAAAAGCCAGGAAGCAGTTTAAACCTAGCTGCAAGCAAGGTGCTTTACCAAATGATTTCTCAAGCAAGAGATCAAACAGTGTGGTGCCCTAAGTATACTACAGATCATTGCTCTGGCAGAGCAAGGTTACTTTAGATAAACATCCCTGCCTAAAATGAGATTTGTTCCTGTCTTACAAAACTGTTTTATTTACTGTTGGAACAGTTCGTAACTGGAAAAAGACATGGCTGATGCCAGATCATTAATCTAAAGAGACAGTTCTTTTAGAGTCCAAAGTTATGCCACTGTTTATTGAAAGAAATCAGAAAACTTTGTTGAATGTTCCAGCTGAGTCCATTCCCGGACAGACTTGCTCTGTTTATGCTGTCTCAGCATCCCCAGAACCAACAAGACCTAATCCTCTGACCAGCTCTGATGTGTTGCTCTTGCTCTACTCCTTCGTGCCTAGCTTGATGGATGAAAGGGAACAAGACGGCAAATCTCAGAAGCCTGTCTGTCATGTAGCACCCCATATATGTGGTGTCATTCATACTCCAAGCATCCTTGCCTGAGGCAACCTTAGTGTGCTAACGACTATTCCACATAGCTCTTTCTCTCTCAGGTCTTCATGCTGTGCGCCAGCACCCTTAAGCATGCATGCACCACTTTCAACCTACTTCACCAAAGAATATGGCCTCTCATTTATAACATGTAGCCACCATGGTAAGCCAGGCATACCATCAGCCTGTGGACTGTCACCAGAAAAAGAAGAAAATATAAAGGAAGGAAGTTTGCTTTTCTGTGTGTGGATGGAATACTCTGGAACTTACAGGTCTAAAAGGAATAATCCCAACAGAGCCATATCTCTGTGAATGAATAACAAACTGGGCCAATAGGTCCGTAATAGACTGAAGACCAGTAATATAAAAAACTGAAAGATATATTAAGTCTATTAGGGGAATAAGAAGGGAAGAAAAAGAGAACTCCTAATTTAAGCATCAGATGGTCCAGAAGGGCTTTGGCCCATCATGTATGTTTGTACCCTCAATGCATAAACATCAATACATCCTCGGAGTAGAAAAAGAAAGAGTATCAGAACGCCAGGCTGTGGAGATGATGATGTTGAAACATTTGGCATATACATGGGGCTGTGGGTCCCCTTTTACCAGAGCAACAGCTTATGACCATGTCAGGATATGACAAGTTAATATCAGTCCTGAGAGTGGACTGCCATCTCTATGCTTGCACAAATCCTCCTCTTGTTTCTCAAAACCATTTAGCAACAAAGACTTGTTCACTTCCCAGGGCTGATCAAAGTGGCCTCTACAGTATTGCCACCAGAATCATCTGAGAAGCAGAAATGAGGCATTGATAGGTAGGGAGTTTGGGTGTTTGCTTTTTTTTGGGGGGGGGGGGCATCCCCTTATCCTGAGAGGATGGAAAAAGACATCCCAAGGAAGAGCTGAACACAGCTCTTGGACACTGACTGCACAAGAGGAGACAAGGGAAGGTGTAATCTCAAACTTTGCTCTAGCACCCTTACTCACCCAGGGTCTTTTGCTTAGACTCATGGCATAATCATGGAAGAAAGCCTCTGACATAAATGGAGACTGGGCTGTAGAGAAGAGCCATATCAGTTCATCTGCTGAACACATCTCAACTCACCACATTCCTTGGGCAAGCAGAATATTCCTCACCAAAGAATGACAGCTTTATTTTTTTGTTTTCGCACAAAATATTTGCAGACTGGTGTTAGAGAACCTAAGTGAGTCTCATCCTCCTTTCAGGAGAATGACCAGACAAAAGTTGGCATACAGTAACTTCAGTGTGGAAAATCTGGGACAGTTTCCGTTAAACATAGAGGATTGCTTGTGAAAGGAGGAGGAATTGATGGAGCAGTATGCCAAGGAACTGCAGTGATTCATCTGACTTGCTTAAATACTTGCACTAGAAGAGTGAGGGGGAAGGAGTACTTGTCAACACCATAAATTCTAGGAAGCAGGAGTTCAACTGCTAACATTAGTGTAAGGTCCAAGTTTTCTTGGCCAAAGGTGACTCTGTTCCAGAGGTCTTTCCACTGGTGAGCCAAGTGAGGTAGTTGCCTCTGCAGCTACAGATTGGGAAAATCTGCTGGTTATGGAAATCACCAGCTCAGCAAGACAATTGACAGCCATGGGGATGAGGAGGCTTATAGACTTCATTTTTTGTTCATTGTACAGATACATATTTCACGTGCTAAATAGAAGTCTTTATTTCTCAGGTGGCTTGAAGGACCAAGACAGAATTTGTCCTGTCTTTGCATTCTCTGTCTTTCTTTTCATAAGCTGCCGTAGCTAAAGAGGACTTCTGGATGCATTTATCTGAATGGACTATTCCAGTTCTAGATGGGTACAGCAGTCAAGAACAACCTGAAACTCACCTACCATAGCCTTGATACTGACTAGTCCTGACCTAATAAAACTGGGCTTTCCTGAAGGATCTGGACTTCCCTTTGATTAATGTATGCTGTCTTCAGAAAGGAGGATTGATCTGTATGTAAATGTTTTCTCTCTTTTCTAAAATATTTCAAGGGGCAAGAAGTCCCAGGTTTGCAGGGCAGGCTGATTTGTAAAGTTTACTTCCTCTCAGCAGCCTTTCTATGCAAGGCCAATAAAGTTTGCTTATATTTGACAATGGAAAAAGTTTTTCATACTTGATGACAAGAAAGTATTACAGTAATTTATACCACATGCTTGAACTTCTGACTCAATGTCTTTTGGGAAGGAAGTCTCTTAGTTTTGTAGTGTCCTTCCCTCTAACCCCAAACTTGCAGCATGCAAGTGCCATTCATCCGTGCCCTGTCTCTGCATACAGCAGATCTCTTCTCAGTGAGTGGCAGCACTGTAACTTTTTGCAGAAGAAAGAATATATCGAGTCATGTGACAAGGACTGGATAGAGGTTGCAGGAGTTGATCCTGGGACCAGGTAAGGCAGGGAACGACAAGAGTCCATGAAGCAAGCCTTGAAATTCAGATTCAGCTTCCAACCATGGTTCATGTCAGGCATATTAACTTCCTTAACATATTCAATCCCTTGACTGGGCAAAGAGCCCAAGTTAGAGCTCCAGGAACAGAAGGCGGCTGGTGGAAAACTTTGTTTTTACATGCATGTGTGTGAGTGTGTGCTTGAGAGTGCATGCGTGTGTGTGTGTGTGTGTGTGTGTGTGTGTTTATAACTGGTAGGACTTCCAAGGAGATGCTCTTCTTCCAGCTGGAGCCCATACTCCTAAAACCATACTTCCTAGGACAATGCCTTAGGAAACAAATTTTCTGTGTGGCAGGGAAGGCTTGGAGAGGGAGAGGAGGCTAAAGGGAGTAGAAGGTTTTTCGTCCATTGTGCTCACAGGGTAAAAAAAAAATACTGTCTGGAGAAGCATTGGGGGAGAGTCATTTGGACTTTGGGAAGGATATTTCACAAGGTAGTTTTGAGGAGAACAAGCACCAATATGAAGATGCAGTTTAATTTCTTACAGAATAGCACCATTGGAAAGATGCTTTCCTAATCATATTTGCAGATGCCATAAATGCCCACTGGGAACTAATAGGAACAGATTAAAAGATTCCAGAGGGCCTTACCATCCTATAACATTATAACACTGGTATAATTTTCTTTCCACTAATTAATTGTTTCAAAGATCCATGTCCTGATTAGAACAGGGAAAGCAAAAAGATGGTTTAGCAAAAAAAGGGACAACGCATAATTAGAAAGGTTTGGATGGGAACTTGACTTAAGAATGGAACAAGGTGAACAATGAGAATAAAATTCTCATTAATTCACATCACAGGAAGCAAAGAGATTTCTTATCTTATAGATAGCTTATGATCAAAACAAGGTATCATCAAATTAGGTTACCTACTTTCTAGAGTACATGTGTTCATATCCCAAAATACTATTTCAGTCTGAGCTAATTGGCTTCCTTGTTGGCCTGTAATGGCAGAGACCAAGGACCAAAGACAAATGTGAGATAAATTCTTGTCAGCCCTCTGTAGGAGATCTCTGCAGTTTTAGAATTACTCTTTGCTGGGTATGCAATACATTCATTCTTTCATTACCTCTACGTTTAGAGTAGGTGAGTTGTGATACCCATAAATACAGGAAGAAAACTTAACTTAGGTTCATAGGGCTGTCGTACAGGCTTCTTCCCTGAGTGCAAAATTCATTTACAAATAGTAGCTATACTTTTAATTTGCTGCTTTCTAATTGTTATTTTTAACATTTTCCATATTCATGTGTTTGTAAGTTTGGAAAGGTATATTTTTTTCACCTACTTCATGTGTCCTTTCATATTCTTAGTGCAAGCACAGTGACAGATGTTTGCCACTATATCCTTAAAGATATCAAATAAATAATCAGTGTATCTTTGCTGTTGCAAAATGAAACTGAAAAATCAACTGATTTCAACAAGAGAATATTCCTTTGGCTGAAAGTATATCTTCTGTATACTAACATGTGTAACACTCATGTTGATACATGTTCTCTTAATCTGAAACTCTTAACTGAATCTAAATCTTTCCCAGATGACGATCATCTTTTTTGATCCATATGACCATTGTGCTAGCTAACTTGATATAGTTTGAAATTTTTCTTTCCGTGGCGAAATATTATTGGACTCAATCCCTCCAAGCTGGAATATGTGGGTTGTCCTCTCAGTCCAAATTTTTTAATCTGTCCAATTCAGTAGTTTAAATACCTTCCAGCGCAGATTTCAGGGCACTGGGATATACATGACTTCTAAACTTGTCCAGATTTGGATCCCAGGGAAGGAATGGTAATATAATCAACACTCGGAAAACTCAGCGGTTTCCCTACAGAAGAAGGTGCAAAAGCTGAAGGCCCAAAACTTTGCTGTGCAAAGAGCAGTGGGAGTATGGGGAATCTCTAGCACATCTGAATCAGGCTGGTTCCATCCTTCCTTCCTAACTTTAAAAACATTATTTCCTTGTCTGCCCTGCTATAATTACAAGTAAACTTTACTTTTCAGAAAGCTATAGAAGTATATTCTGTGGTGCAATATTATCCTCTTTGCATCTATGCAAGTTCACTGTGATCTTCAGCTGGACACCGAATAGATGTTAGTGAACAGACAGGCTCTGCTAATTCCTTGTCCTTTTCTCTGACTGATCTAGGAAGAATAAAAGTACCTCTGCTTGCTCCTCTCTCTCTAGGTTTTTCCCAGTAAAATCCAAACAGCTGTAAGTAACCACAGTGTACCATCTCTGTGCTGTGTGCTTGTAACACATTTGTACTGGAGTGAAAACAAAACACATTAATCTAATAAATGGCAATTCGAAACAAGTGAAGTAAAACAAATCTTGAAGAAAAGACTTAAGAAAAGAGTTTTCACAGGAAAAAAACAAACAAACACAGTTTGCTGATCACTAGAGATGCTTGGGGCATTCAGAATTAGAGATTGTAAAGCTATCAATAGCGCAGCTCAATAGCTTCTAAGCAAAAAGGAGTAGCAAAATGGATGCACTATTCCAAGTCTGCAAGCTGTTATAAGGATTTAACTTAGTTGTCTTTTTGTAATGTCTTTTGGAACTGAAATTCACAGCTTCTTCCTCTTGCTTTTTTGGAATATTTTACCAGAATTAACAGTCCTGCAGCAGCATAACTAATAGGAGGAGAAAATGCCCCCTACCAAAAAATACTTAAGATTTATTTAGAAAAATCCTTAGGATTTACTCCAAAGTTTGAGAACAAATGATTATTTTTACAGCATATCAGACTAACATCAGAGGCTCTGGAGGTTAATATGCAATAATTCACTGACTACCACAGCCCTTGCTGTCTCTGACACAGATGGAATTAAAGGCATAGACACATCTGGATTAGTTTAATCATTTCTCGATTATAACAGGGAATGAAGGAGACAACTAACTAAATCCATTTTTGTTGTTTATGAACATGTGGAGTTTTTGACCATTCTCACTGTAAATAATATCTGATCCAAAATATTTCTCATTCTGCATATTAAAATAATGTATCCAGTTATCTAAAGAGAATAACTAAGGCAAATAAAGAGGCGATAGCTGTAAAACATAGCTACATTAGGAAATAATTAACTATTTAAACAAGCAATAAGGCTAGCTTCCTGTTCAGTTCTAGTAAAAGGAAAAAATAGACAGCAGTAATACTGACAAGACTGGTTAAAAATTATTCACCCAGTAGATTTGCACTGTTTCTCAGCAGAAGCCTGACCTTTTGGTAATGAACACTTTCTGTAGGATTTCCCATAAATAAGAAAGACTATTTCCTTTTTTATCCTCCAGAGAAAAGCTGAACTTTTACATGGAAGAAAAAGTTAATTATCTGTGGTAATGGTCTAAATTGTGTGAGCATTTGAAAGACTAACATATCTGAACTGGTGAATGATTGAGGTGATCGGCAATTTATTTGTAGAATATTTTGAATTATAAAGCTTTTAGAGACTGTCTGCGTCCCTGCCTGCTGCCATTTAACTCCCTACAAGCAGGACCTTAACCAAACTCAAAGCAGCAGTCTAGAGAGCTCCAAGTCTTCCTCTTCCTGCCAAGTCTTTATTCTCTCCACTCAGGGTTACTGAAGTGTCAGTGTCTTCTTTCCCTGAGACATCTTCTTGAATGTGGACATGGGCACGTTGCAGTTCATTTTGAACTTGTCATGCTCTGTCTTCCTTGATAACTGTCCACCAAGGATATTTAGGAGTTTTCAGTCTGAGGCAGATGCATACCTGCAAGGATATGTGTTCAGATCTGTGAGCAGATCTGTGAGCAGATCACAGATATGTGAGCAGATCTTCCATATGTGTCCCATATGTATGTCACTCTCTAGCAAGAAATCCTCAGAGAGGGAGAATAGTACCACCTAGGTATTGTGGTGGATCCTTCTAAAAATTCATTGGGAGAGAAAGCTCTGTGTAAATTTTTGTTTGAGCAGCGAGAAGAGGTCCTAGAGATTTTTTACTGCAGCCAACAAGGGGAAGTGGGCAGAAAATGCAACAGGAGAAGTTCTGACTAGATATTTGGAAAATTTCACAATGAGGCCACTCAAACTTTGGAATAGGTTGCTCAGAGCAGCTGTGAAATTTCTATCATTGCAGATATTCAAAATTTGTTTGGACAGGACTCTGAGCAACCTGATCAAACTTTGAAGTTGGATCCAGCTTTGAAGCTGGCCCCGCTTTGAGGAAAAAAAACAGGTTTGGACCAGATGACTTGTAGAAATACGTTGCAAGGCAGATTTTTTTGTGATTATATGATTTAGTTCAATTCGTAATGACGTGCCATAAATGTGGACTCTGATCAATTCCAGTTACTACAATAACATTGCAATAATATTTCTGCAATTTGCAACAAAAATCAATGTGCTTTGTTATGACTGTATTATAATTTTTCTACTGTAGCTCCCACCTCCTCAATAGATGTCAATAATAAAGTTTGAACGTGAGCTCTTCCACACCGAAGCACAGCCTGAGGTCATTTTTGTTAAATGAATAACTGAATTAACAAACTATGGCAATAGGCTGGCATCCTTTTTCTGAGTGTAAGTTATAAAGAGAATACAGCAAACACTTTGTCATATTATGGTTGGAACATCAGCTACAATTATTTTCCTCTTCTGTTTTTAAAAGCTTATTAAAATCATATTTTCATACAGATGGAAAAAAATCAAATAATCACAACATGAAAAGATTTTAACATAAAAAGTAAGTGCTTCATACTTATGAAATAGAAATGGGAAATTACTAAAAAGTGAGCAGATCTTTCAGACCACTGGGTTTTGTTACATGTTGCAAATACAGGTTTAAGAAGAATAAACCCACAAATTCCTCTGTGTCTGTGTGTTTCTTTTTCAATAAACAATGCTACTATTTTGTTATTTATCAATGGGATTTACAAAAATGTATTGAAAAATTAAAAGATTATTTTAACCAAAATCTCCCACTGAAGTTACTGGCACAGAATCCATTCTTATCAAGTAGCTGACTGATAAATCAAAAATTCATATTTTACTTTTCTTATATCCACAAAACTGTAAGGGAAGAGGAATAGGTTCAATGACCTAGTGCACTTCTCAGCAACCTGCAAATTCAGATTCATTAACTTGTTTCTACAAAAGAGCCACATTGCCCCTTTTTACAAGCAAGGAAACTCTCCTACTCTCATGTTCACAGTATAATAGTATGACTTAGTGTGAATAAAATCTCTTTAATTACTCTTGTAATTTCCAGGACTCTGTAACTGACTTTTGGAGCCAGCTATTTCAATTTTTTATCTTTGCTTTTCCTATAAAGTCTTGACATATTTAAGTTACATTTTTTCTCTTTTCCTAAACCTTCTTTAAAAACCTTTTCTTTCTTTATCCCAGCCTCCATTTGAACCATATGTTGATTTAACATGTGTTGTGCAATTACTCTACAAAGAAGATCCAAAATCCCTCTTCTGTATCCTTGATAACTGCCTGGTATTTAGTATTCCCTGCAGTATTGTGTTTCAGTAAAGCTAACATATTTGCAGTTGATTTCCCTGTCTGTATCATTTATGCAGATTAGAAACATAAAAGGATTTGGAGTCATGGCACCTGTTGGACTTCACTCTGTATTTATTTGCAGATTTACACTTTACATCTGACATGTAATCTGTTTTCCGTTTCAAAATAGTTTCCTTTCCATTGCCACATTTGCTCCCAAATAATTCCCTTGCCATCTCTCCTTTCTCCATCAGAAAGCACTGCTCACAACAAAGACATGAATAAGGCACAAATAAAAACTTGTGCAGGGTGTATGTCAGATTTACAGCCTTAAGAAGAATTTGCAAAAGAAGTAGTACTGGTGATAGTACTCACTATACTTGCCTTCAGTTTTATTTAAAGTTTAATTATAATTTTTATATCATTATCTTCGCTATTGTTCTCAGTATTATCATCATTATTGTCATTATTATTACTGCTCTCACTAATCTTCCAAAAGAAGCAGAAGGCATAACAACTAACAGTAGTGCTTCATGTTCCAAATCATATTATTAATACTATTTTATTCTTCCTGTTATAAGAAGTAATGGGGAAATTCAAATCGTTTTGATAGATGCTTTGCTTTGCATACACAACGAGTGGAAATTCTGACATGTAGTAATACTCTTCAGGCAACTTCTTGAAAGCAAATAGTTTATTCTCCCTGCTCCCACATACCCTTCCCTTTTATAAGCTCCCTAAGACTTCAACAGGTTGACTAATTCTCTTCTGAGCACAAAATATTCAAAATTCAGTACTCATTTCATTGAAACTTTAAATGATTTTCCAGTTCTCAAAAGGCAGTCTTCATGCAAACTACTGTCGGTGCCTTGCGGCTGGGTCCTGAGGAAGTTCACTGAGAAATGAATAAAGAGCATTGCTAGTGAAGAGCCGGTGCAGAGCGGTGACAGGAGCCTTTCCAAACTGATTTAACCCTCTGCAGTGAGATATCAGAAGGGCTTAATACTCTGAAACCATATTCTCTTCGCTATTAGATGTATGTACCTTTATGTTAGCAAAACAAAACTGCTGTCAAATTACCTGAGGAGTCTAAAGCAAGTGGACAGTATCAAATTCCTTTTGGGCCAGAAGTTGTTGGATTTGAAACAACTAATTTGCTGCATCTTACAGGAATTAATTCTTTCTTCATGCTATTCTATATTAAGCAGAGTTGTAAAACAGTTTGCCTCTGTCTATACTGCTGTGCAGGACACTGCTTCAGGGCACCTTGAAAACCACATTTCCTACAAATCCCATGCTGCTTAGCTGTTGGAGTCCCTTCAACTCTACCTGTGATAACCATGTCTCAGGATATCCTATCCTCTATCTGCTTAGGACCTGCTCAAGTATATGCTTTGTTTGTGGGCGAGCTTGGTCGCTCTTCGGTTGCCCTTGAAGCTTCACAGCTTTCATGTGCCCATAAAGCAGCATCATGAGACTGGGTGACAGTCTTTCCTGTCTGATCCTAAATGTCACCTCCTGCAAAGGATGGTGGACTCAGAGTTTATTCTGCCTGCAGAAGAAAACCAAAGGCGAGAAGACATGTTTGGGAAGTGCCTTGGGCTTCAGAGATAACTGTACACATAGAACCAGTCCCAGGTAAAGCGTATTTCTGGTTAGAACATCGGAAAATGTAAAGAATTTGGATGAGAATCACACGTGCTCTGCTTCAAAAACTCTTCTCTCACCTATTCCAGAGGATCTTATCAAAACTAGATGGAGCTAGTAAGCATGAAGGGGGTGGTAAGTAAAGGTGGGAAACACTGGCTGGATTCTTGAATTCAAATATCCTGTGACATTCATGAAAGATTAGAATGACCTGATCATGGGCCCCAAAATAGTGCTTTTATTTCATTTTGGATAGTCAACTTAAACTCACTACACACACACACACACGCACACACGCACACACACACACACACACACACACACACGTTTTATATATGTGTGTGTGTGTGTGTATATATACGTCATGTTCTGAGTGTAAGTTTTCTATACGTATAATGAGCATTTTATATATATATATTTATTTATTTATTTATTTATTTATTATTATTCTTTTACTCATTTCCTTTTACTAAGATTGCTAGCACTTTCCCTTTTTTATGTTGAAGTGCAAAGACTACCATGCAGGACTAAGTCTGCCCAGTTTTTCTGGTTGTGCAGAAAACTGTTTGCATTTGAATGCTATCAATGCTATCACAATACAAGGTCACAAACAAAGCAGGGTACTATTTGAGCTTTTCATTTCTGAGAAAACATTTCAAAATGCTCCTGAACAATAGATTGTTCTAGATCTGGTTGACATTCTATAAACATCTAAAATTTGTAGGATATTTTTTAATGACTGGCCCTTGTTCAACAATCAACAGCCCCTGTTTATTCAGTTTGTTGGACTTACTTTCTTTGCTTTTTACATTTGTATATCTGTAATAGGTTTCAGGACATCATTTATCAAACTTCTTTTTAATTAGCAGGGTATAGTTTCAAAAGTGGGCTTGGTTTAAATTTGCTTTTATTGACTCCGCTAAGAAGAAATGTTAGAAATGTGAAGTTCCTACTGTATTTTAGGGCACCATTTAGATGAGAATTATTTTATTAAATTGTATAAGTGTTATTAAACTTTATTTTAACCTTGTAGCCAGTTATGGTAGCTCTAATAAATTATGCAAAAAATAAATATTCAAGCAAATAAATTTTAAAGGTTAAAAACCACCAACAGTACATTATATTTGATATAACATCAATTAATCTTAGATATTCAATAACCTGCTGCCTTAAAATATTAGTATTGAGTAAAGATGTGCATATCATTCAACAGAAGCTGGGCAGAAGTATGATTTAAGTAGCCACGAGACAGCGGTGAAATTTACCCACTCTAATCTGCCTCAGCTCTCTGTTGTCCTTGATCATATTATACCAGGAATTAAATTCAGATGCAATGAGCTGTTTACTCCAACAAACTCTGTGCCAAAAAGTCTTAATCTAAAAATACATCTGATTCTTTAGTGCCTATTAAT
The DNA here is from genome assembly GCF_003343035.1 of Apteryx rowi. Lineage (NCBI taxonomy): Eukaryota > Metazoa > Chordata > Aves > Apterygiformes > Apterygidae > Apteryx > Apteryx rowi. Next base: position 613,276 of record NW_020449219.1, on the reverse strand, counting down.
AGGATGCATGTGATATGTAATGTAAAACACTTAAGCTCTTCCTAATGTAACAGATTTTAAGCCATATCCCGAGTACATTTTGGATGTACATATGCCTGACCATGATAAGCAAATATTTTTTGAAAGTCCATGGGTGCTTGACTTCAATGAGGTTACATGGGGTATAAGTCAGAACAGTACAAGCCCTAGGAGTTTTTATGAGGCATGACTTTCTATGAATTGGTACTTTTTTATAGGACTCCACCATTTGTTGACTAAACAAAATAAAAAAGAATTATCTTCAGAAAGGCCACTCACCAGTTTTCAAGCAAAGATCTATAGCCAGAAATAAAATATTGGACTACTTTTTCCATGCTCACTTACTATGATTAATTTCTTCTGTATAAACTGCAGTTTAAAACACATTTTAGACACTAGAAAAATAAGAGATATCAAGATTTAAATGAATTTGTCATAAAGTCTTCCAGTTCCATAAAGCAACCACCAAAACATTTTTTCATGAAATAACACATTTTTGGAAAATGTAGAAATACATCAAAGCTCCTTGTTTGTACACCACTCATTTATAGAAATTAGACTGGTAATTTTTCTTTCAAATTTCAAATATGGTTTTTCAGATTGCTAGAATTGGTGCAGAACTGAAAGAAACGACTTATATTATAGTGGTAATAGTCTTGACTAATGGGGTTTACACTGAAACCACTAGAGCTATGTTAATTTACATCAGGCAGGGATATTGCTCTTATAAACGGTTTGAGTCTCAGTCTTACTAATACTAATAGTATATATTCTCCATTTCAAAAGGGACCCTCATTCTTGAAGTGAAACACATTGGAATATTGGGAATGTAAAAATAAAAATATTCATCAGAATCATTTTAGAATGTGATATAAAATGGCTTGATTATGGAAATGTGTCAGGATTCTCTGCAGTTAATAAACAGACAATAGACACTCTACACCATCACTTATGTCATTTAATTCTTTTGAGCAAGAATGGGAAACAAGAGATTTTTAGTCCCTTTAATAAAATAGCAGAAGAATACAGAAGTGTTATAAGGGAAACCATGTAAGAAATTATGACATTGATGGAATTGTGCAGTAAGATTCTACCTAGATTAACCAAGATGATTTAAAGAATTATATGACAGCCTACACAGAGAAACTATGGTGGCCCTTGAAGACGAAATATTGTACAAACCTGTATTTGGGTCCATAGAAACTGGGAACACAGGACCTCAATACTCTATCTTAATGATAATATCATATAAATGTCTGTATAAACTAATACTAAACTTTAAAATAAACTTCTGTTAAACTTATTTAGCTTATTTTTTCCACTGTTAAAAGGATGTTCCTGGGACACATTTTTCTGATATCTAGACTTTACCTTCTGCTATCCAGCTAAATTTATTAGCAGACAGGTTTTACTGAATTATACTTTTATTCTTTCATCAATTATGTCTCCACTCAGTCTTTGCTTTTAGAAGGTGAATAAAATATTTCAGTCTTAAATCATATAACTGGGTCTCCATTCCTCCTAGTAGACCTTTCTGCATCTATTCCAGGGTAAATGCCCTTCCTCTAGATGGTGAGTTACCAGCACTCTATGTAGTAGTCCTCTATTCCAAATGAAACCTGGGGAGAAGTCTGTAGAATGACTTCATAGGAATATGGACCCTGGAAGAGAGGATTCATGCTGTTGCATGGCAGTTTCCTAATGCGGACTACCAGCTAAGCAGGACGTGAAGTCCTGCTATGTAGAACACCTGCCATGTAAGTTAGACAACACTTAAATCACACAGATTGCTTTTGTCCACGTGGTTGTGTCTACATTAGTGAGCAGTGCAGTTCAACAGAATGGATCTATACAACATCAGCAGGTGCTGAGGGTGCAGTGTCCATACCACAACCTTTCAAGGGTTATATTTCAGAATACAGTACCTCTTGCCTGATCCCATAGGCTCTACATGGTGTTTGGAGCACATTAGGCGTCCTTAAGGAGTTTCTGTTCTGGATTCATTTCCTCTGAAAGAAATCTGGTTTCCATACCTTGAGATCTCTCTAATGCAAACCACAGCACCATAAATGAGATAACCAGGAGAGTTTCTTCAAATGTGTACTCCTGATTCCAATTAAAATGAGAAAAATAGACCCACCCTTTGTCTCCCTATTCTACAGCAAAGTATTGGAATGGTATTTATTTTGCCATTGATTCTTGTTAATATCAGAATTTGTGTTATGCTGTACAGCATAGAATAAAACATATGGGACACTTCTGAAAAATAAAAATCATGATGCTGAACCAGTAATACATTGCTGATGGTTTGAATTAAAAAGAATAATGAATACATTTTGGAGTAAAAAAATATGAACAACATTTTTTTCTCTATTTCTTTCTTTTCTTTTTCTTTCTTTACAGATATGTGATTACTTCATCTTGATTTGCTTGTGAAAATAGAGAGCTCCTCTTTGGATTTATTCTTTATTTCTCTCTTTATATGATCAACAGCTATTGGACAACACAGCAGGGATGCAGACAATAGACTGTTTTGTTCCAAAGGACATATGCAGCTCCTTAACAAATATATTTAGGTCAACATTGTACCATTTTGACACAATCCATATGCAAGTAGTGGTATGGATCTGGAGAAGAGTGAAGCTTTTTGGCACCTGAAGTCTTTGGTTTACAGTGGCCCTATACAGTTTCCAGATTTCCTGGAGCTTCTCCTGGTATTCATGCTGATCTGGATGAGGGGGAACATACGGAGATATTATTCTGTGCACTCCTCTGAGCTTTCTGATTGAAAATATAGTTACATGTCCACTTGCTCAGGGAAAAGCTGATATACTTTGATGGTTATTGGAAAGCCTAGAAACAACGTGCTTCTTGACCTTTAATCATAAACCTTGCTGCCGTTCCTTTACAGACCTGCTGTGCAAGCATTACCCTTCAACTTTCCTTCTGGCAGGGGACTATTAGAGCATACCTGTGTATTCAGCAGCACAGCAAGGTCATCCCAGCTCAGAGAGACACTTGCAATAAACAGCAGTGAAGCAGATAATGCTTTGAGACCTTAAAACATTTTCCACAAAATTTTATTTCTTGTGCAGCTTCTACTGACAGACTCTTTAAAGTGCAGTAAATACACTCAGCAAAATATTTTTGTGATATGTGTGTTCGCTCTGTCTCACATTGATCAAGTGTTTCAGCCTTGACTTTCAGCATGATATTGGAAATGTTCAAAAACCATGGTGAGTAGCACATGCCAATCTTTCAAACATTCTGGACTGACCTACAGTTTGGGGGAAAAAAACTTCTGCCAAATTATTTGGGAAATCCCAGGTTATTTAGCTTCAACATTTTATATCACTAATGGGGTTTTAAAACAATAGCAAACAGTAAACCAGATTCTACTCTCAGTTATGTTAGTCATTAGAAGAAACTTCTTTAAAGTGTTTTGAAACCAATTACTTGAGGTGAAGTTTGAGACCAATAACCTCCACACTCTGTATAAATCTAGTGTATATATATAAAAATTTCAGTCTGTGTTGGTATACAGGTGTCTACCTGTCCTGTATTATAATTGAACCTTATTCTTTTATAATCTATGACAACACGATCTGTAAGTCCTACTGTAGTCCTAGAAAAAAAAAATCATTTTGCATTTCTGAATGCAACTGATCTCACACATTTTCTGATTTCTGTCTTGTGAGAGACACGTAAAAAACATGAAATTGCCATTGCTTCAGAAATCAAACAGAAGAACCAGTCCACTGCAGCTGAGGGGAGACTGATTAAGAACTGCATCTGCCTTCAAAAACTAAACACTATGTAACTCACAGCTTCCTCCTAGCTAAAGGGTCGTTGTTAACCTTTTTGGCAAATGGTTGCATGGTTGTTTCTAAGTAAATGCATAATTACCACAGACCTCAGTGGAACAAGGTTATGTATAAAGTAGCTACTGTAGTTTTGCTTACGCTCAGAGTTTTCCAGAACAAACATTAAAGTTATTTACAAGACTATTAATGACAGAAGTCATCTTTCTTTACAAGAAATGGGTGTTAACTGTCATGCCTAAGAGACTTTTTTCATCCAGCATTGGTTTTTGCTAGGAATTATGTCAGGAATTTGCCAGGATTACCATGCTGAATAATTAAAATTTGAATCAATTTGAATCGATTCCTCCATAATGTTTTATAGTAATCAACATGCCAATAAGCCATGTCAACAGAATTAGCTATTGTCATTTACATAACCCTTGTATATAAGAAAAACATACATTAGCCAGCTACCTTTTGTATACCCTTACTCCAAGTCAGATCAATTCATTTTTAATTATATACATAAAATAATATTAATACAGCTCTGTTTAAAATATTCATGGAATTTAAAGGCAATGGTTACCTTTAGATCATCAAGTCTTAAAAACATCAGCTAATAATTTTGAACAAAATCTATAACTTCAGTCTGAGGTATCTGTTAGAAGGACATCCAGTTTTGACTGCAGAAATGAAAGAAATTAAAATCTTCAGAGCCCAATAGTAAGCAGCGTCAAAGGGAAGTTGCCTTCACTGTTAAAAATGTCTTCCTTGTTTTTAGTTCAAAATAGAGTTAGCAATAAAGGGTAGCTCCAGGAACAATTTTCAGGATTTTTTTTTAGAAAGTCAGCTATTCCTTTGTAACTCAGAGTTTTGAGTGCTTGATTTTCATCTTCTGTGACCAACCAATGTTTTCACTGTGTACAGTCCTTTGACCCAAAATGCCAAGCTTTAAACAAAGAATGTTTTCAACTACGTGGAAACAGGAGGCAGGATCTAATTTGCTGCATCATCTTTTAAATACAGTTTTGTTTGGTCTTACCTTGGCAGTAAGTGTTAGACCTTCTTTCCTGATGCTCAAGCACTGTAGTTCTATAATAAATATTCTCTAGCACTCCTTATAAATTACACTGTGCAATCACACTGAAAAAGCTAATGAGCCCTCATACCATAACATTATGGTCCTAAAGTTGTACTTATCAATAGTCAAAACATTCTTCTAGTATGGTGCTCATCTAATACCTCTCCTTGTCACTGAGATGGCTGTTGTCACCCTCATATAAAAACCTTATCTATGTGACCATATTATATGAAAAAGATACCTTCTTAAAGTTGCTAGGATCAACTAGGTATTCTGTTGATGCCTCAACTGTCTAGAGCAGAGGGCTTCAGAAGTAACAGTGTCTACAGACCTCTTGCAAAGCCTTTTCATTTCTAAGGGAGCTTTAAATCTTGTTATCTGTTGAACATAAAGTTATTCTACTGCAGGTAAATTTTGTGTAGTGGCCATAGCCTGAAAGTCTTCTTTTATTAAGTAGCTTACAAAAGTAACAGCTTTGGAACACCTAGTTTGGACAATCTGAGGGGAAAAAAAAATCCCAGAAATAAAATAAAATAAAAAAAACAGTGTTAACATATGGGAACAGTGTAAACAGCTAAATAATGTGGTGTACATACAGGTTATACTGTAATGGTCATAGAAGCATAAAGGGGTAGAAGAGCTAATTTCCAACGTATAGCTAAGAATTTGGCCAATATCAGCTGTATTAAAAGGCTATTGTCTAGGCTGGAAAGAGATCAGGGTGTTGGCTGCCAGACTAACTACAGGAAGAAGTCTCATACTGATCTAGCTAGAAACAGCTAGGGTCCAAACCAGAAACCAAACTAGTCTAGTGGGACACCTTTGGAAGTAATGTAAAGTAATTTTTTGAAGCTGAATACAAATGATATGGGTATCTTAAAGAGCTGAAGTCTCTTGATAGCTTCTGGATTTTGACAGTGAGGAAGAAACTATCATAAAAGATACAGTCTTGGTGATAAGAATTCTTGGTGATAGGAAAACTAATGTAAATCAGTTTGTCTGATGGTGATATATATATAAGATTATAGTGGAAGAAATGGCTTGTGTCATTAGAAACTGGACTGTGCAACTTGCCATAAATATTCCCTAGCTGATCTGAACCTTGTAAGTTTGGAATTTGGCTGGTTTGTGAGAGCTGCATGTTTATACTTGCCAAAATATATGTTTACTTGCTGGCAATGTGTTTTACATTCTGGGTCAAAACATGAGCTATATAGGTAAGAAAATGCTTTCCTATGTGCTAGAAATCTCTTGAAGATTTTTAGAACTCCTGGGCCTGATTTCCCTTCTGCGAACAACGGAGTAAAACAGGCATAACTCCATGGCAACCTGCAAGAGGAGAGTCAGGCTCCATCTGGAGCTCTGGAAACATGCATGTGATTTTAATAGCAGGTCAAAACTGCTGGATTTAACTAATGTCCAAAAGGAAATGCTGCCAACAACTTCTCAAAAATAATGGCTCTCCATTACCATTTCTCTTCTCTATTTATTCTCTGCTATCCCTATCCTTGGAAAGGCTTAAGAGAAGACAAAAGCATCGCAGAATAAACTAAGGCCAGCAGTTCTTCTTGTGATGGATTGATAGGATAAAAACCAAACAGACAAATAAGTAAACTCAGTTCTGCAGGCATCTAAGACCTACATCATTATGATTTTCTTGTACCCAATGACTTGCTAATCAATTATCTGTCATGATAATCACACTTACCTACAATTTGGGAGCCAGTGCAAATCTAAATTTGTGACAGAGTTTCTTACAAGGAACTCTACTTATAGGTTCAGCTGCTTTTTCAATGTGTGAGGTTGTCAGAATGGCATAAGAGGCTATTTCATATTGACTGTATTACAGTCCCAAATTAACTGAGCAACTTCAAGATCCCTATTCAAAGAACACCAAAAGTTATGAGGTTCTAGTCAAATATAGATTATAAAAGGAAAGCTTACCACCTAGGAATCCATGTGCTACCACAGACCTGAAGGGACAAAATTTTTGTGAAAGTGGTTTTGCAGTCCTCTTAGGGAACCAAAGTGGAAAAAATCTACTAAGCTGGATTCCATGCAAGGACAAAAGGGTTCTGAGACACTTGCTGTAATTCTGCATTGTGTTTCCCTGCAGATACTTTGACAGATAAATAAAAACACATGCTACAGCTACAAGTTTTCAAGCTAAATAGATGTAGTTTATGATAGTGAGTATAGAAAGTGTAGGTTTAATATAGAAAGTATAGGTTTCAACACACAACGTATGGACTCCCAAAATCACAAAGAAAGGCTTACATTAAATGTGTTTCTAAATTAACTTCTTTGTTCTGGGACAGAAGATAGAAGGGCTACATCAGATATCAGATCTAGCAGATCAGATTAGATAGAATAGATCCCTAGCAGATTTTGTATCAGATTTGGCACTTTGACTGTTTTGCTTCATCTCATCTTGTTAATTCTTTATCCTCTGTAAACTAGATTCTATCTTGGAATATGTTATATTCTGTAAGTAAGGCAGACTTTTTTTAGATTGCTTATCACTGTATGGTGGTCAGTTTTTAAATTCAACCACTGAACTAGAAAAGGAGTGGAAAAAAAATCAGCATAATAAAATATAAAACTAAATACTTATTTTAAGTTTTGATTCAATTAAATGCTTCCTTCCTCCAGGAAAAATGTTTTGTTTTCAAAGAAAAACAGTTGAAATGAAAGTCTAGAATTTCCTATCATTCACAAAAACAGTGGGAGTCGGATTATCCTTTTCCTGTTTCCTTAACAGCCCACTTGCACAGAGTATGGAAAGCTAGAATTCAGTTCTCTACTTTGGATGATCTTCCTTTTCCACAGATATTCTCCAGACACTAAAAAAGTGCTGTGAACCTTTTTTGTTGTTGTTCACTTTTTTATGTCATACTTGAAGTTATCGACAGCTTGATTCAGACCTCTGTTCTGAATCTAGCAGAGAGTATATTTCATTTGTTTTCCTAAAATATGTCGGGCGCCCAGACCAACAGGCTAGAAAATCTTCTAATTGTTCTTAACAGAATTGTTCAGTTTTATATAAAATACTTTAAAGTTCTGAGCCAGAATCAGAAAGCGAGATAGATTCCCTTGGCCAGTGGCTGGGACATTCACCTGCAAAGTAGATTCCTGCTCTTTTCCCAGATAACCTATCATGTGGAAGCTGAAGTTTTTTTCCTGCATAGTGGAAGAGACTTTCCTCAAACTAAGGAAAGACTATGCATCTCCTACATCATAGCCAGGAGATCTACTGCTTTCATACGACACTACTAAAATTCTGTTATTGAGGAACAGGTAACTGCTAATGTTCCCTGCTCCTCATGACAAAAAAGTTTATCCAAATGTATTCCATAAATTGCTTTAACTGTATTTGTGGCAAATAAACTGTTAACAAATAAAGTGACCCTTGTTCTTTTTTAAAGACAAAACCCCAGCATGCTTCTACTCAGAAGAAGGCTCTGTAAGATGTTCGTTGTGAGGTTCTGTGTTTAGTGTCTCTGGGGGACTCCAGAGAAAGTTTTCTTTGGTATTTCCTAAGTTTTAGTCCTGGAAACTCTGAAAGTTGCTTGGATTTCTTTCTGGCTAGGTCTACTGGGAACACCTTCTTGTCTTCAGTTTCTGCCTTTAGAAACTGAGTAAAACTGAGGGCAGAACATGGTCCCACAGCTGAAATTTTTTTCAAATCAGCTGATGATGTGGGACCTGAAACACAATATGGCTCATTTTCCATAACCATTTGGCTCTGCAAGGACCAAAGGCTCATTTTTGTCACTAACATATTCAGCTGTAAGTGCTTATAAACAGGTATGTTAAGTTTGAAGGGAAACATTTTCTGATCTTTTCAGTATTCACACAGAGGCTACATTCAAACCCAGACAAACTCAGACCCACGAGGAACAGCTGATAAAGATGGTAATGCAGAGATTGCTCTGACACTGAGGTCCTATCTGGATCTACAACAACAGGAAGGGAAGGGCAAAAGAAATGCAATGTTCTTCCTTCCACATCAGACAATGTGAAGAAATAAAGCCAGGAATGAGAACATGAGAAAGAACTAAGGAAAGCAGAAAGGGCAAGCATACAAACAGGATACAGAGGTGACCAACGAGATGAGATGAGAATGAGAATTTATCAGCAAGGGAGTGGCTGATCTGAATTTATTTATTTATTTATTTATTTATTATTTATTTTAAGAGATAATGCCTTGATGCTTTCAGGTCAACCAAACAGTGATTTCTCTCTGTGTAAGCATCACTAGATCTTGCTTGAAAAAATGGTCATTCACAAAAATACCAGGGTCTGAAAAATCTCAGTGTTATCCTAGCTTTGTTACATTTTAAAACAATTGAACGGAATGTATCATGGCCCCAAGATCAGATCCAGCAAATCACCAAAGCATATGCTTAATTTTAGGAACAGATTGACTGCTTTGAAGGGACTATAAATGCTCTCATGTTTAAACAAAAGCACCTGCTAAAGTACTTTGAGAAAAATCGATGCTCTGCTTTTCTTTTGTTCTCCTCTCCATTTTCCAATTTCCCAAAGTTATTACATTTGTTATCTGCATTACCAACACTTGTTAAAATGGGCACATAGGACTGGAATTTATCATGATCTCAATTGCCTGTAAGAATTAAGCAATGTGTAATAGTTTACTTTTTTCCATGGGCTTTGTCATTCTGGTACCAACATTAAACTATCTGAATGAAACAGTAAACTACCACAGATATGCAACCTAAAATGAATTGTGTGATAAATGTCAGCCATAAAAGCCCAAAATTTGTATTAGAAATCTTTATACGTACATGTTAAACAATACTTCGCATATGTTGGAATTCAAAAATGTAAAGGGGATTTCTTAAGGGATTCTGTGCTTTGACAAGGTCAAAAGCAGAGAAAAGTGAATTTAGAAGGTATTTGTGATTTCTTCCATTTATTTTTCTGCAAATATCAAATCAGTAGCTGTAAACAATCTTATGATTCTTCTTTCATTTATGCCAGCTGCAAAAAAAAAAGACAACTATTTCTCCAGAGTTTAGTAAAACAAATGAATTGTAGAGACATAAAGTCCCAGAAATACTGCAACCCATCTCTCTCTTTTCTGATATTTATTATATGTAGACCATCCACATTGGTCTAACTTCTTAAAACAACCCGATTCCAGTGATTCCACATCTTCATACAGAATGTATTTCTACATTTCTCTGACTCTACCAGAAGAAAGTTTCAGTAAGATCCAGACTAAACCTTCCTTACTACACTATAGCGTGTTGTTTCTTCTTGTACTCACAAGAGACATAGAATCAGTGATGGTTGTCTTTTGTGCTATTCTGGACTAAAAAAGTCTCTGTTCTTTCGACTTTTTGTTACGAGCCAAGTTTTTCTGGTCGCTAATCATCTTCTTGGTCCCCACTGGGTTGTCTCCATTTTGTTTATTTCGGACTAGCATTGGTAAGCCTCGCTGGGCTAAGACTGCACAGCCCACAACAACTGGGAATTGGCAAACCAAGAGGAGACAAGCAAGGGAGTTAGGAGCATGTTAAAGAATAGTTGATGAGGGTCACAACATGAGGGCCACCAAGCAAAAAGAAGGGTGAAATCATACAGAGTGTCTGGAGCCAAGAATGCTCTCAGCTCTTCTTTAACCTGCAGCTACAAGGACTATGTTCAGATACGGATTTTTGCCCTGACAACTCAAGTCCTGGACTAATTTTCAGATTTTTACAATTATTTGCTGCCAACAACCACGAAAGGTAAGATTTCTAGTGTGAGGATTGCCTGAATCCTTCTGGGAGCAAACAGAAACTCAAGAATAGGTGGTGGGCAGACTAACACTTACCCATCCTTACAGGAACTTTACTGATATTGATTCTGATATGCAAATCTCAGGAACAACAACAACAACAGCAACAAAATCAGAGAGAGTTTCTTCTTAGTATTGTTATAACCACCAAAGTTGTATAAGCGAAGCCTTATTAAATAGGTGTCAACCACTTTCGTGATCGGACAAAGTGTTATAGGAGCCTAAGATAAGACAGCAATAATTAGAAAAATCAAGGAGTTCATGTGAAGGTTGGCATAGGCAGGAAAAAACATAAATAGTTTTTCAAAGCAACTGGAAGCCAGGTTGCTTTCCATATGTAATGTTTATTTTGCCTTGGAAGAATTTTTTAAGCAAGCTTTTGAATAAAAAACAAACTGAATGAAAAATAGAAAGCAGTTCTTCCCTAGCTGGTCAGGAGTGTCACAGAGGTCTGGGTTAAGACCAAAATGTTTTTTAACGATCAAGTTTGAATTTTATAAGAATTGAAAAGTGGCAAATCTCCTGACAACTGTGATAATGATGTATGCGATTTTCCACAGCAGTAGAATTCCTATTGGCATCGTATTATTAATATCCGTCTTTGCATTTGTAATTGAACTCAGCTTTTATTCAGCCTGGGCTTTGTTCACAAGTAAAAGAGACAAAATGCTTTACAAAATCAGAAGGCTGTTGAGTAAATTCCAGATCTGTAAAATCAGTTGTGTGAAGCCAGAAAAGTTCCTTAGAAGTATTTTAATCCCAGAAAGTGTAACGACCTTTTAATCTTACAGAAATTATGATCCTATAAAATCAGGCCTTATCCCACATCATGGCATGATATTATACATCATCACAGAGTACCTGCAGTCTATATTATTTTGTTTGTGTTGTAGAGCTGGTTAAAAAATATTCTAATGGTAATTAGGATTTTCAAAAACAAATTTTCTATGTGATTTTCTCAGAAAACTGTGAGTTCTAAATAACCAAATAATAATGTTTCATGGATACCTACACCATCTTGGCATTTTTGTACCAAAAAGTATCAAAAACACTGAAACTGCTGCATATTTTTGGACAAAGTATACCAAAATAATTCAGTTTTCTCTATTTTTGAGGAAAACAGAAATAACTCTTGATCTTGTTGAAATCTAGGGTTTGATCTTATGTGTGAACTAGAAAATAGTATTTGCAATGATTTAAAACTCAATAAATAGAAAGTACAAGTTTGAAGAGAAAAGAGCAGAGATATACCTTTTTTTTTTAGACCCAGAGAGTCTAGTTACCTTCTCTGGCATTTATTAAATTCCTTGACATTGTCTGGTCATAAGAAAAATAAATACACACTATATAAGCTTTTAAAGTGGAAAAACTACTTTGAAGTTACACAGTGTCTTAAAAGCAAAGGTTGTCAGATCTTATATTTTTCCATTTCAGTACTAAGGTATAAAGTTTCTTTTTGACCTATTTTCTACTTATTTCTTTCTATTATTAGGAGAATATTAGTCTTCATGATGTATGGAAATTTTCTGTTAATAACCAACTAACATGATTTAATTTTTTCTTTAATATATGCATCTTCCAGTGCTCAACAGTTTTCTAAAGCAAATGTATTATCCTGAAATTTAATTAATTATTTTTTGTTTCCCCTTATTTTCCTTCTCCAGAAAAGAGGTAATTAGAGTTGCAAAATACAATTTTACTAAAACTTGGATAAATGAGTCATGGTTACATTTTGTGTTAACATTTAGTAAAGAACAACTTACATGAACTTTATTTATAAAACTTCCTAGCCTTTTTGAAGTTAAATACCTGAAATTGTGCAGTAAGTTAAACACCCAAATTGCACCTTTTGTGCAAGTAATTAACAGTTCAGATGAGCTAAGAATATGCACAGATTCAGTTCCCATTGCTCAGCTGATGAGCAGCAACTCACTAAGGTACAATTTTTTTGACTGTGTGACAAGACCTGAGGGAATTTTTTCAAGTGGTGCCCAGCTGCAACCCTCTGCATACCTTTTTAATTTCATAATTAGTTTGATACTACTTTTTAGTTTGAAATTAAAAAGATCATACAGTGAAGCTGAGCATAAGGAAAATAATTATATATAGAAACATTTCAGGAGTGGAAATGGAATATTATTATTTTTCCAAAGAGAATCTATTTAGGGATTCCTTAAAGATAGCTGGTCTTTTTCATTTTTCCAGAAAACTCTCCATAAAAACATATACCTGCTACAATATGTAGCACCGTATCCCAGTGTTCAATGATCCACTAAACATATCCATTTGGAAGCAGCAGAACATACCACTAGATTTATTATAATTTCAGCACAAAGTCTCTTGCAGTCTTCATGGAATATTCTGTGGAATCCAATCAATACACTTAGCTGCCTCTGCACCAAAACTTAGACTGAAGACATTTGTCAGATTTTTCCAATAAATTTAAAGTTTGTTTGTTTTTTTTTAAGGCACTCATTTGCGGTAAAAGGGGGAGGGACATTTGGAGGGTTAGTTTGTTTGCTTACACCTCTGTGCTGTACCTTTACAGTCTTACTTGGTCTAATATCGATTTTCTTTGCAAGATAACTCCACGCCATTAAATGGCATGGAGTGGTCTCATACCTTTTCTCTACTTCACCTGTATTCTGAAAGAGGATACAGCTCTGCAGTGGCAGAGCGGTTCACACCAATGAGAAACTAGGTTTGGATTGGATCTGGGGAAAAAAAACAGACTCCTTTTTTCCTGAACCAAAAAATTTTCTTTCACTTGATCTTGTTCCCGTCTTGGTCCTAAATTACCCTTCAGTAACGTTCTCCCAAGCTCTAGGTCTTCATTTATGTTCCGCAAAGACCCTGCTGTACAGCAGATTTCTATCACTGGTGTCTCTTTTTTATCATTTTTTACTTTTTAGTTGGGTGCTGCTGATAAATGGCTTCTAAACTTGATTCAGTCAGATGATATTCAAGTCTTACATTCTTTTTGACTTGCACTGCATACTTCATGCCAGATTGAAATTGTAGACCCACATAAACTGAGCAGTGCTGCTGGGAATTTAGGATGAATAAGAAGATACTGGTATGTCTGCCAGACTCATGGTCTGGGTTCACTTCAGGGAAATGTTTATATCTCAGCCAGGATAGCCCATGTATACTTCTGACATGTTGTGGTTGCATAAATATTCCACTCAAAGCCATCTCCCAATGTTTTCCACTGGACAAATTCTGCCACCTCATTACATGTAACATCACTGAAAATAACGGGGTTGTTGCTACAATAAAGTTTCATTTCAAGTAAGAATGAAATGTGTCAGCACTCAGCATCCATTATGTAGAGCATGAATTTAATAAAATCAAAGTTTTCTTATTGGACTGATGAACTTTTGAAATATTGTGAATCCATTTGGTCTAATGCAAAATGAGATCAAAACTACCCCGCCGCCCTTAAAAATGAGAAATTATTTGCTCTGCAAAAAAGGCTGGTTGCAAATTTTCTAATGTATTTTTTCAAGAGCAAACACCAATTTTATAAAAAACAGTATTTTTCACCAAGACATACGCATATGATAAAAATGCGTTAAAATAGGATTAATACTCCTCTATTTATATTGCAGTAGATTTTTTCCTATTATTTTAAAAAGAAATACATTAATTTTATATTTAATATTATATAAATATTTGCTACATGTTCACAATCAAAATGAAATGTTTCAGATTATAAAAAAATTAATTCAATGCAAAATACACTGTTTTTAGCATGTATGTTGATATAAAGCAATATTTTTGTTTACAGAATGCAAGCATTTGATTCATTTTGTGAACATTCTGTGAAAATAGATTATCAGTAAAAAGAGAGACACATTAAACATACAATTTCCTGATCACAGGATCTGAGGATCTCATTTACCTGATTAAATGAGATAGTTATAATGTACACAATTATATATGAACTAATTACTGTAGGGTCCTTTTCCATTCAGTAAAGCATGATAGGAACTTTTGAGGAACAGACCACTGAACACTAAGGTGCCTCAGCAGAATCGTACTGTAAAAGCATTTATTTTTCACCACTGACTGCAAAAAAAACCTTAGGGAAACTATGGTCAGAGACAGATATTTACATTCATCTCACTGCAACTATCTATAGTTTATAGACAAATGTCTATAGTTTATAGAGAAATGATTTTCATCTTGTATGTCTAATGTACCAGCGCTGGTGCAAAATCTGCAATAATCATGTGATATCTTCAAAGCTAATTAAATCTATGTTTTAAAAGGCAAATGAACATTTTATTTTAAAATCATGTATTTTAAAACTTCTGATTGAAATAGTGCATAGGCGAAATGTGTGCATGTTTGAGGAAGAAAATATACATATATCATGAAGTAAATGTGAAAGTATGGAGAAAAGATTTTTAACATATGTATACTTGAAGGAAATATATATCTATATAAATATGAATATATACAGTATATATATTTTCTTCACAATTGTTGATCTTCAGCAAATCTGTTTACACTAACCATTTGTTTTAGTCTGTATGAACTATGAAACAACTGTTATTAAATATAACTCTAACTTTAATACGATACTTATTGTAGAATAATTACATTCCAAATGTTTATTGAAAACATGTATGTGTATGGAGTTTTGATGATTCTTTTGGAAAATTGTATCTGCTAAGTTTCAATGAATGCTTGTTTAAAATCAGCCATCGCATTTTCATACGCATTACTGCCAAGCTCCATATTAGACATACTCAGGCTGTGACTGATTCATCTCTTTTATTTTTTGCAGATGTAGGGTACTGCTTATTTTCATATGACAGGGATGTGTTAAAACGAAAGAGAGAATACCAGCGGGACAATTATTCCTATGCTGAATGTTAACAGTTTACAGCAATGAATCAATCCCTCCCCCCCCTCCCCGGAAGACTAGAGAGTCTATTTAATATATTCAGTATCTCTTATTAATTCTACCACAGGACATACACACATGCTGAAAGCCTACTACAACATAATTGCTCTGCTTACCATTCAATATTACACTACACCGTACTAAGCTGCACTGTGGGCAGATATAAAAAACCAGGAAGTTCAAGTTCATTACCATCCAAAAATGAATGGAAAAGTACATCTGATATTCATAAAAATTGAAACTCTGCTGATAACACAATGAAGTAAAATGCACACTTTACCCACTAAAGTCACTTCCTGATTAAGACAGTCAATGGCTCCTAGAAGTGAAGCTTTTATTTTTCACTTTATCAAAAGAAAATATAAATTCTGTCTTTTACTTCACCTAAGGTATCTTACAACTACTTTTCTTACACCATGGAGGAATACACTTCACAACCTTTGAAGCCCTTTTCAAATCTCCCCATACATTCTGCTGCTTTCTTCAAATTTAAGGAAAAAATGGAAAAATGATAAATGAAAATATTAAGATGTAAAATTGTACAGTAATGACTAGGATACTATAGAGGAAGTTTGACTGAACAACTTCTTTGGGTCAAAGTCATTTGAATCAGTATATTTAAACAGGTACTTTGGTGATGAGGGTAGAGCTGGTCTGGTATGTAGGATGGGAATAAAGGTGAAACAGTTTAATATAATTAATAGCACAGGGAATTGCTTAAAACTTAAATTTTTGAGAAATGGGTTGGTGAAGAAACTGTTACTAATATAGGACTTCAGTATTCCTTAATTTTAGAGTTGAGATGTCTTCATCAGATAGTTCTCTGTTGTTTTCTTTTTTTTCTCATAAAACTTGAGAGTCTTACAAATGAAAAACAAAATGTACAAAATTAACTTCTGCTATTAATAACACAGAATAGTTTATAATAGCTTATCATTAATCACTTACTTATCAATAGATTATTACAATGTAATTCAAATTTAAATGTAAACGCAAGATGAAAAAAAAATTAAATAAGGTTTGTCCTTTTAAAGCTCTGATAAACTAAGAAACCAATAGGGTTTCCAGTACAATTCTTACTAACCAGTAAGGTTGACCAGTACCCTGGGCTAGGGAACTGAAAGATTTAAGTGTGGAGAAGGCTTGGAAATTCTCTAAACCAAACATGCACAGACTGTCTGGAATTAACCTTCCAAGCAAGGACAATAAAACTGAGAGAAGGTTCCAGACCTAACTCCATGAATCATCTCAGAAAAGGATATTAGGAGTGAGCAGAGAATGCTACATGTGAGAGATCAGGAAGTGCAGGCAAATAGGGCCTGCTGCAAACAGTGCATTACACAGGAATAAAAACTAACAGCAAGTATTTCTTTAGTCACATTAAATAAAAAGAGAGCAAGAGAACAAAAGAAAGACAATACACCATGTTCAAGATGAGTAAGGTTTAAAAATAGTTTTTAGAAGATCTAGTAATAAATGTTTTGGATTTGCTTCCAGTAAGAAAGAATGTTGAGGTAAGATATGTGAGGCAAAGAAAGTTGGTTAGTAGAAATGAACATGGAAATTTGATATCAAATGATAAAAATTCAAATAACTTAATGGAGTCAGAAGAATCATTATCCCTTACTACAGAAAAAATTGTCATATACAATTTCATGCCAAATATAAGAATTTTAAATAAATCTGTCAAATTTGGGATGGAACCATTTTGTCAAAGAATAGCAAGTATTTGAATATTTTTTTAAAACAGAGAAATTGATCCAAGTAGCTGTTGACTAGTAAACTTGACCTTGGAAGGATGCATTATAAGACATGTTTAAAGAAAACATAATAGAAGACATGAGATTTAATAGAAAATAAATAAAATGTAACAATTTTTCCTAAAGTGGATTATGCCAGGTTATTCTAATATCTCATGTAGGAATAATTTGCATTTATTTCTGTAGAAAAAGAAAAACTGTCATTTAGGAGTAACTGATCTAGAATTCAGAAAAAACATTTTCCATGGTAACGCATGGAAAAAATGGGGATTAATCCAAATATTGCAAAATGATTAAAAACCTAGAGGAAGGAAGGTTACCTCAGTGTCCCAGGAAATCACTTACAGTCCTACTTTCCTTCCCCCCCCCCCCAAGACATCTGTAATCAATAAGCAGACAATATTTTGCAATCCTACTGTCAAAGTAGCTCTAGATGTAGCTTGTGTCTTCAAAATCCTCTAGAAGTCATGATGACTTTTAATTAGCTATGTCTTGGCTCAGCATATGCACGTATATATATATACATATATATATATATATACATATATATATATATATATATATATATAGCTTGGCTCATGTTCCTCAGCCAAGAGTAAATAAGTTACATGAGTGAATGAGCTGTGGTATACATATTTTGGAGAAATTTAAGCTAAGACTTTCATTCTCTGTCTTTATATTTGCAAAATGCTTAATGTGTCCAGAGACTCAAGATAGGCAAGATAGGTAAGACATAACATAAAGAGACACCTTAAAAGCAATTCACTCTGTTTCATTTCTGAATATCATTCACTGACACAAATAAGAAGCTACAATTCACTAGGAAGAGAAGAGATAATATACCAGTGCAGCATGGTTTACCTCAAAGTAGGAGCCAAAAATTTCTGTTAAATGCTTAGCTGATTTTTCTCCTATTTCTTTTATTTCTGATTTGCAATAAACTGAATGTGACATACTATGGAAAGAAAAATTCCGACAGCCCTTGCCCAGTATCTTCCGCAGTCTTGTTTGCAAAATAAATTTAACTGTTACTTTGCTTCAGATCCTTTTACAGGTTTGGCCTACAGATGTTTTCTTACACCTAAAATGGCCTTGGGTGAATAGGTCAATCCTTCCAAATCAATGAGCACATTCAACATCTGAAGAGAAATAGTCTGTTAAAAATTCTTGAAGAAACTGGAGTAATCGTTAATTGTTAGACAAGAGGGAATTCTGTTACATGTTCTCAGGTTCTGCTAACATTCAAGGAGGATCTAATGGCTCCTCTTTGACAGGGAGGCAGCTGAGGTAGCTGCTCCAGATAGATCTGATGTTTACTCTTGGTAGACTTCAAGCCATGAGACCTATAAAAAGAATTATGATGTTTCAGCCTTTTTAGTGTCAACGCAGTTGGTATATCTATTCCCTTACCTTGTTTGATGGACGCTTGAGGGTTTCAGTTTCGAACCTGATCATATTTCAAACACTGGGCGAGCATGCATCAGCTGCGTAACTCCCCATGTGTGTAGTTTCATTAGCTAGAGAAATCTGTTTTCTGGCTTGCCTACCAAAGAAACAAGATTTAACTAATGGAAAATGCAGCTAAATGGGAACATGGAGGAACTAGTTTTTCTGTGATTGTGTGGATTTAATTTTAATCTCTCCCAGAGACTCTTACTACAACTATGAATTTATCAGGTACTCCTTTTTCACGTCATGTGCTGTTATAATACTTCTACCATATGCTCTAATGCTCTGAAATTTGTATGTATTGTCTCAGCAGTGGATTTTTTTCCAGATCTATGCTGAAGAATTTAGCAAACCCAGTCAATCAAAAATATTCCATTTCTACTTCAAAATAATTTAATGTTAGCAGAAACATTTGTCTCCAAATAGGCACTTATAAAGATGGTTACAGAAGTCAATTATTCTATTTAATTATTCACTTCATGAAGGAAGATTTTTTTTTAAAAAAAGTACTTGTTTGAGAGGAAACCCCATGAGTCTTGCAGGTGTCTCCTGCTGAAATCACTTACCTGCATTTAAAGAACAAGTTTGGCATAATAATATAGATAGAGTGAACTAAAAGGAACAATGTGATCCTTCAGTAAGTCAGTGCCCCAGTTGTCTTCTAGATGCTAAGTCAAATAAGCAGGGAGAAAATGAAGTCCTCGTGTTATGTCAATAGAATTTCTGTAATGAATACAAACAGAATAAATTTAAAGTAAGAATGTAATATAGAAGTGCTATCGTATCGTAATCTTTGCTAAGTAATGTAGATTTCTATTTACTTGTCCTTTAAAAATCAATTATTTTTGCTGTTACTAAAATGAAGAATTTAGTTAGAAGGTCATTCTACTCTCTAAATCCCAAAGTCTGCAGGATATGCTTAAAATTCTCACTCTGCATCCAATGTCTTGTTTTAAGAGTATTGGAGGAAGCTGATGAAATAAAGCCGATGCTTAATCTTTTTTGTTTGTTTTATTTTGTTTGACTTGTGAAGAAATGCTGCACAAAAAGAATTCCCTCAATAATACAAATAAATACAAATAGGTAGGCTCACTGGATACAATATAGCAGGCCAATGAACTGGGGAAGGTTTTTGGTGTTTTGTTTTGTTTTGTTTTGTCTTGCCATCAGTTGTCTGGTCAGTCTCAACATGACCAAAAGAGAGGTTTTGATTTACCTACTTTCCCATCAAACTTCTTTTTCTGACGATATAGTTAACACATGCTCTAAGGTCTGGCTATTGATTTGGTATCATATGTAGATTGCTTTTAGGTTGCCCAGATTCCTACTTCACAATATCTTTAAGTTACAGCTTTGGTTCTTTGTACAAATATTACGCAGCCTCTTTTTATAGATCATGTATCTGTTACTACAACGTCCTGTCGAGTGGCCTTGGAAAACACAATCCTGACTGCTTAATATCCTTCTGCTTCTTTTGTTTGAATCTTTCTGCTCTCTGCCCTTTCTCTAGTACATCAAACCAAAGCTGAAAGGGGCTTGGATGAAACAGTGGAGAGGGCTGGGGTTGGCTGGGGAAAGCTTTGAAAACGGAGACAGGGCTCTGGCCTGGTCGACTTGCCCATGGTCAGCGTGGACGGGGCAGTGCAGCGATTCAGCCTCGGGACTAAATCATCCCCCGGAGCTGGTCCTCTCTCTCCATTGACAAAATAGAAAGCCTCTGGCAGCTCAGCTCGGGTGGGTGGGATGAACTTAGAGCTTTGCATTAATTTCTAAGACTTTTCACATTCAGTTTCTATCCTGCATAATTTTAACAGGCATAATGTATAATTTTAGCAGTCAATAGCACCAGGGTCTGCTATCTATTTAATGAGGCAGCTCTCAGTCAGTTTTGTGCTATATACCCCATCATTTCCCATACACTTAAGAAAACTCTTACTAAGCATCCATTATGTTTGTGCTCTAATAACATACCCTGATTCATGCATATTCATAGGGCTAAGCACAGATAAATCAGGTAGAGGATACGTGTAGAAAAACAGTCATATCAGCATAGGCAGAATCATAGGCTCAAGCAGGAACATTATTTAAACACAATGGACAACCACAACACCTCAACCACACCACCCTAAACTGAAAATCTGAGAGGAAATCAGAAAATAAAAATATGTTGCACAATCTAATAATCAAAGGTTAACAATCAGATATTTAAGAAATATGTTAAGAAATGATACTGACATTTTGAACTGGCCATATGCATGAGACCCTGTACCGTCAACTTCAAGGGCAGTTTACCATTACCTTCCACAGATGCAAGAACATCCCTTAACAGGTCATCTTAAAAGCTTTGCCTAAATAATCCACGTGTATTTAGTGTGTTCATTGTATCTGAAACAGGTGTTTTAGCTCTTAGATGTGATTAAATGTGTGACCCTAGTAAAGATAGTGTAAGTGAAATTGAATGCCCTTTCCCTTATAAGTTACAGACTATTTGATGCATTGTGTATATTCAGGATGAATAAATATCTGAAAATAAAATGACACTATTAAGGTTGTTGAATATTATTCTCTACTGGAAATATATTGTTTAATTATTTTTGTATTTGGTGCAATCTGCAATTTATTTAAACATAACGATTAAAAAAAAAATGTCCTCAGAGTGAATGCGATCTAATGCATAATTATTTTATTCTATAACTATGGTCTGTAGTTGATACAATTTAATTTGGTGACTCATTCATTATTTTTTATATACTTCACATGCTGAAATGCCACCCATACAGATTTGAAGTTTCTCAGAAGTAGGCTCTTTAAGCAAATATGAGAGACAACTACTGACTGAGAGTACACGACATAACAGGGATAAAAAAATATAAGCTAAACTAAACAGTTCATGATTTGTAACTACAACTCATAGATGATTGATATCAATAATACTTCAGTAAATTGAGTCCCAACTTCTAAAATATGAAATAGCAATAAAAATGCATTTTATTTTGAATTATAGACTAAATTGTTAGAATATTTCTTATATTCTTAAGGTGATTGAGATATTGAGAAAAATATCAATTCAATAAGTTAGTTTTGAATTCCAAAAGACCATATTCATGTTCACAAACCTGGGCCTTACTTTTCGGCAAAGACCTGGTTTGACCCCTAGTATAGACTTTTCTCTCAAGTGCCAGACTTTCTTTCCCTTAAATAGAATCAACATATTAAGAGCTGTCAACCATATGATATATTAGTTGCCTTACTAGATGTTCTGGATGTTTGATTTGTGTTTCCTATAACCCTAAAATATCTCAAAAAAGTTAAAAATTATCCAACCTACAACACACAGCAAACATATCAGAAGCCTATTTGTCTCTTCCACCAACATTACAGTGACAAAATGGTAACTGATCTTCTTAGTAGTAAGACTGATCCAGAAATAATGACACTAAATCATTAAATCCATATCCATACACCTGGATTTTACATGAAAATAACAACTAACTTTTTTTTCTTTTCTTTTTCTTTTGTTTTAGAAATAAGAATGTACAAAGAACAGCTGTCAAAGCTATAGTCAGTGTGTGAAAAATCTGGCACACTTGCAAGTTCAACAACTTTATTTACTTCAGCCCTTTTACGTCGGTATCTTAAGTTCTGTAAACAAGATAAACAATGGGAACATAGACAGGGACTTCAGAAGGTGTGGTTTTGGAAGCTGACTTGGAATGAAATTTGTGGTGCTTTTAGTGATATGTGAGTTAAAACTCCAAGCACAACTTCAGTAAATCTAAAAATCCTGAGTTACTCATACATGTTCAAATATTCAAACCAGCTTCCTACCTGAAATTCTACCTACTAGAATGACTTTCCCGTTTATCTGAATACCAATAATGCTGTTTCAAAAGAAGAAAGTAGAATAGTTCATGTTTAGAATAACCTTTTCATGCTAAACTTCCCTAGCAGACAGCATAATAAGCTGCTAACCTGCAAGCATGTTTCTTCAAGGACACAAATATAAGAAATATACTTTTTTTTTTCTGTCTGAAAATAGAATGAAAGAAGATAAAGAGAAAAAATATATAATTCAAAACTGCCATCAATCTCAAATCATAGGACATATTCAGATGCTAAAGATGAAAGGATTAGACGAAAAATTGACATCTTTTGAAACAATCACTATCTAAACTTGTTTTCCTTTGTTTTTTTATATGTAGATTCTTAAAAAATATATAGACTCTAAATATATATACATATGCATATAAGTATTCCTATGTATGTCATTTACATCTTAGATGTATAGATGTCATATACATCTATAGCTGTGAATCTATATTTTTCTCAACTGTATATTTCTTACATTTGATTCATACTGAATGTATCTAGCCAAAATTCAAACACTAGAATATATGTGCATGTAATATCAGTAAACTCAAGTTATGTCATGTTTCTCTCAGGTGTATACAGACATCAGGCTTAATATAGTAGAAGCTTGTAGAGAAATGTGTACTGAAAAAGAAAGTTTTTTTTTTTAAAAAGTAAGTATACTGTACTATACTGCAGGGAGCAATCAGTCTTTGGCACATAACTAGATGACCTGAAGTCTTCTCATTCTCTACTTTCTACAGTATTATTGTCTCTGGTCCAATAAATGTGTTACAAACTGCATTTACTATAGCAAATCATCAGGCTAAACATTTTGAAAGAGAAAATTAACTAATGATATCAAATGTTTTATAGCCCACCTGTTCACTTCATGAAAGACACTTAATAAAAATTGAGCTTCAAAGAAAGAGTAACTACCTTATTAGTCTTTCTGTTTAAGATTTACTACCTATTGAGTCTATGAAAATTGATATTTTGAAGTGTCTTTAAAGGAGTTAGTACAAAATAGAAGAAATTAATATTTCAGTGCAACAAAGACGCAATTCTTTGCTTTTCAGCAGTTAATTCTTTTGACTACTTAAAATAGCAAAACATTAGTGAAGGCAAAGACATCAAAACAAGTACTGCTAACAAGTCTGGGGTAAATTCTGCCATGTTTACTCATATGAATTGACAGTTTTCCTAACTAATACTATTGAAACTAACCATTTTCACCTACCCAGATGGTCCTTCCCATGAGGCAGGCAGACAGAGTGCAGCCCTAGAGAGAATGGCTGGTTTATCGCCCACGTGAGTCCCTGGTACATCCCTTGGGACTTCAGTGGGGTTACACAGGGGAGGGAGAGCTTCCCAGTGTGACTAACGCGTTTATGACTGGTCCAGTTCCATTTGGACGTGGCGAATGCAGTCACTGTGTAATAACGAGGCCTAAAATGGCCTAGTATCCTTATTGAGGAAGTGTGCATACAAGAAGCATACCAAACGGCTAATCCTGAATCATTTCCAGGGAACTGCTCAGTGTGAGCTCACTGACTCAGCTCCTTCGCCCCTTATGTTTAACGGCATGCAGTTGCCCTTGCATGGATTCTCCTTCTCTTTCGACTACGTTATTGCTACTGTTTACTCGCTAGTGTTGCCACTTACATCTCTCCTGCCATTTTGCCTTAGCACCATATAGTACTTTGAGCATGGACCAAAAACATATTGCCACTTTCATTTTTTGGCTTTGTTGGTTCAAGGGGAAAATAGCCCACCTCATAGCTCTAGCACAAAGACGGACCTGCTTCGTGGCCACTGCCAGCTGTATCTGTGAACACCAAGAAGGTGAAATAGAAAGCTGGAAAAAAAGGGTTCAATACTACAGCAATGGTAGGAGTATGTTCATAAAAGATGATTTGCAAAAATTCCATGCTGTATATTGTATGTTAATGAAGTAGATGGAAGTTGTTCTTCAGCCTTTCTAAACTCACTTTTAGGACAAAAAGGCAGCTGTATTTTCAGCTGATACAAATTCTTATGGTTTGACTGGCTGTGCTGGGGCTGCAAAGACTTTCACAGTCTGAGGATAGGACCCAGATTTTGGAGCTCCTCGGATAACGGATCATTCCTCTTCAAAAATGTATTCATTTGTAACTTCAAGCAGTCTTTAGTATTTTCATGGGCCCAGATGAGAATAAGAGGTGTAATCTGGCATTTAATGGGTCAGTAAAGCAAAGAAAATGAACCTGACCAATCCGGCTACAACACCAGGGCTGGAATTTTATTCCAGGTTCAAATATTTAAATGTAGGTATCTAAGGGATAGGAGTATATGTCTCAGCTAAGTGTCTAAGTTTCCATTATAATTAATGGAGCCTAGAGAACTATTCCACTGACCAGGTATAAGTGTCTATTTTAGGACAGAATTATTTTTTCTCTATATAACACAGAATAGGGCCAGGATTCAGTTGAAAGGTGTCTCAGCGTCATGTTAGGTGATGTGGCATATCCTGCCGGGTCTCCAGCTGCCACTCCAAAAGGATTCAGGCTTCCTATCTGTATTCTGTTAGATGTGCCGACCTGAATAGAGGCATTGGAAACACAAGGGCATCTTGACCTGCCAGTATTTAGGCTATTAAACCCTGTTAACGCTCTCCTTTGATTATAATGGGACGTTAATCCCCTAGATCATGGTAGATGCATTGCTCACACTATAAACATCTACACTGTAGACCCTGCTGCAAAGATGTCTGCATATGGAGTTGAATCCTATCCCAAATGTAGTTTTCACAACAACAAATTCCACAAATGAAAGCTATGCTTACCAAGGGGGAGAAAAAAAAGTTTCATCAGCTAGTGAATATAGCAATTAAAGTAAAACAATGCTTATTAGGCTTATTTTAGTCAGCACAGAGACCTGCTCAAAGTATATTTGAGTCCCATTTAAATCCTCAAAGTGAAGCTTAAATAAGATTTTAAAAACCCATTTTTCTGATAATGATTTACCGAACGGAGGCAGATTTTCTACTGCATGAGACGAATTAGTGTAAACTGAATTAAATCTCTCAATATCTTGCATCTATACCTTAGCTAAACATCCTACATCTCTGTTATATGTTATTAATGGAAAACAGAAGCTGTTTTTTTTTTCTCAGTCTCTTGTAACATGTAGTTGTTTAAGATGCACCTTGTAAAAGAAAGATTTTCTAGCTGTTTTTTTTTTTTTCCCCTATAGGAGTTTCTCAGCCATTACAAATAAGAATTAATAAAGGTGAATATTTTGACAATGTGGATCTACACTTACAGGTTTTGAGTGCTGTGGTGTTTTTATGACGTTTTCTGTTGTTACCATTTGAAGGCTGTCATTAATGAAAACATATCTGCCAGATCTGCAACAACTACATTTTACAATTATATTTCTACCTATGTAGATAATAAAGCTATTTTGTCAATAACTGATAAAAAGAATGTGATGTAATCCTTCAGACAAAGCATATGGTGTAAAGGAATTTAATGTCTTGAATTCATGAGCAGTGAGCTGAGTTAGGCTAGATCTGATTCAGGTACAGTTAAGTAAGTCAACTCCCAAATGAAGTGCCTGGTTTACAGTGACAGAGGGATTTTGTGGGACTGCATATATTTCCTAGTCCTAATACTGGAGGTACTGACATTGCCTCCTCAACAGGTTAGTTTTGCAGAGCCAGTCTTAAAGTCAGCTTTTTTTTAAAATCATTGCTAATTGTTTGAATTATAATTTCCCCCTACTGATTTTCCCCAGTTTGTTTAGTAGAAAATCAATTCATATGTTATTTGGCTTGGTTCAGATTACCTTTCCCACTCTTCTGTTTCCAGACATATTCTGGGTGATTTCTATAACTTAATAATTAGAAGAAAAGCAGACCTACAAAGAATATGTTGTAAAATCCTATGCAGGATAATAAAACCAGAAAGTAATATGTGTTTCATCTTCATATTTTGCTTTTGTTCACAAGGAAAAGGGTTAAATCTTTTATCAATTATGAATAGATAAGTAGTCTGCAAAAATTTAATAACACTTCTACTTGTTGGACTGGCTCAGACAACTGAAGCCGATTAAAACTATTGCCAATAGTTCTGTTCACGGTCAACCTTTGCTGACCAGAGCAGAAGAATCATTAGTGGTCTAAGGAATCCAACAAAAAACAAAAGCGCAACCAGCTGGTGACTAATTACTGGCTGACCTAAAGTTTGTACTGTCTGTGGGCTTATTTTGCAACGGTAATTCATCTACACAGTAAAATATCCCAAGAATGAGTATCATTGGCACCTCTGTATCTTTGATCCAGATAACGCGCTTTAAATCTGTATTATATATACCAAATTATACCATTCATACTACTTTATGCAAAGCCACCAAAGTGGTTAACCAGGAAGAGTTATTGTCATCTTCTGTAAATCTAGCTTTATGTAACAGCACAGGTAATACATATTACTCATTCTCTCTATATATAATATTACAATATATGCAATATATAACATATGCCCTCAAAGATCTGATGGTTCCTGTCTTTTAGGGCATGTCCCGTTATATTTCCTCCACAGAAAACCCAGCTGCTTTAAAGCAACTCTTTATAGCATGTCCTGGCGACTTGGCCAAAGAATAACGCTTGGAGCTGAAATAAATACATTCTTCAGCTGTCTTAACAGAATGACTTTTTCTAGGGTGTTTTTCATGATTTGTATGGCTGCCAGATTTTGAACCTTGGTCCTAATCCAGGGTGATGGAGAAAAAGAGAGGCAGCTTTTTTCTCAATTCAGTAGAGACTCCTGGTGTTTTGTTAATTCACCAAAGAAAGGTACAGCCTCTACAAAACCAAAGTCTACAACAATCATGTTGCCTATGACGAGTGCTGAACTTCACACTCCTTACTGTACAGTCTAGTTTATGGCACTAGGATAGAGAATTGCCCTTAAGAGGCAACTCTGAACTTCCAAAATAACCACTTGTCCCTTCTGCTTTAGCTTTCTTGTGAAAGATTCCTGTTTTGTTCAGCAGATTATCCAAAACACTGATACTATATGTAGTTTCGCCCAAAATATCTCTAGACATATCTGTTTATCAAATGCCAATTCTGTGTTCGCTTCTGATCATCAGCATTTCATAAAATAAGCTGTCTTTTGGGGTGGACTGGCTGGTTCACTTTCAGACAAAACCTAGATATGCTTCTCAATATAGTTCATTCTGAGGCCTTCTTCCAACTGCAACATTTAATATTAGTCTCAGGCAATAAAAATACCACTCTGGGAAGATGCAACATTATCTTTCATTATGTGATTTGAACTGAACTATATATATACATAACATCCATATGTGTGTGTGTGTGTGTGTATACATATAAACATACAAATAAAAGCAATCTATAGAACAAATGGAATAAGTAAAGTTAACACTGCCATTATCTCTCTCTTATATGGCAAAGGTGCTTGTTAGCTTGTTCACAAGGAAATGAGTAAATAAGTTTTGAGCTAAAGTCCTGGTGTGAGGTATAGCATGAGCTGAAGAATGAAAAGAATTCAATATCCAATAGACCAAGAAAACAGGATCTAAAAAGATGCATGTTTCTGTAGCCTACTGACACTGCGCTGTTCTCATTGACACTTTGGGCCAAGTTCTGTTATTGTTACTATAAAGCAATTATATGGTATTATAGAGTAGAAAGTGAAAACTGCCCTGGACTTGTTGTGATGAAACTATTCCCCAGATCAAATCATCTCATCTTAGGTCATTATCACCTAAAATATTAAATGAAGTTCCAAGTCCGGAATATACAGGAACCTGATTTTATTTCCACTCAAGGCAAAATCTTAAAGAAGAGGAAGGTTCTTGGTTTTGATTGAAGTAACAGTGGCCACTTTCTGAAAAAGATTTTTAGGTTTAGGGAGAAAAATGTTTACATGAATTTGAATATTTCATTTAAAAATAATCCTCAAAGTGGAATTAAAAAACCCTGGCTAGTAAACTGAGCTATGGCTATTTAAGGAATATATTTTCCATGTTTACTAGACTCTTGAGTCCAATTAACGTCAGTGATATAAAAAAACACTAGCAAGTGGTATTTTAAGGCTCCCTCTCTGCTCCATTTTCCTTTCACAGTGTGGTATATGCTCTGATATTTTAGACCTAAAGCACACTCATGTTACTCATGAAAATGAGCAAAGGAAAACTTAGGCTGAGTATCGAGAAGCATTTTAGCAGTTAGAAGAGCATGGTCTTCTCTGCCATCTGGTACACTTTTTTTTTACTGAGCAGGCCTTAAAGGGATCCAGTACTTAAAGGAAAAGAGAATATTAGTCCCTGAGGGTGCTTCTTGTGCTGGAGATCTGTAATTGGAAGAGTGCTGCCCACTTGGCACTCCACCTTTCAGGGTTGAAGGATCAGTCAGGCAGTATGATGATCTTTGGAGAATATGCTCTCTGACTTGCTTCCTGCTATATCTGAGCACATTTCCACTGAAATGCCATGCAACAGATACTGTCCAATGATACCAAGCCTCATATGTATCCCACTCTTCTTGGAAAGTTAAGGACACCTTCCGTGGTAGATGTTCCATGCGATAAAAAACTCTGGCACTTGGAACTAGGCAATGCAATGCCCAAATTTCAGGCCACCGGTCTTGGAAAGAAGCCATGACCCCAAGTGCCGGAGAAAAGCTGGGTGCTGTGAAACAAGATCCGAAATGGCTTGATTTCTGAGCTGGAAATGCTCAAGAGCAGGGAGCTGAAATATCCATTTCTCTTTGTGCTTAAGATGCTTGATTAGAGGCTTCAGGAAACTGCCCTTATCCCTTTGGGATTCTCATCCTGCAGTCCTCTCCTCCACGAATCAAGACTCACTGATCACAGCTGCATCACTTTCCAAATGTTATGTGATACTTAAATCACTAACTCTAGAAACGAGAGACTAATGCTTCCCAGAAGAAAACAGAGTTCAAACACTCTGAGCTGAGCACCTGCAGTTATTCCACTTTCATGAGCAGTAAAAAAGTGTGCTAAATGACAAAAGATTGCTATGGTATAATTTTAAGCTATACCCTGTCATCAGCAGAGTCTCTGGAAAGGAAATGTGTAGTCTCTGAGAAGATCCACAAAGTATCTGTGCCTTTATTTTAAAGATTTTGTTGAATCAGAGCATGGACAAAGAAAAAAGAGGTTAGAGGTCTATTTCTTTAGACAGGATCTTTTAGGTAATTTTTCTAAAGTTCAGAGCTTTTTCCATGCTAAGACTCAAACTGCCAACATGTATTGATTTACTTAAAATATATTTACAAACTATTTTAGAATAACCTTGTGTTTTGTGGTGTTATCGCTTTTTAAAGCAATAATTCCATTATAATAAGTTACTTCTTTGAGAACCAACCAAATCTTGTTTTGTAAAAGTCTGTATTATTTTGGCAATCAGTGTATTTCAAAGTGTATCTCAGCAGCCAAAATCTACAGCTGAGTATTTGTTAGAACAAATCCTCCTCATGCATAAGAACAAGCCCATACAATATCAATCAAATTCCTGTTTCTTTTAAACAGCTAAACAAACAAACAAACAGGAGTCTTTGATTGTTTGCCTCATTATGGAATAGTCTTTATTTTTTTTTAAGTGATCCAGATTCAAAATCAATAGCTTTAAAGGTCTACTGATCAGTCTAGAAGGAGTCAATAATGAATGACAATATATAACATACAATGGACTATAATGGATGGACAAATGACTTCTGTGCAACAGAGAAATGCAGATATTTGGAGAAATCCTTCAATGGAACAAGATGATGTCCTTGGTCTATCTGGCCACAGGCAGTGACTAAACGAACTTCTTCATCTCTCAGTCACTTCAAAACTGAAAGCACACATAGTGTGCATCAGCAGCCTCGTTAGGAAGCAATCTCCTGTTGAGAAAGATGTTTCTGCTCCCTCTCATTACAGCAGCCCATCGGTAACTGTGTTTTAGCACTTCAGTACTATGCCACCACAAACCTGTAAAATGCTCTAGTAACATCTGCCTGCTACAATGCTCTGTTGACATTATTGTAGTGGTATGTAGCTAAATTCAACTTACCAGTTATAACTGGAACAGATTGAAGCCTTTTTGCAATGTTTAGAGAGTCTGACATTTAACAAGAGAAAGTGAGAGAAAACTGGCATTTCACCAAGGATGCCAAGAGAAGAAAGAAAAATGTAAAGTGACAGCTGAAAGAAAGGTACAGAGCAAGTTTACAGTATGGCTGTCTGCCTACTGCATGTTGTTATTCTTATTCTTAAGTACTTTGCCAGTACATAAACATTTACACGTACTTTGACTTACTGCACTGGTGAAAATTGTGAACAAAACTGTGGCAGCTGCAGGACTGCCACAGAGTTACATACCATGATGCTCAAAATTTTGCAGTGAGAGCATTTGCAAGGTCATTGAAACACCAGGAACAACCCTAAACCATGAAAGAGGAGAATCTCATTTTCTTGCTTGTAGTATACGTCTATGAGGCCTGGCTGACTATCGTTCACTGTAACGTCAAAGGGTATTCAAGAACATTGCACAGACACTAGCAATCCAACAGTTTTCTTTCGCATCCTTTTCTTATTTATAGGGAAGCGCTGTGATTTGTCACTGCAATAACAGACCTTGGAAAAGCCAAAAGTTTTATATAATTATTCAGTCTGGTACCACTGCCTGGGTGAGAGTGTGAGAAAGGGTTAAACATTTGAAAAACAACCAAACAAAAATTCCTGCAAATAGACTCTTGGAGCAAGCATGTATTCAAATGCAAATTAGCCTGGCCACAGACAGTTCTCATTTACCAATGCAATCTCATCGGTTTTGGTTTTGGTTGGTTTGTTTGTTTGTTTTTATTTTTGTTTTCCCCTATCCTAAAGATGGAAAGAGTTATTTTTTCCAAGGGGGCTAAATGGAATTTTACCTTCAGGACAGGAAATTAGTTGAAAGAATTGCAAGGAACCAGAGTTGTCTGTTCCTACTTTTAAACATTCCCCTTATTTTTCTGCGGTGTCAAATGCACTGAAATGGTTTAGATGGTGACCCACGTATGCCTATTCTTTGCCTATTTGCTGGCGCTCTTCTCTATGCCACTGACTTCCTGCGCTCACCATCACTCTACTGAGCCTTTTCATAGGAGGCAAAATGAGCAGCAGAGAAATTTCTACGACTCAGATGAGAGCCTGAACATTTGAATATTGGAAAGAAGTCAAATTGGGATATTATTTTTCTTTCACAGAGGTTCAGAAAAAACATGTGTTTAAAGAATAAATGTATTTAAAGAATGAAATTAGGCACTGTAATAAATTTCAGCGGGAGGTTGTGACTTCAGCTGGGGTGGGTATATGTCCAAATTTCCATTTCTTTCAGGGTTAGAGCCTGCTCTACACCTG
Organism: Apteryx rowi; assembly: GCF_003343035.1. NCBI lineage: Eukaryota > Metazoa > Chordata > Aves > Apterygiformes > Apterygidae > Apteryx > Apteryx rowi. The sequence continues at coordinate 581,182 of NW_020449219.1, read as the reverse complement.
CCCTCTTCCGTTTCCCAATGGGTCTGTCCATCACAGTCTTTCCAATTAAGTTCCAACCCAAATACTGATTTTGGTGATATTCAGTTAACAATTGGCTACAGATCTTCTTTCTAAAAAAAAAAATTGCTTTTTTTTTTTTGTGTGATTTTCCAAGGAGATTAAGCTAGCAAAACACACATTTAAATGAAGGGTATTTATGTTCTCTGAATTGGAATGAATACAGCTCAGATTTACCCTGATAGCTATAATCAGAATGTAGTCCAAATTCCATTGCTATCTCTAGTATTTTTGGCAGAGCAGGGAGTGAATCAGAGACAAAAAGCGGGATGCCATCAGACATATAATTGTTTCTTTTTCTGAATATGTTCACTTAGCCACCAACACCTCATCAGCACAGTATAACTGACTAAATGCAATGTTTGCATAACTGAAATGATACAAGTCACATTTCTGTAGTTCATTTATATGATGAAATGTGAAAGATGGAAGTAGTTTCTTCTCTAGCTCCTGTAGAATGACTAACAGGAATTTTGAGGTGTTGTTCCTGGATGTACCACGGACTGAGTAAACTCCTTTTGGTAAGAATGATCCATACCTCTTTGCCTACCCAGGCAAAATATATTACATAAAATCAATTTGAATAAAAATTTCTAGATGTTTCAAAGCTGCAGTTCTGTAATGACAACGGAGGTGTATGTGTTAAAGTCTACCAAACCTGGATAGTCATAAAGGCGTATTCTGCAATACAGAAAAGTTTGTAAATTATTTTGTATTTAAAGTGTTATGCCAGGTAAATAAATGCTGCTAAATTACTAGTCAGTCAGGATCATGTGGAATGTTTATTGCCAGCTCCATGACCTTAAAGTGTAAATCAATAAATATATGCTTGGGGAGAACAAAGTGTGTAAAAGTGACATCTGTCCCAAAAACAAATGTTTTTGCTTCGTAGCCCACATGAATGAAAAGTGAAGCCAAGTCTAGGATTTGATTCATTCCAGTGAAGGCCTCATCAACATTTCTGCTTTAGTATCTATATTTAGTTGAATGTTTACTGTAATTACACACACACATGAAAAAGTCTAAATACTTATTTGCAAACAATTGCAGTGACGGAAGAACCTGATATTAAAGTATGACTACTCATCCTCTGAAACTCTAGTATGTATAGAAGTGCTCGATTAGTCAGGTGAGGACTCAGCACTTTCAGGCTTGAGACAGTGTAGATACACTCAGGGACTGCCCATACCCTTGCTTTGAGAACCTCTGTTATCTGAGGATAAATCCTTAGCATACTGCTTGTTCCTTCTAAATGCAAATGAAATATTTTGAAAATATATTAAATTGTTAGCTTTGGAGAGAGGAATTTCATTTTTCTTACCCTTGAGCAGATAAACTTCCTTGAAATTATCCTAGCAATATTTTGCCTTGCTAACAGATGAACTGCGAAAGGTGGCTCCGTGCCTTCAGCAACCGCTCTCTCCTTGACCTTTCCGAAGATACAACAAGCTGCGGTGACCGTAGACTGGATTCTGGTGGCAGCTTTGGAAAGAGTGTGGGACACTGGCGCTAAAGTGGGGACTGAAGCAGTCAACTGATTTCCAGTAAGCCTCCTAAACACTATTAGATACCAATAACTTTTTGGTCGTTATTACCAACTTGGAACTGATTCAGACGAATAACCCATATTCAATTAACAAACATCTGAGGCTTCCAGTCCTCAGACTCAATAACTTCTCCATGTGCAATCTAAATATTGAGAACATATTTATAATTTAATACAGTTATTATGATTCTGTGCCAACTATTAGCTCATGCATATAACTTGAAAGCAAGGTTATAGAACAGCTAGAATCTATAGAAATGTAAAAGATTTTTCCCCCAGAAAATCTCTAAAAATTACAACTTTGTGCCTTAAAAAAATTAATATCTATGTTACATTTTTACTATCATACTGTATAATGTCAGTAATAAGATTTATATTAAAGCAATACAAAATGCAAGAAACACTGCCATCATGTGAGTACATGCATACAAACAATGTGTTTAGCATAACATAGATCAATAGGCTTTTTCCTGCCTGGAACTTTAAAAAAAACCTATAAAGTACTTAAGGAAATGAATGTGCTAGTTTGACAAAATGCACATTGCACTTTAATTTGCAGAGTTAATTATCAAAAACTACAATGCTGAATCAAGTGTGGATGTTCAAGGAAAAATGGATTTATGTTGTGCTCATGAGAGAAACCTGGGCCCATTTCAAGTTCATGGGAATTTTTATTTCGATTTTACTGGGGCCAGGATTTTATCCAATAGCTTAAAAAAAACAAACACACAAAGAATGTGGCCTGGCTTTCAGTACTATGGATTGTCATATAAGGATTATGGCGGCAGTAGTACCATTTTGTTGAGGACAGTATTCTAAAGAATCCTAACAATCTAGACATGCATAAAATGCCACAGCTGTTGCATCTGTCTTTACCCAAATATTTTTTCGCAACATAGAATACACACTGCATTGTGTGAATTGCCTTTAAATTAGCAGCTGGAAAAGGCACTGCAACTCATTTAAAACATATTTTTCACAAGTACAGATCTCACTGACACTTCTTCTAGTTTCCATACCAAAACAGTACTTGATCAAGCTTCAGGAAAACTGCAGATTAAAAAGATGGAAAGTGGAACATTCACTGGTTGGTATGTTTTCTTTGTATCGTAACTCTAAAAGAGATTATTAAAGACAGAGATATGTTTAATGCATTTAATTATTTGAAACTTTTTTGTATGTATTTTCATTTTTAAATAGTCCTGCATTCTGCTGCATGTAGCATCTGAAACTTCTCTGAAAACACATTTTTAAAAGGGTCAAAAATCATATTCATGTTTTAGAAGGCATTTTAGCCTTGAACTGATGCATTTTCCTCAGAATGCAACTGGTGTATTCAATCCTGCTTTGCACTGTTTATCATAATTTTCATTTGTCATTTAGTAAAAATTACTCTCATATTCCATATATTTCTTTCACTGCTCCCAAATTTACAGTTTGTCCAAGTTTTGTTTTTGAAAAGAAATTACTTTTATTATTTAAATTTGAATGTTAACTATACAGAATTTTCAGTTATGTTGAACACTGTTTTTCTTACTACAAAGCTTTTTCCTCAATTCATCACTTTTAGAAAGTCACTTTTAACAACATTTGCAATTCAACATGGGAAGCCAGGTGGCTTGATAGAAAGGATTTGCTTCCTTTGAATACTCAAAAATTGATAATAAGCAGTAGCATGGGAAATTGGAATGGGTGCTTTAATTTTCTTTTTTCTTTTTTTTCCATGTTATTCAAGGGTTATTGTCATGACAAACCTTCTGATTATTGTGTTTCATATGAAAAATAGCTGATAGTAGGCATCTCGGATTTTCCTGTCATGGTTTGAGTTTGGAAATCCTATTTCTATTTCTAGAATATTCATCTGCCAAGGCTATATGTAATCTCTCTCAGTCCAAATTTGGAATCAGAGGCTTTTGGGGGTTTTGCTTTTTTTCCCCTTGCATATAGTTGGTCCATAACACCTTCTTTCTTATTATTCTGTGCTGAATTCACAAAACACAACTTCATTTATTGATCTATTGGGGAAAAAACTTTTATACTGTTGTACACAAAGACAGAGTGTGTGATGTACAAAAATGAGTTATCAGCTCAAACTCTTACTGAAGGCTGAAATCAGTTTAACATTTTCATTCATTTTCTTTTTCTTTTTTGAAAGAAAATAGACTAATTTCCATTACAGAATTTCATCCCAAGACCTCAGCATGTTCTGGAAGTTTATCATCTCATTAAATTTCACAGTTACTGTCATTTCAAATATTTCTTGAAGACTGAAGTAGAAGAGGTGAAGGACAATGTGCCCTAGGGTGCCTGTGAAAGAGCCTTGAAACGCATCATTATTATTGTGCAGCTGGTCACCCACCACACAAAGTGCACCAGATCCACAAATAAATACTTATGAAACTCATTTTGAAGGAGTTTGTTCAGGCTAAGAAGCAGCTGGGCTCAGAGGAGCTGATGCAGAGCAGGGTGAGAGGTCTGCACCCTGGTCTGGGATCCTCAGCCAGGTCTGGGATCACGTGGAAGTCTCCAGAACCTGCAAAGGGAAATGTGAAGAACTTTCTGGAGATTAGGAAGGATGTACAGGGTCCAGGCAGAAAAAAATATATTGACAAGGAGAGAATAGAAGACAGGTAGCAGGACCCACCAAAGATCTGGTGCAGCACACAGCATTTTCTAAGCCTTGCTTAACTTCCAGATTTTTGAGGCTTGGTCCAGTTGCCCACATATAAGATGCCCTATGGTTTCACGGCTGAACTTCAGCTGCTCCTCAGAAAAGCCGCAGGTTTCCTGCAGATTGTGTTGCATGGCTGTCAAGGGCTCAATAAGGCATTGCAAACAGCAGTAGATGTGGGGGGGGGGGGGGCACCTGAAACAGGTCTTTAGGTTCAGATTCAGGTCCAGATTCAGACACAAAAAGGTGTCGGCAATGTGTTTGTTTGCAGATGAATTTGGTGTTTAAGCTCTCAACATTGTGTCTACCCATCATGGAGACTACAAATCCAGTCAGCTCTCCCTGGAGCCGTCCTGCATCTGACCAGCTGAACAGCTCTCCAGACTTCATTGACTATACTGACTAGGGGCTGGATTCGGTTGCCCAGATGCAGGTGTCCAGTGACGTTTGGCTCATCCTTGACACGCAGTACAGCTGCATAAGACTGGCAGGTAGAAGACCTACAGCAGATCATGCCGCCATTCTGGAGTAGCAGCTGGAGACCAGGCACAGTAAGCCAGGCTTGGGGCATCTCAGATAGCACTAGCCAAATGTGCTTTAGCAACTGAGTCATCCCTGTGGCTTTCCCCATTGACTATAATGGGAGCTGAGATGTCCAATTTGCATGCATATATCTGTAGGCATTTAAATTTAAGTATCTTTATTTGCATAGTGACTCCCACCCTTAATGTTTCTCCTTTATTATTAGTTAGCAGTACAGTCAAAGCTGTCATTAAACCTATTTTTAACCAGGCTGAGCCTACAACCCTGCCAGGTGCCTTTTATTTTCCAGTGCTGCTCCAAAGCTGCTTACAGGGTGGCCCCTTACACTGCAATAACAGCAAGAGTGTCATTTAAGAGCCTTCTCAGAGGTAAGCATAACGAGCTTCCCTCTTGCTCAGAACTGTCTCTGCCCCCAGATAGATCAGTGCCCATTAGATGTAGAAGGAATAATGCCTCATATCGGGGTAATGTGAAACAGAAAATGGACAGAGTTCAGCATGCATAGCTGTTCCTTCTCATCTGAGTGCTCAGATAATAAGCAATACCATGTGGCTTGGCTTGTCCTGTGCTGATGTCAAGCCACATAATGAATAGTAACTGTCTAAGTAAACAGTTTGCAAACAACACTTAAAGGAGCAAAACTCCTTTATACATCATGAATCATATGAGGGTTGCATTTGCACTAATAAACTAAACAGAGCAGGACCCAAGGTTCAGGCACCGGTACATGGTACTGCTTAACAGTTAATGTGCCCTTTGGCATGCTTTTGGCTTGTGCCAGCTGCTGTGCTCCCAGATAACCCTGAGAACAGAGCTATTCCCAATAAACAGCATGTATAAGGGTGCTCTGTCTTGGGGAAGATGAGAGTTTAGCCTTAGAGACACGTATTATTGGTGTCTGGTCCATTTTGAATAGACCCCCATCTTTTATTTTATTTTTATTTTTTTCAAATGCAGATGTAATGTAAAGGGAAATCAAAGAGGCTACTCGTGCTGCAAATAATAAAGTTTTTACAAATAAACCTTTGCAGAATCAGTGTATGGGTTTTGGTGTCAACTGTAAGTTTGAAAGAATTGTTTGAGGGAAACTCACAAATAGAGCAAAAGAGCTGCATTTATCAGACAAATCTTTCTCAGCGATAATTTAGCCTATCCTAAGTGTGGTCCTTTGCTTCATTAGGAACTATACTTGTTTATCTGAAGACAGCAAATCATAAGTGTTCCAGTGAATTTAATGAGTGAAAATTATACAGCAAAAATGTTAAACACATACTTGTATCCTTATGATGGAGGAATGTTGTGTACAGCAGTAAATTTTACATGAAGGAAGTGATTCTAGGGTTTAAAATTTCTTTTTGCAATAAAAATTAATATAAATAAATCTTAATTAAGTCAAGTTCTTGATAATATGAGTACAATTTATTGTGGTATCTTGAAATATATTAAAAGCCTCAAGGACTGAAGGAAGTTAAAATGAGAAATTTGTTTAAAAACCAAAAATGTTCAGTGTATTTAAAATACTCATGGGTGGTGAATGCATTTTGGGCTTTAATGATCCTAGCAGCTGGTTACAACAGCTTCTTCCAAAACAGAGAAGTTCTTTAGTCAGCTGAGTTTTCCTTCCTTTTCTGCTATAGTCAAAGCTCCTCCAAAATGTTGCCTAAACTTTAGGTAAGTTGAATACATGGCAGTGGAATAAAAATACAAAAAAGGACATAAATGCTATTCATGCTTTCATGTAGAATATTTATTAGGATAACTGCGGTTAATCTTAATTCAAACAAAAGAATTGTACACGTGTAGGTCAAATGTTATGGATTTTTCTGAGTAGCCATGTATTAAACCAGAACAATTTATTCTCTGTTCCTGATAATTTGGAATAAGGAGGTAACAATAGAATTATCAAATATCATAGTATCCCAAACAAGGGTACTTCTAACAAGAGAAATAAGTAAATTGGGCTACTAACTGCCTCAGGATATTGTGGAGTAAAAATATACAGATGGGTTCCAAAACGTATTAGACAAAATCACAAAGGAGTGAAAAATTGGGAGACTGTCAAACATGGGGCAACGTCTGTGTGAGGAGTCAGCTAAACCTCCAACTGTCAGAGGCTCCTGGGCCGGGGAAGAGGCAGTCTATTCTTTCAGTGTTCTTTTATCCTTTCCATAAACATCCAATAGGGGTACTGGTAAAGATGAGATGCTGAAATAGGCAGACCTGTTATTGAACAGAATAAAGTTGATTTATGCCAATGAAAATGTTCATTACTCACCCTTTGCAGGCCATCAATTATAGGTTAAAATATGTGTACCCATTCCTTCTTTTTTAGGTGTAGGAAAATATATACAAAACATGGTAGAACAGACTCATAAGCCACTTCAATATATGTCTGACTTTAGATATCTAATAACTTCATAAATGAAATGTAAAATGAGATGTTAAATTAAGAAATACGTGTGTGTGTGTGTGTGTGTGTGTGTGTGTGTGTATACACACACCATCTGGTGATCCACTCTCTGTGGAGCTGAAATTTGTATTCACCTGACCACCAGTGAAAACACAATAAGCCAGGCCAAAAAAGAGATTGAAGGAAAACTAGAAAAAGTAACAAAAAGGAATAATAAGTCTTTTTTTGTTGTTTTTTTCAAATTCATCAAAGACAGCAGAACAGTCTACAGAGCCATTGATGATAAACAGAGTCACTTAAGAAAAAGCACTTGTGTTCACTGTGGAAAAAAATAGTTAAACCAGCTTTCATCATAGGCTTTTACTCAGAGCATCTGTTTGATTGAACTGGGGATGGAAGTCCCAACTGAATTGAACACAGGATATATAAATATATAAACAAAATCAACAGTAAGAAGATGTCAGAATCAGACTTTAGTACTCATCCAAGAATTCCAAAGGAACTCGAAAGGATGAGGTAGCTGAATTACTACTAGTAGTGTGTAACATCTGGTTAAAATTGCCTTAATATGTGATGACTGGAAGGTAAAGTGACTTTAACTTCTAAGAATGGTTTCAGGATAGTTCTGAAGAATGCAGTCATCCAAGTCTGATATTTGCCCTTACAAAATTATGAGGAAGAGTAATAAAGGTGAATTTGTGGGTAGCTTTCTATATATGGTCTGATTATGAAGTGAAAACATAGCTTTTACAAAAGGAAGTACTGCCTTAAAAACCTTACAGAATATCTTAAAAGAGACAACAAGCATGCAGATAAAGGTGCATTGTTGACATTGTTCTGCTCGGATACCCAGAGGGTTTTGTCAAAATCCCTCAGCAATAGGTTTTAAGGAAAAAAGATCAACGCATAAGAAAGAAAGTCCTCGCATGGATACATCATTTGCTAAAAGATGGAAAACAGAAGGTTGAAACAAATGGTCAGTTCTTGCAACAGAGGGACACAGGTGCATTTCTGCAGACAGCTGTGCTGAGACCTGTGATGTTTAACTTATCAATAACTGCCTTGAAACAGGAAGCTCAGTAAGGTAAGGAAGTTTCCTAAGGTTGTTAAACTATTCATGAAGTAAAGATGAGGACTGGCTGTAAAGCATTGCAAAAGACCCGTATAAGAATGAACTATTAGGCCATAAAATGAAAGACAAAATTCAAAACAGAAAAAAATAAAATAATATACCTGAGGAAAAAAGATATATGTCATCTATAAAATGATGGGCTCTGAACAGATCATTGCAATACTGGTTCTCATGAGTTGTGAGAAGTTGGGGTTATGATTGATAGTGTCATGAAAATTTCATCTCAAAACTTAGGAATTGTTGAGAAAGGATTAGAGAACAAAACAGAAACCACTGCATATATTTCTCTTAAAAACTGCATGTCTAATCTCCATATCTCCAAAATAATATTAGTAGAGCTGGAGAAGGTACAGAGAAGGGCAACAGGTGTGGAATGGCTTCTGCAGATGAGCCAGGACCCTTTCAGTCTGAAAAAGAGGTGACCTCAGAGGATACAGTAGAAGTCTAAAAAATCATGAGTGTCGGGGAAAAGGTGGTTAGGGACAGACTCTTCATTGTCTTTCAGGACTAAAACAAGGAAGTGCAAGTGAAGTGAGGAGGAGCCAGGTTTAAAACAAATAAAAAAACCCACCACAAACAACAAAAAGAAGGTGGCACTACATGCAGGGGATAGCAGACACGTGGAACTCCACTCTGAAGGACCATGTGTATGCTAAAAACTTGTAGGACAGACTGGAAAAGTTCATGGAAGAAAAATTCACTGAAAATTGCTAAAGACGTGGAAGCTACATCTAGCTTAGAAAATCTCCTGAGCTGAAAACAGAAGCTGGGACAGTATATAGGGAAGCTACCATATATGCTGGCCTCCTTCTTATTCTTCCCTAGGTTTCCGCTTAGGTCCATTGCTGGAGGCAGAATACTGATCAGAATTAGCAGGTTGTGGGGATGGGGGTGGGTTTCTCTTTTTGTTTGTTTGTTTGTTTGTTTGATTGATTGACTGATTGTATTTTACTGTTGCAATTGGACCCAATGGGAATCTGTGGTTATTTGACTCTCTTTGAATCAATTACTGGAGCCACTGGCCTAATGTTAAATATCAGTAAACAGCTATGAAAGTTGCAGAGTAGACCCGAGCTGTGAGTACATCTCTGGAGTATGAAACATTATGTCACAAGAATGAGAAAAAAAATATCAGCAACCCAAATTCCCAAATGGCTACCTTGTTCCCTCCCTTGCCTCATACATGAACTTCAAGCCATACTATGTTGTCAACTCACCGGAGAACACTGCTAAATAGGGCTCTGTAGTTTATCCTACTATCACTGTATGCTGCAAAAAAAAAAAAAATCAAGGCTGAAGTTCCCTTAAATTAGGTAACTACCTTTTCCCTTTTGAAAGATTAACTCAAGACTGGATAGTTTTCTGAAAGACATATTTTGGTTCAGCAAAATATATTAATTTGACACAGAAATAATTTTCAATTATTAAAAAAAACACACAAAAAAGGCAAAAAACAAAACAAAACAAAAACAAAACAAAACAAAAACATGGTGTTAGAATTGCAATTGAAACTCAATATTCATAAGCTTTAATATACTTATCAACAAAAATATATCAGAATATATACTGGAGCTGCAAGACAGATTCTCCAGTTCTGAGTGGCTTTAAGGTTGTGAGAAAAACTACTAAAAGTTCAAGAACTGCTGGGACATTTTAAAATATCATTGGTAAGTACGGATTCAGATGCTTGCATTGTTTCAGCTGAAGGTGTGTCTAAAGATCTGCAACAGTTTGCAAAACAGGTTTCTGTACTACATGCAAAACCTTTTTCTATATACTGTTAACTTTTGCTCATGATTATCTTAAGGGAACAGCTTCAAGAATATAGTCATTAAACACTGTTACAGATTCTTTTAAAAATGTGGAGTATATTCTCTGTCAGCTAGCTAGGCTCTTTCTATTGCAAACGAGCAGACAGAAAGCAATTCCCCCTCTAGCTAAAGTAAGGTGAATTGCTTTCTGGACACACTAGTCTCTTTCCATTGACTAAAGGAGATGTACATGGAAAATATTAAAATGTTCCGCTGTTTTCCTTTGAAATGTCTCACTGCTACATTTTTCCTCATTTTGATGATTATCCTGCACACAAATTGCAGCCAATCAGTATACATTAATGTCTGCCTCTGCTGTCTTCATCGTGTATAGCTTCTGTCAGTTGCTCTAATTATTGATTGGCATTCATTTCCCTGAAAGACCTCACAAGCAGCTGAAATTAGAGTCTGTGATTTCTTCCCTGACTTTGAATCCTTTTACTAAGCACATAGTATATGGCTAATTTACTAGCTTCTTTGCGGCTATGCAAAGCACACACCAGGAATTTATTTGAAAATATGTTCATAGTTGAACAGATTAGTCTAATTTAGTTAACGGAGTGATCTGAGTTTATAGTACTTCTTGCTTGTGCACAAAGCTAACTACGCCTTATGACTTTTTGTGCTTAGAGGATACTTTTCATTCTTGCACAGCATGCTAGTTTTTCTCTCTCCTTCAGCTCCCTTCCCAGAAAGCTACTGCCTCCCATTCACCTTTTCGAGAGGGGCTCCTTCTTCCTGGACCACCTATCTTAGTTCATTCTACAGAATAAGAAATGCACAGAAAAGGAAAGTGTATTGTACAAAACCATGCAAAATTACAGCTTTATCCAGTGCACCATTCCTACTTCCTTTGTAGCATTCTACCTGTGTGTATCTTGAAATACCTGAATCAGGTGATAAGGTTTTGTGTGGAATGAGCATGTTTACTTTTTATTTATACCAGTGACCAATACAAAGTATGAAATAAAGGAATTCATGATGTACATCATAATCATCCATATGTCCTCAGAGAGCTTCACTTTCTCTCTTCTCCAGTGCCTTTACCAATCCCAGCTTATTTCATGCATGCTTCCCTAAGTACCATAAAGAGAATGGCTTTTTGAACTTGGCTAGCTAAAACATATAAATCACACACACTTCTGCGACTTCCTCCGGACTTGCACCAGGGAGCGTTCTCTGTTGCCTGGGGAAGTAATTTGAATGGATAGCCGATCAGGTCAAATCAAGACATCCTTCCAGAGTCAGTGATGACATCACATTAAATTAGGGGACCTTTGAGAGATCCTGGCCTGAGTTTAAAGTCTGGGTGTCTTCTGACGTTTTGGGGGAGAGGGCAAGGATGAAGTCATCACACGAGCTCTCATTTCAGAGTTCTAGCTGTGGAAATTTGATTTTAAGAATACAGCTTATTTCTCAAAGTCTAATCTTGTTGCTAATGATGATTTTAGATCCCTTAAAACAAAGCAAAACAAACGAAAAAAGCTCTTCCCTGTCTCTTTGATGAGAGGAGCACATTCTCATAAGAGAAACTGTTGGACCTTTTTGGCATTACAAGACCCATCTAATAGGTCAGCTTTGGGCAAAGCAGGTAGTTGCCTAAGATAACAGAAATAGGGAGGAAAGGAAAAACCAAAGCCTGGAGTGGGGGAGACTTCTGTGCCTCAGTGCAGCAGCGCTGCACTGCTTGGGTTCAGCTGCTTCGGCAGCTCGGCATGTGCCCAGCTCCCACTCTGCTGGGTGGCTCAGGGCATGAGAGCAGTGTGGGTCCATCGCCCCAGCCCACCACGACATGCTCTGCCTTCTCCTGTCGCTTTGCCACCTCAGGGCAATAAGCAGGAGCGGAGGAGGCAGGCAGCGCGCTCTAGTCACGCTCTTCGCTTCCCTCCTCGGCTGTGCCCTCCTGGGGGCATGTTCTGGCAGGGGGACGGAGGCAAGCACAGAAAGGGCTGGAACCGACATTGTCCCTGGGACCCTCTACTCAATCTTCTTCAGTTTCTGCACTTCTCAGCTGTTCTGCAGGGGCTGGTGACAATCAAAGCATCTTTGATAATGACACAAAACAGACCTGCCATCCCAAAGAAAGTGGACAGATTTGCCTCTGTTGCTGAGTTTCTAACTATCCCACCATGCCTAAAGTACTAGTATAGCACATGTTGAGACCCTAAAGCCAGTAAGGCAATTCTGATCTGGTAACAGCACGTTTATGTCATGCAGCATGCGGACAGAGTAGATTGATACTAGCCTGGGGATAAGTATGTGGCATAGATACAGACTTATATTTCCATATGTCTGCTGAGAGCATGATTTTTTTTTTTCATTTTTGTATGAAATCATCTCACTTCATAAGCATTTAAATGAAATGCCAAGATGTTTATAATTTTTAACTCTCTTCATTGTATTAGGCAATGTCTAGACAAAAAAAAAAAAAAAAGAAAGAAAAAAGAAAACCCTCAGAAAGTTCAGTAATAGTTTTAGCAAAAGTATAAGATCTCATAGCTTTTCTACTAAGCTTCCACTAGCTGATGTTGAGTAAAGCAGTTTTCATTCAGCAGGCTTAAAATTAGGCACATAAATGTGGTTCTTATGATTGCCATGTCCTTAGATCTATAGGAGAGCCAAAAAAGCAGAACAGCTGGGTGAAGTAATACTATAGGGTCTCCTACAGTGAGGGAGGGTGAAGAGATGAGAAAAATCCATTTGAAATTTAATATTACAGGGGAAATATATATATAGCACATATTACTGATGCATGCTTATCAGTGCTAGAGAAACAAAATTTGAACTGAAAAGCAGTCTCTGATAAATAACTATTCTCTATTGGTCTCTATTTTGGCTATGGGAAATTTGAAATTCAAAGCTGATGTAGAATAAGGAGGTAAATCTAGTATATACCCAAAGCATCTTGGCTCAGATGTTATTAAAATTTAACTAGTGATGAGCCCACTGTAGAAAATCTCAATTTCTTGGTAGCCCAGGTTTCAACTTTCAGTGCCTCACTTTGAGAAAAAGGAAAGTCCTTAATAGCGCTATCATTAGCAAATTTAATAAGGTCTTTTTTAAGAAAAGAGCACTTCCGTCTGCAACAGTGACATTTGTATCCATGCTACAAAGATTCAATATTCTCAAGGATTCATGTAAAATCCCAAAGTGATGCAACTGCAAGGAAAGAAACGCATTTGTGGGTTTTCCCTGTGCACAGTTCAGTATCTGATGAAAAATCTGATGCTTGTACATGATTGAATGGTATGACAGAGAAGGAACTCTTCACCCCAAATTAAAAACATTTACTCTTATTTTCTTCAACATCATGATTTTGAAAAGAGGCTGCAATCAGGTCAGGAGCTCCTTAGGGCCATCTGCTTTTCAGTTAGCACAACCCAGATGCTGTCATAGCCCTACCTGATTCTCTTCTGCAAGGAAGCAGGTGTCGGGTGCGAATTGACAGGCAGGCCCATGCACAATTTCATCCATACCAATATAGAGAATGAGGAATTGGCTAGCTGCCTAGAATATCTTCACAGACAAAAACATGGACATTTTTTACTGGTAGACCAGACCATGGTAAATAAATACTCTCTGAAAGAAGAGAGATAGAAGATACTATGTAACATGGCAGTTTAGACACTGCATCCTGCACAGTGTTCATTGAAATAGCATAAGGCAGCCACAATCCTTTACCTTCAATCATCCATAATAATAAAATTTAAAAAAAAATGTATAGCTCACCTTAACCAATCAATACTACTATCACCCTGTATTTTCTGATATTTTCCAACTGATGGGATAAAAAACTGCAGATTTGTAAAAACGTCTTCAGATGAGTTGGAAAGAATAATTTGTTCACTGACTTTCGAAACTAGAAAGTTTTGTACTGAGACAAAATCTTACAGACTACAGATGGCATTGGTCTTTCTTGTCTTTTGCTAAAGACAATTCTGAAACCTTTGCTTATATTATTACTGTTTTTTTCCCTGTAAATGGTTCCTTTGAGCAACTATATTTCTTCAGCCTTTCCTGAGCACGGTATTATATGTGGCCATGTATAATGCAGCACTGTTTGCCTAACCTCTCCCTGTCTGCTTCTGTTGCATTTTTATTGGAAAGCTTCCAAAAATCTTTGTTAAAAACTGTTCACAATCAGATCAACAGAACACTTGAGCTTTGTTGGAATACTGGTTTGGAAACATGCATGAATAGCAAACTCTGTATAAAAACATGTTAAATACAAAACTGAATAAAACAAAACTCATGACTATAGAAGAACAAAGTCACCCAACTAAAGTCTCAAATATTACAAAATCACACAGGCACTGAAGCTGCCTATGCTTCCAGTACAAATGAAACCACAATGTGTTGTCAATGAGTAACTCTTGGATTACAACTTTCTGAAGAACGTTCAGACAATAGAGAGAAAATTGTGAATGAAATCAAAAGTACAGAAGAAATGTATGGAACAAATCTCATCAAGTCACTGTTCAGAGGAAAAACTGAAATACAGTGACTAATTAAAATGTATGTTATGGATTCTGATTGATCATTCAGTCAAATACTATAGAACAAGACGCTGAAACAGAAAGGTTGGGCTAGGAATCTTGAACATCATAATAAATTTGATCAAGCTCTGAGGGCAATTAGAAATAAAAGATAATGGTTTATAAATGACTTAAAGGCCTCTTCAGCTATTCTAAAAAACAGCCATATTTACCATTCCATCGGTAGCATGGCTGTCATCACCAGTCACAACAGCTCGTAGACATTCTTGGCAACCCTCAAGATATCCAGCGGAAAAGGAAGGACAGGATTCTTCTGATCTAATTTGGCTATCCAAAAGTTAAGCTACTAATCTAGTCTACTCTAGGCACTTAGAGCTCTCAATACACTGAAACAGGTGTCTTTAAAAGGCCATTCATGGTAACTTAAGGCAGGCATCTAAGAAAGTTGAGCTAAATAATTATCTGGATTTGCTGGCATCTCTCTGTTGACCAGAAGGGAGATTATATTGTTAATTGAGACAGGACAGCAAACTTCTATATGGTCAGAATAAAGTGATGAATGAAACCCACCTGACTATTTGACCTCTCAGCATCTGTCCTGACTCGCTGCAGTCACAGTGCTGTCTTCTTTCATCTGAGCAGAATAAATGAGATATTTCATAGGCCCAAAAGTCTTAGTATGCTATTACCTAAAGCACATTCTATTTTAGATTAACCCACAGAATCAGTTCCTGTTCTCTCATGTAATCTCAGTTCACATATAAATAAACGATTGATCCCTCACTAGGGGAGGCATTCTTCTAATACTACAAGCCAAGAAAAGAAGCCTATCATCTTCTTGAGAGCTTAGAAAAGTAAGAAACAAGCCATAGAGTTTTGTACATTTTCATTTGAAAACAACAATGGAAACAGCAAGAAATCTATCCAAAAGACCAATATAGTAGTCTAGACAGGAAATAACTAGGGCATGAACCATTATTTTGGCCCTTGATAAAGTAAAAAATCTGAATTGTTGTGATAGTAAGCATACTCATTGTAAATGATCTGGCAGTTGTACCAGTAAGAGTAGCAACATTTAGACTAGTGTGAAATCAATGATTCTTAAAGATGAAACATGAATTAGGTGTGAAGAAATGAGCCTGAGAAAGTCTCTTTGACTTTGCTGGAGCCAGGATTTCCCCTGTGAGTGGAAGCCATACCACGTTATAATAGAGGCATTATACATCTGCTTACAGTCATTTTACCCAGGTGTGAACTGATTGGGGTCAGATGCATAAATCTTTTCCAGGAAAAAAATGCATGTGCAGCATTACCAAATTGCTTTGTTTTTAAGAAATAAATTCTGATATTTTAACTTTTTTTTTTTAATGGAACAGTTTCAAATAGCTTCCTATATGAGAATTTTCTCTTAATTTATTAGAAATTCAAGATGCTTTTAAAAACTTGAAATTAAAACAAAACATTTGATTTTCTCAATCAGAATGTTATAACAAATTCAAAAGATATTTTAGCCTTATGCTTAGTTAAAAATTTCAAAAAAGTTTATTTTCCAGAAATGCTTCTTTAAATGTTTGAAATTGACAATAAACCTCCCAAACATGTTGGGTTTTTTTTTTTGGTAAAAGTTATAGTAGATATAAAGTACTTATTAGCAGCTTATTCGAGAAATCTTAAATTCACTTATCCTTGTTTAATTATTCCACTTTTATGAAATCAATAACCTTTCAGATGGAAATATATGGATGTTTTTTGTATATGTGGAAGTAAAACATGAGATTCAGAAAGTAACAAAAAAAACCCTTTTGAAAATATTTTAGCTTAAGACTGTGAGCCTCTTTATGCACTACTTATTTAACATTTAATGAATCACTTATGTAGGCCTGAAATCCATTTTCTGAGGAAAGGTCACAGTAAAAGCAACTTCTAAATATACATTTTGCAGTTAAAGATTAATTGGACATTGGCCAGAAAGTTCTAAGAAAACACCAGTGTTCTGTGTGGATACGCATACATCTGTGCAAATCATGTCCTTGCAGCAGCAGCAACTGAAAGGTCTTATTTTAACCAAAGGCCCCGAAGGTGGGCGTTCTTTCCACAGTAGCAGATGTGTAACTGTGGCCATAACTAACTATCCCTTGGTTAAGCACTCCCTGACACAGTGTGTCCCTTATCTCTTATGTTACTTCTCTGCTTATCAGCCCGAACAGCAGCCCAATAGACAACCCCAGTTGTATTGGGAGAGAAGGACTCTAAACGTCTCTTATGACAAAACTCAGTACTCAGTATTAGTAGGTTATTTCTTTTAAAACAATGACAAATTAGTGGTTCCATATTTGTTAATACTGGATCAGTGCACTAAAAAGCAATAAGAATCAGATCTAGGTCCAGTGTGAGCACATGATCGTGTTTCTGCTGTGGCATGCATGCCGTGCCAGAGCAGGCCATATGGTGCTTGTGCTGACTTTGTGTAGCTGCAGGAGAACAGATGATACTTGATCTGATCCCGAGTCTGCCAGGGCGAAATTACCCTATCAAAATATTTTGCACAAATTTGAACCAGCAGTATGAGCTTGTACCAGTTCAGTACTTAGTGTCATGTGGCTGCATTTCCTTCAATTGATTAAAAGAAGCTTTAAAACTGTCTTGGGACTACAGCTTGGTTCAATCTTGTATTAGAGACAATTTAGTCCTTTGGAAAAGCAGATTATCTTTAATGTCAAATTTCATACAGCAAAAACATGCGAGGCAGAGCAATAGGACCTTTTCATCATAGAAGTGGAAAAGGACAGAGAACTCTTGATTCAACCAAGCCACATTTTCATCCAAGACAAAAAGCAAACATAGACTTTAAGGTAGATGCATGTCCACAATATGAAATTCAGATTTGAAACCTACACTTCATTTCTTACATTTGAAGGCTTTCAGAACTGTATCCAGATTTCTCAGAGATTAGGGAAAAATCTAGATTTTTACTTCAGACTATCGCATACTTATAGAGCTTTTGAAAATAAAACTGTCTCTTTTATTTCTTCTTTTTTTTCCCCAGTTTTTCTGTGCCTTTGCAATTCTGGCTCTTGTCTAGGCACACAAAAGAATGTCCTGAAATATGCTGAGAAGGCTTTTCTTCTCTTTATTCAAATTTATTCTTATTCTATTTTGGGAGAGTTATCATTTGGAAGGACTGGAGAATGAGCTCATAGAGACCTGGAATCACATCTGCAGCCCATTGGATGCAATCTCATTTCCTGAGATTTCCAGATCAAAGAAGAATTCTGATTTCTTCTAACTGAGCCTCTAAACTGTTTGGGTTTAGCTGCATTAATTTCAAATCATTCCAATCAATGCTCAAAAGAGAATGTAAAATCGTTGCTGTATTTCAGATCTTGCATTGCAGAAGAAGCAAGAGAGGGACAGATCGCTGCCAGGTAGAACAGGAAATTAAAGTAGGTGAATCTCTACAGAACAAGTTTGTCCTAACCACAGCCCAAGTCATTAATTCTTTTTTACTTTCCTAAGCATACACACTGATTTCCTTCATTTCACTTTATTCTTTTGGTGTTTCACTATTTCACAGTAAAGCCCTTTTTAAGAGATGGAAACGTCCATATAATCAATTTCTGAAGGGGACATAGCTGCCAAGCAGAGCTTCTGTTAGCTGCTGCTCATTTGCTTCCACTTTTTCCTGCTTGGTCCTCTTCTCTGTCTTGTTTATTTAAATATCTTAATGAGCTTGATTTTAGGATCTACATATTGCCATGTGTGGCAGAGCGCTGGAATTACTCCTTAGGTCATGCACTGAAGAGTTTGGTCCACAGGGTATGGTTAATGTCTCTGAAATCTAATCCCATTTTAGTTCTTCCAGGTCTTGCATGGCTGACTTCAACTCAGCAGTAACAAAAGGTCAACTCAGAAGTCAGAAACTTACAACCTTAAAGTCTTATTTGTCTGGAAACCACAAAACTCTCATTTCTTTCCCAGTATTTGAAATGAGAAGGCCTATTCAGAAAACCACCTGCTTTACGAAAGGCTCATATTCATTTCCCTGTAAAAATATAATTTTGACTCAAAATAGAAATAAATTAAATGGAACTGAGAAGTAAGTTAAAACTAACAGCCGCAACTCTTGCTGCTGTGAGCAGACCCATTAACTTCCAGGAGACTGCTCAGTGGATCAAAGCCTATGGTCAGTAGTCCACCCCAAGGTTTGAAGTGCAGTTGTTGACTTCAGGTGATGCATGCATTGCCCTGCGCTACTGATGGCCTAAGAGCTCGCTTCGCCTTAAAGGAATAAGCTTGCAGAGTCAGTCCTGCTCTGAACTGTAGCAACAGGAAATTTCAACACTCTTCGTTGTTGGCTCAGTTTTTCTAGTCAGTGTCTTTAGAGATGGAGCTGAGGTTCCTCTCATCCCCCACCTTTTGTGCTCTTTTATTCTCAGAGAAATTATAAGGTCAGAAAAACCTGAAAAAGAATGTCCAGGGCATATGTGCAAGAAGGAAATGTATGGGATATTATTTCATATTAGTCCCATAAACAGGCATGTAATTCACCCTGCTATACAGTTTAGGGTAATGTTAGCTTTGAACAGGAGCAGGTTAGCAGGAACAAACCTGAAACTGGATGGGATCTTAGCTTGTACCAGCAGGAAATCTGAGGACTTAGACAAGTTTTAGACTTTGTTCTTTAATCCCTATGCGGAGATCCAGTGGGCCAAAAGAAGGGATGCACATGTCCCTCTGTTGATTACCCTGGAAGAAGTATACACACCTGAGGACAGATTTTGCCCACTGGTTATTTCCCTAAGTTCTTCCCCAACAGGTTTGTTTTCTCCACGCTATATGAAAGTTGGCTTTAATTCCCAAGATTTATTGCACAAGGCTTTGTATGTGCACTCAGGCTTTTGGCAGAACAACATATTTCTACATAGCTTGAAATAAACAAATAGATAAAATAAATGGCCTTGTATTTTACTGTTACTCTTTTGTTCACACAGAATACTCAGAGCTATATATTCTTTCCCATTTTATCTTCATTCCTATTTCTTTCACACTACATTTTAAAACATCCGGGAGGGAAGGAATAGAGGTTCAATTTGAAAATTGAAACAGCTGTACCAGAATCAGGATAATGTTATGGTTCATTTCAGTCTTTCTTTGAGAAAAAATTCTCATTCTTCTTTCATCCCCATTTAATTTGTAAATTATTTAATTTAATTATTATAAATTATCCTGCCAGATAGAGAAAATCACAGTGGCCCAAACAAATCACGACCATATTACAGCCTTTTAATTAGAACAAATCACTAGTTGCAACTAAAAATGAATATCTTTATCAAGAATATAAGAAGCTTTTATCCCTCACTCATCTCTGTATTTAGGAACACATCTGGTCTGTTTTAAATACATTTTTGATGTTAAAAGAGTGGAATCTTTTTGCTAAGTTCTTGTCAGTCCCGAGTCTGACAGTCTGTCGCTGTGAGGTTCTGACACGAGCCCTGATCTTGTAATGAACTTCATGGGAGGAGATTCCTACAGAGGTGCAAGGAGCCATTAAAATAATAAGCAAGGGGTGCATATCCACAGGGTGCATGTACAGAAATTGCCAAAATAAGAACATGCCATGTCCAAAGCCTCACTGTTCTGCTGTGAGGAGATCCTGCAGCTCTTCCTCACATTGCTAGATCTGGCCTTAGATTTGAACATTACAAAACACATATAAGGCATTTGATTTCAATCAGTTCAGTACAGAAGAGCTTGACAGGAGCACACCTGAAGCAGACATAGTTTTATTTAGGATTTAATTTGAATACAAGACCGAAACAGAAGACTATAATGAGAATTAAAGCCTCAGCAAGACTTTTTTAAAGGCTAAGGGCTTTAAGAAGGTGAAGAGATGCAACACATAGGGTGTTAATAAGGATTTGGAAACACCTGCCAGATGTGGAGAAGGAAGCATTTTCCTGCAAGGGTACAGCAAACTGAAGTGAAGATCATATGTGGAAACAGTCTGCTATTATATGAAGTGTGTTTTCTAAGTAGAATAATTCAATTACTCTGTGACAAAAAGTCATTATACCACCCATAACAATAAGAGAATACCCAAAACTGAGGTAATATGGGCTGAGGGGTCCTACCTGGGACCACACAGCAGTGGGATATTTGTAGGAGAAAGAAAGACAAGAACCACCCAAAAGCCATGCAGTGGATGCCAGAGAAGAACTTGGAGACAACAGGAGAACACTGGCAATATGATCAAAGATAAGAATAAGGACAAAAAAGAAAAAAAAGAACTTTTTGGCCAGGAAACTGTCTCATAAGGGTCTTGAAAGTCTGAGAATAGACAGGCTTGAAGGTGTGAAGACAGATAGACAGAATACCTCTGTTCTTTTATTTTCAGTCACAAGGAGTACTGATTCACTGAAGTATTCACTTTTCTTCATAGAAGAATATATATGTGTCTAATGGAACAGGATAATTTAGAAAAAAAAGAAAATCTTCAAGAATGTTTATTTAACTAAAGTAGATGAAATGTGTGGATTTATTCTTTCTGTTAGTACTGAAACATAGGAACTTTCATGGATAAAATTTCTTGAAAACCTTCCCTCGGGGTAATCAGCTTCAAATGCAAGTCCTTATATAAATTCATAAATGTTTAACACAAATCATTTCCCTCAAATATTTAAAACTAAAGGGTTCTTCCACTAGAAACACCCATTCATCTACTCCTAGTTTAGACCCAAACTTTGATAGTCAGGACTTTCTGATCAAAAACAAAGAACTTGCTTGGTTAAATAGGAAAGTAGTACTATATGCTGTAAAGTGATTAACCAGAAAAAAATGTTCTGTATAATGTAAACAATGAACAAGAAATAGGCAAGACCACACACATGAATAAAATGAACAGAATATTCTCTAACGTTCTACATGGTGCACCCATTTCCTAGACCACACAGCTTAATCACTTATCTTTTTGTAGGAGGCTCTTATTATCCAAAGCAGTCCTGGGCCAACAAAATATTACAAATGATATTGCAGCCAAGGAGGAAAGGTGGAAGGAAAGGTAAGTAAGGAATTCAGATCCTGAAGCTTTACATTACTCATTCATGGCTTGTATACTCTTCCAGCCAAAGACAGTTTCAGAGTAAAAGCTAACGACTCTCCAACTGAGAAGCAAGCTTTCACCTTTCAGTACTTTGTTAATTTGTACCAACAGATGAAAATTGCAAAGCCAAAGAGAACTGAGAAAAAAAAATCTAAAAATGCAAAATAAGAATTTAAAATATTGAAAAAGATAATATTCTCATTCGTGCTTTAGAGGGATGGAGGGTACTAACATTTTTTTTATATGTAAAACTCTGGAAAACAGATTTTTTAAAATATCATTTTTTACTGGTAAAAGTATTATGTATTTATTGTATTTATCTATAATTGTTATACTGATGGCTAACAGAAAGTATATCTTATCTGTAGGATAACAAGATTTTGGGAATGTTTTGAAAAGTGCTGTACATTCAGTGGACCTCATTTACCTTGCCAAAGATTATGCATATATTTATAGCTGCACTTTAAATTTCATTGCAGAGCCCTGCTATGTCTATAAATTCCAAGTGTTCAGTGTCAAAGCAAAGATCGTATATGGTGCCTTCTTTATACACACAATTTCCATCAGTATTTTGTAGACAATTGAGGACAATATATATCAGCTCTGATAATAAAAAAAAGTTGTTTCTCATTGGCTGACATATACTGGAGGTTACATTTTGATCCAGATTTAGAAATCAATAGCTGTGTTAAAAACTTTCATTAATTCTTTCATGATGGAAATACCTAGAACTTATTTTAATTTAACTAGTTTCATTTCTGATATGTTACAACATAAAAGTTTAATCTTCCTTTGAGTTATAGATTCAATCTCTACCATGAATAGGTCCATTTTCCTTAAACGTTCAGTGACTTTATAGCTTGGCGGTAGTTTAAGAAGGAACATATTACTTTCTGCCCCTTGCTTCTGAAAAGGGAGGCACTGAGGACCATCCTGAGATTGCTTGCTGGGAATGATAACTTAAGAAACGAATGAGCTACTTTCCAGGGCTGTCAGACCCAGCGTCCTTCTACCACAAAAGATGGCTGAGGAGGGAACTGCGTCTGGACCACATACTGTGCAGCTGAGCCACTTCTCTCAGAAAACAAGCTCTGGAAACCCCACGTAGCAGCCAATCTTAATCTGAAACTCTCTCAGATTCTGCAGCATTATATCTGAATATGACCCAAGAGGCATTTAGCCTTAGATTTCACCCTTATAGTCACTGCACACTGGAGCACAGAGATTACCCTTGCAAAAATTGGGTAGGAAATTGCAAAATTGCAAAATTGCAAAAAGCGGGCAGGAAATTGTGGGGGGAGGCAGGACTGTGGGCAGAGCAGCTGGCCCTTTGGAAAAGTTATGCCAAGCTGCACTGAATAAGGGAAGGTGATAGGAAAGTTCATGCACTGGCCTTGAGTCCTTCTTTGCCCTTTGTCCACTCTCCACGTTGCATTTTTCTGGATAAGCAATGATATGTTTTAATAAATGTTACAGTCAATTGCTACAATGTCAAGCAGATCGATAGGTATCTTGCAACTGTCTGCATCTTCTCAGACATGCTCTTAACTATTTATAACTCATTACTTGCATTTTATCACAGATAATAATCAGCTATTTACCCCTTATAAACTCCATATGAAAATAATATAAAGCATGAGAGTTTTTTTTTTTTTTTATCATAAACATAATCTAAAACAGAACAAGATCAGAAAGCAACTGTGGAGATACATGGTTTTTCCCATTCAGGATAAGGATTCAGAAATATCTCTGAACCTTTCAATAACCAAGCACTGCAAAACAAACTACCAACAGAAGCAAACTAAGCGCTACGGCTCTAGATGGTTGCTTTGATTCAGTCTCAGTTATTTTACTGTCCTGAAATTGTCCCTCTTCCTGTACTTTGCTTAAAGTAATTGGCTGAGGTTTATTGATTTCTTTATATAAATACTTTAATTTAGGCACTGCAGACCTCAGCATATCACTTGTCAGACACGCTTAGATAAAACTCACACATTATAGTAGAGCAGTGCTTGAGACCAGGGTTTGCTTTGGCATGATGATTCAGTGTCAGCATTGCCATGTATGTGGTGAACCACAAAGCTTAGCTGGGTTATGCTTGTCTTCTTGTCAATGTTTGATTACACAGTGTAGGACATAAATTGTGGTAGGTCTGTGTGAGTAAGACTGGCAATGTGGAAAGAATGAAAAAAGCGTTTTTACCATGGTTCGTAATGTGCTGAGAATCCATCTCTGGGCATAATAAAGCTAAACCAAAGTGATACAGCTACTAAAAATGAAGAAGATGGAGCATTCTAATAGCTGTTAGAATCCTTAAACAATGTCACTGCATTCCGCTACCTGGTCCCTAATCCTGTAGGTCAGATCATGGAGATGTTGGCATTAGCCCTGGGGGTCAGTCTCCAGGGCTTCCACAGTGGCAGTTCTTCAATGCAGAAGACAAAATCCTTGCTGCCGACACAGCCCTGGAGCTCAGAAACTACTGTAAGGGAGACAAATCAGGTCTCTTACACTGTCCATTTAAGTCTTTCCTGGCAGTATCATACATTTTCATTTCAGGGCTATCACTTTTCTCCCACTTATGAACCCACATGCTATATCACAGAATCACAGAATGGTTGGGGTTGGCAGGGACCTCTGGAGATCCAACCCCCTGCTCAAGCAGGGTCAGCTATAGCGGGCCGCCCAGGATGGTGTCCAGTTGGGTTTTGAATATCTCCAAGGGCTGAGACTCCACAACCTCTCTGGGTAACCTGTTCCAGTGTTCAACTACCACCACAGTGAAAAACTTTCTTCTCATTTTCCGAGTGCACTGCTTCTTCTAACAATCTCCAAGACATATAGATCAGATACATGAGGCCAGGTAGTGATCTGTAGTTCCCTCCTGCAAAAGCTGTGCCGTGAAGTGGGGCTTCACACTCGTTTCCTCTATGTGTATGGCTCCTAGCTGCTGCCACTGCATGAACAGTCAAACCAGAAGTGTTGCCCATTTTATGGCCTTTTTCTCTATCAGGAAAGAATATACCTGTGAAATGCACATACTGTGCCTGAGATACTCCTGAAAGACAGAAAGACCAAATGCAGAACTGCATCAGTCCTCCCAGTGATTACACATCTGGCTGAACAGGGAGGGACAGCTCTGGAAGTGATGACAGCAGTCACAGGGGCTGCACGCTCCCAAGCATCACTGGGAGCCACCTCTGCCACTGCTGCTCCCACTGCCCCGGAGGAGAAGGTTAACAGCTGGGAGGGATGCCCAGAGTTGAAAGCCAAAGGCTGATACAAAGTAAAGGTCTTTGGAAGCAAAGCTCCTGATAAATGCTAAAAAAAAAGGGGGGGGGGGTGAAGGGGCGTTTGTAACTCGAGGGGAAAAATTTTTCCTTGAAGCTAAATCTCATTGTGATTCTGGAAAGAGGTAAGCTCTCTAGGGAAGTAACATGTTTAAAGTCTGTCTTGGGGAATGGGTGGAAAAAAATTGACAGTGAGGATAAAAAAGTTATCTGAAGAAAGAAAAAAAACAGACAATCAGTAGTGAAGAAATCCTTATGAAGGGTCATTTATTAGAGAGAGAAGGAAGGGCTGAGGTCAGAATTGTGACCTTAACAAGATCCAGTGCAGGGTGATATTTCTAAACGGAAAACTTCTGACAGATCGCAGTGGGAAACACAGTCTGAAAACTCTGCTTTGCAAAGGCCTCATGTGATTTTGATTTGAGAGCGTGAGCAGTGCTGAACCCAAATGGCAGGACATCTGCCGACTAAAGCCTAAGAGAGTGCTTTCAATTTCCAGAGTCATTTCTCAGCTGCAGTGAATTTCTCCGTAGTTTGTAACATTTCTGTTAACTGCTTCTCCTCCGTTCTCTAAATACATATGTTAATACAAAGTTTTAGAAGAGAGTTTCCCTTACTACATATGTCTATTTTTGACCAGACAACTGAAGCTTTTTGCACCATCTCATATCCAGATTACTAGCTTTGTGAAGCAATGTCTTCATCCTGTTAATTTGCACATGGCATGCTTCACAATTCTGTGACAAAGTGTGATATTTCCATATATTATGTATGGCATAAAAATGTCTTCTGATAGGTGACCAGACAGTTAATTTTTACTCTGTACTGTGATTCCTAAACTCGTACAATAAGATAGGCTTTCAAGTTCATTTCAACATTTAAATTATGCCTTAACCCAGGCATATGCATCTGCATATATGACATGCTGACATTTTTATGCTGTAGATGACATACTTCTAAGTCAAAGTTTGTCACAGAATTGTGAAGCATGCTGGCTCTAAGTGCTGATAGCACCTAGAAATGCTGATGTACTCAACAGTTTCTGTTTCACAGGGCACCGGTGGTTGTGACTTAAAGGAAAGAAATCCAGCATTAATCTTTGCCTTTGGTATCTTCTGATGAGCTTAGTGCTGAGCAGCTGCTGCATTTCTGCTCACTGCAAACTTGGGCAGATCTGACACTTCCGCTAACAGGTGTTTTTGCTCTGCAGACCCTGGGTACTTGCACACAGCCCCCCTTCTCCATCCCTGTCCCTTCCCTCTCTGCCTCCACACCCCTGCTTTCGTTACTTCAGGACCAGATGCCGACAGAAATGACAATTCACAAAGGTATCATTTAACAAGAGAAACAATCAGTGCGAGTCTCTGCAGCCAACAGATGGCTCTCATTTGCACTGGTGTAATGCCACTAGGTGAGTGGGGTGAGAGGGAATATAGGAAGTGACAGGAGAATCCAGCTCAGTGTATCAGTGTTTGTGTTTGCTTAACAGCCAACGACCAGCAGCTAGCAGGGACTGTAAATGTTCTGAGACAATCTAATTAAGGCCAAGCCTGAAAGTCCCTGGAGGGAAAAAAAATAATAATAAGGAAGAGAGGGAGAAAGAGGATGAAAAATAATAATAATTGCTGCCCATCAAGCTCTAGGGGAAGCCCATCTCTTGGTTACATACATACAACACCTGGTACAGTGGAGCGCCCAAGACCTGCTTGGTGCCTCAGGTCACCATAAATGCAACATAAATGAAAATGGGCACTTTTCTCACGTGATTGTGACAAAGACCCGGAACAAGGACTGCTGCAGCAATGGTAGGGTGATTTGTCTGTGGTGTACCTCAGATGAGTCTTATGAACATCATCAGTTTACGACTTTTACTTGTTGTCAGTCTGTTTGATTTAATAACTATATCTTTGTCCCGTCCTGTCCCCCCACTCCCCTCCGCCCTCAAAATCACAAACAAAAATAACTAAGGAAAATACAAGGACATATTTATCAGGTTTTCTCTTGTCAACCACTATCAGAGCATCTGGCCTAATTTATTCTAAACCATCAACTTATAAGAAAGCATCTGCTTACCAGCTGGCTCAGTAGCCACCCTAAACTAATCAGAATGACCTCAGCTGGAACAGGGTTGACCTCCATCAAGTTGAAGAGTTGATTCTTCCAGTTCATACAGATTGTGTAATGGTTTTGAACTACAGCCTTAGAAACCCTTCTTCTGCCTTCTGTATCACGCCATATTAACTCCATAAATTATTTAGGAATGTTGCTACTTTTCTTTCTTTTTAAACCTACTTCTTTAGACACAATAGAATTGGCCGATTTTCTTATTGGGAAAGACGTATTCCTATAATACCTTCCTCAGTGGAGGAATGGAGAGAGGGGAAAAAGTGTTTAACCTTATTGTTCACTTACTACTGCCACATTATACATATCCTTTAATTATACTAATAAACATGATAATAGTGGCAAGGGAGAGAGAAGCTTTCACAGAATCTGCCTTGGGATTTATAACAGTTGTGCTTTATTCTGTGTAGCTGTTCTTTGTTTTACAGGGCAGGTTTGGATTCCAGGTGCAGGTTATTTCCTCCTTGACAGAGAAATGAATGGAAACGAAAACAGGACAATGTCCACCTTTGTGTTTTTGTATAAATCCTTATACTCTTGTACGGCAATGTTAAATGGGAAAGGAGAGACTGGTAAATTTAGAGATTTCAAACATGTCTAAGACATCAGCTTGTATTCAACACCCTCTTCCTGGTGGCTGCTTCCAGACACTAATCCAATTACTTACAGTTGTGAAAACTTTCAGCCTTAAAGACTTGTTAGCACAGGGCCCTTTTTCCTGCAAAAGCTGACCACATATTTTATTAGATTCTGGGGGCTGGATCCAGTTATGTGTTAACCTCATAATTCCCTCTCTCCTCCATTTCATAGATGTTTGGGTGTCTTATAATGCTAAATGATCACGATAGCCAGAGGCACAATTCCCCTTCATAGATGTGAAAGGTACATAAAGTAAAAAGATTGCAGATTTGCCTTCCAGTTCCTTTAGACACAAGTTCCTTAGACAAAGCTACCAAATCAGAATGACAGTATTTCCAGCCCATTTTGGCAGGCACTGCTTATTGTACAACGTGTAAAATAGAGAATGGGCCCACAGTGTGCCCATTTCAGTAACCACCATAATTTGAGAATTGCTGCAGCCCATAAGACTTTCATACACAGACCACTTTGGTTTGGATTGGTTTGGTTTGATTTTTTGTTGGCATCGTAATATTTTTCTTCCTCTTTTTTTTTCAGTTTGATCTAAAAGAAAACTTTTTTACACAAAAGAAATATAAAGAGGAGTGTGGGAGTGAGGGAGAGGGGGAAAGAAGGAAAACTGCGAGGAAGGAGGAAAGAAAGGAGAAGCTAATTTCAAGGAATATGCCTCATTTCAAATAATACCTAATTTTATTAACTGGAAACACAGTTGTAACAGTTAAAAGGATCCTGCAAAAACAGATTCAAATAAGATAAGTAACTCAAAATGCAGAAAATGAAAACCAGAAGAAAGTTCAGGATTAAAACCTCCTTTGCTGGCTTCAGCTGGACGTGAAGTGATCTCTTACATTTGTTCTTTCAGTTAATCCTGACTCCCCAAAGATTCTGTTGGTTTTACTGGATAAAAGTTCAGTGAGTCAATGACTTAATGTTGAATCCTGCAGAAGTATGTTGTCATGGTTAGAAAATCTCCACTAGTGGAAAATGCTTCTAAACAAGGGTAACTCCTTTTTTATTTATTGTTTGAATCTAATCATATGGTTTCCTGCCTTGCACATCTGGTCTTAGATAGTCAGATCTGGAAACGTTAGCTTCTTACATTGTTAACCCCACCCTGTAGTGTCAGTAAGGACTTGATCCAAATCCCAGTAGGAGTCTTTTCTACTGACTACAGTGGAACTGGATCAGGCCCCCAGTGAATTGCTATCTCCAATGCATTGGAGATTAAGAAGAAAAGTTTTCAGGAAAAATTCTGTTCTGCTGGTAAGAAAGCAGGGATTCTTTACTTGGAGCAATTAGTACTACTTCTGTGTCACAGAAAGCTGCATTTGTCCCTTGGTATTCGTTAACCTCTCTCATTGTACTGAGGTTCCTAGCTGCTGTTAAAATACGATTTATTCAGGACATAAGCAATAGACTTGATGCTTTTATTACATGTTGTTTCATGTTTAACTTGTCTCACACAGAGATTTATCTTACCATTTTGTTCCCCTTTAAAAAAACTCCTGAATCTCATCATAGTTAATTAAAGTGAGTTTCTTGAAAGAGAAAAAAATAATCATGTTTATGATTATTTGCCAACAATTGTAACATGGCAAAACTAATCTATTATTAATTCTCAATAAATTTACTTTGAAACACCAAATCAGTTATTTTCACTCAGAAAGCTGGAAAGAGAGCTACAGCTTCCAGTTGTTCTTCTATACGTTACAACGCCATTTTTAAAATTAACAAGAAGTAATCTACTTTTACAAACAGATATAGCTGTATGAACAGCATGCCAGTATTAATCCTGTGCATAAGGACACAAGTTTAGTTGTTTGTTTGTTTGTTTTGGGTTTTTTTTTTGTAATTTCTTTTTCTAGAAACGCTATTCATGGTCAAGGTAAGGAACAGGGAGAGACTGCGCTGTGATCCCTGTGGATTTTGCCAGTGAAGAACAGATCCAGACAATGGCCCTCAGTGAATATAAGTATGGGACAAAGAGCATGAGATTAGCACTCTTTCCTTGTTACCTAACTAGAAGAAATGACTATTATTCTGGCACAATATTTTGACTCAATTTTAACAGAAAATGCTATGTTTCTATATTGCAGAGATCACATATGTCCCATTTGTAAACTATTCAGCATGGCAGTATGGTGCTATGGAACAAAAATTATTTTCATGTTTACCTGGGCTATGGTTCAAGAAGACAGAAGACTTGGCTCTAGGGCTCTTTCTGTCAGATCCAAAACTCTGTGGCCACATGCCACAAAGCACTGATCCAGTATAAACCCACTCTGCTGGTTCAGATTTGTTCAGAATGTTTTGAAGGATTAACCGGCGGGCTGTGGGCTGGACCCGGGAGCATCTGTTCTCGCGCAGCCAGTAAAAACCGGTCATAAAAGCGCAAACCCCAGCTAACACTGTTCTTGCTAGTTTGATTTGCACGTGTTCTCGCTTAGATTTGTGCTGCCGCTGGGTGATCTAGCATTGTCCCGAAGTGGTATCAATGGCTGTGAAATTACAGGCGCACACTGCTCGCTGTCCACAATTATCGTTCAACAGCTTTGCTTTTGCGCTGTTACCAACAACTTATGTTCTTTATTCTCTCCCCAATAAACACCCCATGTGAACAAAGTATGGCCAAAGCGGGACATCCAGTTAATAATGGCATCTGACCAAGCACTTCCTAAAGATTTTTAGTAAGGCATATGACATGCCTGAGCCTTCTGAGATTTGTGACTTGATACATTTGCTTATTTTCAACTTAAAAAGTGCCCATCACTGGGTCCTGAGAGTTGAACTGCAAATATTTGATATAATTCGTATACTTCTTCATTGTGACCCATATTAAAAGATTCTGTCACATCATCTACCATATATCCAACCTCCTGTTATCTCTTGCTTGAATGAAGATGTACAATTTTCTTCTACAATAAGAAGACCAAAAGCAAGGGTTGTTTTCCAAAACTCACCTAATTCACAGAACATCTTCCTACCAGTTTCTGTGAGTCCATAGACTCTGGCAACTAGTGAACAGACAGGAATACCCAATGTCTTCCCCTTACAGATCTCAGATGGAAGGACTTTTAGCAAATGTGGTCTCTACCAGCTCTGCCTGTGAGGGTGCAATACAGGGAGAGAGGAGTTCAGTCGCATTGTTTGGGGGACTTGTTTCTTTTGCTGAATTTCTCCCCCCCACACACCCTTTTTTTCCCCACTCTTTAGGATTATAAAGGGTTTGCTTGAAACTTCTTGGGAAACCCAGCAAGCATGTTCAGCTGCTTCTGTAACAGTGCTTGAGACTCTGCAGAAACTCCTGACTCATTTTTATCCTTTTTTTTTTTTTTTTAATACTTCACCAGGGGCCAAGCAGGAAAAATATATTGCAGTTCTAGTGACTCAACCTAGTATTTCATAGCTACACATCATTTACACTACAAAATGATGTTTCATTTATTTTTTTTCATTTACATTTGTCTCACTTCTCCTTTGTCAGATCTCCAGAGATTTTTCTTACTCTTTTTCTTACTGTTACCTCATCATCTTAAAGCTGAAAAAAAGATGATTTTGTAATTATTACTTACTCACCTTAATGCAAATTTTATCAATAAACTGAGCTTTTTCTTCTCATACTCCTCTCAAACTATTCTCTGGCAACATTTTCAGTTTTTAATAATTTTCTGCCTGTGCTGCAAACAAAAAGACTGCTGTAGAAGAAAACTGATAAGTTCTGACGCAATATAGTAACATCATAAGCAATATGTAAAATTTTTAGTTTGAAAATGATGTAGACATTTTAACATACCAAAGATTTATTTCAGTACTCAGGTCTCCATATTTTACTGGCATTCCTTTTTTCTTTACATATCATATATGTAATTATGACATAGAGTGGTGTGTTACAAAATCATCCAGAAATGATTATGTGAGCTCTCAAACAAGGTGTAGTATGCATGTAGCACTGCATCTAAGATAATAGAGTCATAGTCTGTTAATTTAGAAACAGCATAGCTCTCATGTGGTACTACTGTTTTGGGACTGAGCTGATATTGGGATACAAAGTGTGGTGCTCTATGCCTTTCGCCCTACTGACTTGATTTGCTAGGCTGTCTCTGGACCACACTGCCTTGTGTCTATTGTAGAAATGAAAAATTATATCAGGAGATAAACTGAGGTTCTTCAATATGTTTTACCAAGAAAGAAAACGCTTGTGGTACACAGAGACTTGTGCACACAATTTCCCTAAACTCTTATTCTCTTTCAGGAGAGAAATTGAGTTTTTGTACAATTCTGCCTGTGTAGCTCACCCAGGTTCCTATTTCCTCTTCTGCTTTCTTGTTTTGTTACAGTTTTCCTTGTACCAATTCCTTTGTGTTCTTCTCAAAGGAAATTCTTGGAAATGGAGTGATTCCAAGTGATTCCTTTTGGTCTACCGCCGTGCTGGTGATATAGAAGTTTGTACTCTGCTGAATGCATGAAGGGCAGAGAAGGCCCATGTAACACCCATCTTTTGGCAAAACAAAATTTCTGACTATTTTAATGTTAGAGATCACTCTCTTGTCTCTGAATATTTGTCCATTTGAACCTTGATATTAAGGAAATAAGCATTTCTTTGCATGGCAGTTTCATTACGTAAGTAGGAGTTGCAGGACAGTCCTATGACAAAATCGTTCAGTCTGGTCACCTTTTCTCAACAATAATCTTCAAAAGCTTGAGCTATAACTTCCTTACAAATTTGGGAACCACTCACAGTCTTTGAACAAACTATTGGAGCTCTTGTGGAATTAGTTCTAATATGTCTGTCTGGTCAGAAATCCTTGTTAGTTCATTTTATATAAATAGCCATTTAATAATCTCTGGCTATTGTTTCATGATGTCTTTGGAGACAAAATCAGTGTAAGTCCCTCTTTTTTCCTTCCCCAGCTGCTGCTTCCCCCTTTCAGTTGATCCAACTGATGCAACTGTTTGTATGGCTGTGCTGCAATTTGGATAACTTAAGTGATCCAGGTTAAAAATAACTCCAAACTGAATAAAGAACTATTTTAACCTGGCTTTGCTGCTGAGGCCAGACTATTATGAAAACATGTCTTTTCTGAGCAATAGCTTGACCTTTATGCTTTCCTTAGAGGACACATGAAGTCCAGCATATTCCTGAATGATTTTCTCTGGTTAAGGAAATACATTAATAACTTCATTATTTCAAGCCTTTAATTTTAACTTCCAAAAAGTCAACTTCCTCAGAGTCTTGGAAAGAAAAACAGCAATCTTGGGAAGAAATAATTTGATTCACATTGATACCGATGTAGACCGCATGACAGCCACTAAGATCATGAGGAATAAGCATGCATCCATAGTCCATCTGCCTTGAAAGGGTTGCTCATTGTCCACAAGACCTCCTTAATTCATGATCAGAAAATCAAGATCCATTAGTGAATAAATTACAAAATGAATATGCAGGGTAGGCTGCCCTTTAATATGTCAGAGGGACCCTGGGAAGTAGATGGTATTGATGCTTCAACTGCTGCAGGTGGTACGTTGAGGTCAGGAAGGGGACTCCTCCAGTGAGGCCATACACAGGGTACCCAGCATCTAAGATGTTAGACATGCCAGAAGGGATGGTTTGTTGTTGCTCTGGCTATCAAAAAGGTTAAAGTTGAAAAATCAATGCAAAATCCTTTAAGCGCTTCTGCATAGGCTGACAAATGGAGAGTAATGAGTCCTGATCACTGTGTTCCTCAAGTCTGCAATCTGCTGGTTGGATTCATTCATATGACTGATTTTGTGCATGTTACATGCAGCACCTGCTGCTCTCTGAAGTATTTTGGAGAAAGCCAGGCAATCTGAATACACATTTTTTCCTCATGACTTCATATTAAATAAAAGCCTGTGACATACAGAACTTCATGTTGTTATAAGCACTGCTTCTGAGTAACAGCCTCTCCCTCTCTCAAGGGGGGACAAAAGTCTGAGCTGGAACCTGGGCTCCAAATATCTCCTAGTGTGCTCTTTTTCACAGACTCGTGGATAAAATCGTGTCTGTTTTCAATATATCAGAGTTGCTGCATTAATGCATTTTTTTTTTCCTATCAGCAGCTATACTTTGCTTATAGTAGAAGCTGCAGATAGTGGCTGGAAATACTTGTCATAATAGCAAACATTTTGACAATCCCTGAATGCCTTCCAGAAAATAATTATTTTATTTTATTTTTTTTTATGTTTACAGAAATTGGTAATAACAGGAAATAGATAGATAAAGCAATAAATCATGCCTTTGTTATATAGACAAAAAGAACATTATAGTTTTATTAGCTTGTCTTTCAAAGACAAGCCTAAGACTGTTTGTAGTCAAAAACATGTGTCTTATCAGCCTTTTGCACTCAGATCAGAAAAACAGTAATGCACAAATTGAAAGGCCACAAAACTGCATGCATAAAAGCTCCAGTGCAAAAAAGCAGCTGCAGCAGAAAAGCAAAAGGAAAAATTATCCTCTCTGGATTCATTCACAAAGCCTATGTGGAAGCTTACTTCTCTTCCCTGCACCACCCCCCTTTTTAAAAAAAAACTTGCATCACAGCTAGTTTTCATCAACAGAGGTTAAATAAGCCAACAGAAGATTAAGCTGTTACAGTCCCACAGATACAGAGAAAAAAGGTTTTATGTCCTTTCTCTCTCTTACTGGCCTGACTGTATAACTACTCTGCATAATAAACTCCTCCTGATCTGTGTAGATGTTCATATATAGTTTCATATACACGCTCTCAAATCTCCAAGTTATGTAGTTTCAAATGGGTGTATGTATATATTGAGGGAGAGAGACAGGTCATTAAGCGTCAATGCATTACAAGCTCAGTGTGACAATTGGATGTAAGAGCACGTAATAAGTTAGGAACCAGAAAAACATGGATTTTTTCCTTTGAGAAACACAGATTTGCTGTTTGAGAAATGATGAAAGCTCCGTTGTCTTTAAACTACACTTGACACAGTAGAAGATGACCTTCATGAAACAAACCAACATTGCCAAAAAGTAGGTTAGATAATCTAACTAGGCTTTCATATATACATTTTAATGACTACAGGAGAGCAACTGGATACAGGGGGCTAAAGGTTCATGCAGCAAACAGCAGATACCTATAAAAATA
Source organism: Apteryx rowi (assembly GCF_003343035.1). Classification (NCBI taxonomy): domain Eukaryota; kingdom Metazoa; phylum Chordata; class Aves; order Apterygiformes; family Apterygidae; genus Apteryx; species Apteryx rowi. The sequence goes on along the minus strand of NW_020449219.1, from coordinate 546,237 downwards.
TAAGAAAAAGGCATACGTGCAACAGTGCTGCCAAGCATTGCCATAGACAGTGTTTAATAATACTTATATCTTTGTGTTTCTAATCATGATTGAGCTCACGTGCACTTTGGGGATCCTCAGCACCTTGCTTGCCAATGTTTAACTGTACAATATGTGATAAAGCAGATTCAGACTGATTCTGAATAGGAGATCCAGTAGTTTCAGGTTGCACCTCCATTAGGCTTTGTGAAATTGCCTGAACTCAGGGGTGAACCCATTTCCCTCATGAGCAGTTTTGCTCGCTGTGCTCCTGCTGCTGAGCTGGGAGTGTGGCTGGAGCAGGACCGCGATGGGGCCACCATTCAGCTGACAGCAGTAGTCCATCCCCTCCCCTCTTGGGGCGGGTGCCTGAGCTCTTCCAGTGCCCAAGTCCCGGTGAAGCTGTATCATCTGCTCTACTCTTTGCAGACTGCCCCAGGTGACCTACGTGCAACACAGCTGACATGAGGCAGCAGCCTTTCAGGCTGCATTAGTGACACTGCTCGCTTTTACAGCAGAGAGAGAAAGACGCTTGAGTCTCGATCACCAGCATGGCACATCCCATAAAATGCAATACATGACTCCAAGAGTTTACAACTAGTTACTGAATGAGATACAAGGGGACTCAACAAACAGATGTTCAGACATCGCAAAGTAGTCCCCTGAATAATGAATCTGGTGGCCAGAATCTTCTGCCTATCAATCAGCTTCATTTCCTTTCTCAGATTCTTCACAGCAATCCTAACTGTACTCCACTGCATCTCTCTGCAAGCACAAAAATCATCATTGCAAAGTCAATGTTTCTCGGCAATGCCACCCAAGAGAATCTTATATATCATCTTTCTGTCTTTGAGTAAGACGTATTTGTTGAATCCATACTTTTTTTTTTTTATGGCAGCTATTATAATTTGAGCTTTATCCTTGATGTGGTTTAAAAGGCCTAGTACAGACAGCTATTTTATGCATTTAACATATTTTTTAATTTACCAAGTTAATATTAATTCTAATTTATAGGAGAGATAAGTGAAGCTTTGTATCCAAGAGGCTAATAAAATCTCTTAAATTGTTTCTTTTCTTTTTTAATGATGGTATTTGCTCCAAAAAATTCTTCAATAGAAACAGATGACTTCAGATAAAAATGCATTTGTGTGTATACAATATCCAGCCTATTCCTTTAAAGTACTGTTCCAAACTGAACTGGTTATAATGCAGGTTCTTGGTGCCTCCCACAGAAATGCTTGTCAAGTATTATGGTTAGACAATTTCATTGGTCAAAAGGCAGTTCCACTAACACAAAAAGTTAGTGCTGTGGAGTGCTTAATTACGTTCAAAACTACTTTCAAAGCTTATATCTCATGAAAGGCTATGAAAAAGTTATAAATTCAGGTTTCAGGTGCATGTACAGTTTTCACATGTTTCTGTATTTATATAATTGATTGGGATTTCAAAAAATGGAGGCAAGCAGAGTCTGACTGGAAAATCCTTTCCAGTTCCTCTTGTCCTCCTCCGGTTACACAGTCAACATTAATAAGAATTTTTTTACAAAAAGTTTTTAATATATAGATTATGTTTTTGGCTTGTAAGAATAGGTAGCTTTTAAAGGTACAGTAGCTGAAACTTGCAAGGTGTCCATTGTCCACTTCTATGTAATAAGTGAGGCTTAACTTTTAACCTGGTGTCAACATTAGGAGAGAAAAGAAAAAGAAAAGATATGTATATGAAATCTACATAAAAAGCCCTGCACTTGCATGAAAAGGCCTCACAAATGGTGCAGATGCCTCCAAATGATATGATTAATTACAGAATCATATGCAAAAGTAGATTACAGACAGATATCCTGATGGTTTACCCAAAGAGGGCTGCTCTCCAGGGAAATAATTTTCTCTGTGCAGCGTCACTTTGTATTATCCATCCATCATTTGATCATAAATTTCAGCTATCCCCTCAGTGCCAAGTCTATTTTCAAGTTCTGACATTCCTTCTGTGTCACTGCAACTTTGCTTTCCCCAGTAATGTGTTGGCTCTCCATCTGCTAGCCCTACACGCGAGGTGGAATGTCAAGTGTGCTTGGGGGTTTTGAGAGGCTTTTTTTTTACCACTTTATGCCCTTTGCGCTTGCGCAGCTGCTCCATTAGTTTGCCCAATAAAAGCCTGTGTATTATTGAAGAGGGCTGTGAAGAAGCATCTGTGCTGTCCTTCTGCAACTTGGGTGGGATGTTACCGACTTGAGCTGTATTCTGCTCTTTGCCGGGGCAAGGAGGTTTGGAAAGGCATTTGGGGTGCTATTTCTTCCCCGTTTATTTACTTTCAGGAGGACACAAGTGTTGTTTCTTTCTTTTTTTTTTCCATTAAAAGGCAATATTTTCTGTCTCATAATTTGTGAGAAGCTCTGGCCAAAATTCTGCTCCAACTTATTGTGGTATGAATCTGGAATATTTCCACTGAGTTCAAGCAAAATGTAACTTTCTGCTCTGCTCTTCTCAGAATGTTCCTCTGGAAAACTCAGCACAATATCATTGTGGTTGGGGCACCATTTTCTGGCTGAGAAATTTCTGTTGTGTTGCATGCAGTAGAAACACAATGTAAAAAGACTTTAACAAAGGGAGCTTCCGTAGCCTGACTGAAAAATGCCTACATCTACTTCCCCGACCATACCCATTTCACAGAGTTCTCCAAGGGTGTTTTCTTGTGGGACTGAGGAACGCACAGCATGCTTCCTTTTGCAGTTCACTGAGTGCTTCCTTGACTGTTCTTGTGGTCTTCTTGCCACTTTCTTGCATTTGCCACCAGGTTTGGTGAAAATGAAGCTGTATTACAGATACCTCCAAAAAGTTGTCCCAGACCAGTTGCACTTGAAAAAGAGGTTTGCATAGCTCAGATAAATGTCAGGGCATGCACCTGAATTTTGCGTACTGATCTCAGCTGAAGCCACACTACATAACTTTGTAAGTTCAGTCATTACTCTCAATGACAAAAGACACACAGGTAAATAAAGGACAGATGAAAGGGAGGAAGGCTTTATTTTGTTCATTTTTTATCTGCTTGCTTTTTCTCTAATATATCCAGCTACTTATTTAGTCATATTCAATGTAGTGATCAATCTTTTTTAAAAACAAAAGTTAATTATCTGCCATTGTAAGATAAAGGAGTATCATCAAAAGGAGCTGAGACACAGAGTATCTTGTTTTTTAACATTGAATAAGAAAGCTGTGGTTGTGCCAGAAAATTAGCTCTGAGTAATTGGTGTTTTTACATTTCCTCCGCCACTATCAAGTCACTGTCAGCAGGACTATCTTCAGCCATCAGAAAAGGCATGTTCTCAGCACTGCTCATCTAGGACCCCTGTTCTAGTGATTCTGATCATTAACCCTAATGAAAATAAAGAGAATTCTGACTTCAGTTAGTAGAATGATTTTAGTGTGAAAGTACAGCTGAGTCCTGTGTTAATGTATATTATTGATTTGTTAGCATTGCTCCTGACATGGTTTTGGCCTGGACCAACCAGCATGACGACTTACAATGCCTGGGCCGGTTTTGGAGATTAATTCATGCCAATGACCATGCTTAAAAGGCAGTTTGGATGAAGCAACATGGTTTTGAGAAGAAGGGTTTAGCACATAGATGCCAGCTGTGTCATGCCAGTTGGTCTCCAGAGAGGAAATGGTCATTCACCCATTTAGTTTATCAGTAGAGGAACTGCCAGCAAGAACAACTAGAACCCGCCAGGAAACAACCAAGATCACTCTGTTTCTGGCCACAGACTCTGGTCAATTTTCTCCAGAATTTGATTACACAAGGAGTATGCCACATCTTTCTGCTTAAGTAAGGACCAAATTGTCTGTTTCCAAACACTGTAGGCCAATGCGCTTAGTGGAAGCAGCCTCTCGGACCCTGTTATTTCCTCCAAAAATTCTGAAAAGAAAGCCAAAGGTCCAAAACTCTTCTGGATGTGAAGCCAGGCAGGAAAGAGGAAGTGCTTACCTGGGACAAAAGTGCTCTTTATAGACGTAAAAGTGTTTCTGTGACTACATGTAGCACGTGTATATGAGTGGAATATGGTTTGTGGTAGGTAGCCAAACACTTTCATTTTTGGTTACATATGAAGTGCTGTCACAGCGCTCAGTATTATTTGATGGCTCTGGAAAGATGCATCTTTTTGCTTGGCCACTGTTTTGCTAACTCATTTCTTCTAATGTCTTAGTGGTTCCTAATTATTATATGTTTTATAATATATAACAAATATTCAATAATGACACTTAGAATGTTATTCTTTTAATAGCATTATTGATACCTGTATTTTAGTACAACAGACTTCTCTCAGGTCTTTTTGTCCCCATAAAGAATAAATCCTCATAGTTTTAGTTGGCTAATTAGGATTTTTACTGGCTTTCTTCCCTGCAAAGTGCCTATAAACTATGCTTCCAGATATAAACTCTTCTCTCCCTCCTATTATCTTGGATGAAAAAATAAGTCAGGGATAAACAAGAACCCTCAGGAGAACCACAGGAAGAAGGATCTCACAGAATTGGAAACCTTGGCGGATTTGATTGCTTCCCAAGCAAACATCAGCCTCCTCGCTTCTTAAAGCTTGCATATTTGTCTTCTGGAGGTAAAGTCAATAAGAATTGAAGGCAAACTCCCCCATTATCTAATTTCACGACATTTATACATAGCAGAAAAGATCAGATATCTAGTGAATATCTTGAAAGGGTGGGTCTGTTCAAATGGAATGCTCCTTCTTTATCCATTCAAGGGAGAAACGAATCCAGGGATTTTTTTTCCTTTTATTTTTTTCCCCCTCCAAGATACTTTTGAACAGATCTTGACACATTTTTTTTTGCTCTGTTCTGCACCAGTTGGGTAGAATTTTTTTTAAAGCACATAGCAATTCATTTCTGAGCCCACTTCCTGCTGGCTTATTAAAAGATATACATTTGGCAATTTTGTTGTGACATTTTGTTATTATTAACATTTGGAGGAGAAGAAACAAAATTCAAGCACTTCTCTCAATGAAACTTGAGCAATAATGATGTTTTCATTATTGTTTCCACTGACAGTGGTAGCATAAAATCTGAACTTCGAGACACAGGCCTGGCTCAGAATTTCTCACCAGCATCAGTAAAAACGTACTGCTGCCCCACAGGATTTTGTTTTCATCCTTACAACACTGAAGTTCAATTTTGTGGCATTGGCAAAATGACTAAGAGAAGCCGCTGGCGGCAGCAACAGGCAGCTGAGGCCCTGCTGCCTCGCTGCTTGCCTTTGCCTCTTCCCTTTGTGCCAGAGCTGAGGGATGCAACCAAAGCCCTTAGGATAACACAGACCCAGCACTCAGGGGAAAGGTGCTGAGGGGGAAGGGGCTGCCTTCTCTTTACCCACAACTCATTCCTTAAGTATGGGATATTCCTGGACAGACTTGTCTCCCAGAAACTAGGGAAGCTTAGAGACTTGTTTGTCCAACCTCTACCTGTTTAAGGAACTGCCTGCTTTCTCTGTGCCTGAAAGCTGCCCTGGGAATATATAACTATTTGAATATGGATACATAAATACATGCAAACGTACATGTATTTTTTTTCTTAAATTAAAGAAAATAGCATACAGAAGCTGCATAAATAGTCCTGTTACCAGCTTTCACACTTGCCCTTTTGCTCTACAAATTGTCTTAATTTAGACCACAGGTAAGTCTGTTTGGGCTTAATCCTTAACCAGCTGATTTCAGTTAAAAAACAAACAAACAAACAAAAAAACCCCCTCTGTTTTCAAAAGCAATTGATTGGGCTCATTCTCTCAATTCCAGGCATTGCTACATTCATCTGCTTCTTCCCTTCACTTTTCTGATTGGCACATCTTTCTCTTTGCAGCACTTATTTCCTGACTTTCTTTTTGTCTTCTTCATTCATCATTCTTTCGCTGCTAACAGTCTTTCTTTCTACGCTCAGAGCATTACATCCATTTATTTCAATTTCTAACAATAACAAAAACTGTCCATCCAAATTAATCTGGATGTTTTTAAATAACTCCAACCTACAATGACAAACCACATTAATTAAGCTATTAAGCTACCTTAGAAACTTACTACTCAAAGAAATTAAGCTGGTGTGAGCATTGACTTCCACCTCCCTAAAAGTCAAACTACTTTTTTTTTCCAGGAGAGGATATTACATACAAAATACTCATTTATTTGTCATGCTCTACTTGAGTCATTGTGCAGAGATACACCTGTTTGATATATTCCATCCATCATTTGGACAGTGAGGAATAACCCTTCAGCCCTTAAAGTGGTTGCTCCACGCAATCGGAATGCACAGTGCAGGGAACGTTCATTGCCTTGAACTGGCACTGCTCTGCTTTATAATATGCCAACACTTCTGCTGCATTTATCAAGTGTGCGTCAGAGGCAATCCATGGGCAGCAAAAAGGAAGTGGAATATACAAAGTTTTACAACTGATTCATTGAAGCTTTTGATCCAGGCAAAAAATCAGACCCAGCAGCTGAGTATTGCCTTATGTTGTATAAGGGCTGATTCAACCCTTACTGACCTTAGAGGAGAGGGGAAAACTTTGCTTTCCAATCTCTTCTCCCTAGCGGCACTGAGTTCAAACACAGTCACTAATTTTAGACAAAAGTAGAGACTGGAGTACTGTTCTATAGCTTGAATAAAACCCATTTCTGTTCTGACAGCCAAACTGAAAAAAGCTCCCGTTGGAGCAACGAGTTTTTCCAAGATTCATTCTTTCAGATCTCAAGAACCATAAACAGCAGGATAGGCTGAATACTAATTTGAAATCTGTGGCATATATAGATTTAGAGGTGTGTTTACAGCACTCAGTTTAATGCCTGAATACAAAGTCAGGTTTGGCAGGAATGGAAAGAAATAGCACTAAAGTAAGCTTGATGGAAGTGGAGGAGGAACCCAACAGCAATTTCAGATTTTACTTTCTGTCATTCTTAAATTCTTCCCTCCTTTTAAAATTATTTTCCTTTCATTTTTATGTTATTTTCTGATTTTTTTTTATTTTTATCTTCTATTAGTTTTCTTTTTTTTTTTTACTTCTTCTTCTTGTCTATCTCCTGAGTGCCTTCTTTCCTCTCAGCTGTATATCTTTTAGATTTGAAGATGAAGGAAATACGTAAAGTGTCTTAAACGTGTCTTTCTCTTTACTTCCACCAATATGTGCTGGATTCAGAAGGTCCAAAATTCATGTTTTTCTTCCTAACAATTTGTGTTGACATTTCACAACCATCTTCCTTATCCATTTTCTACAAATTGCAAAAACATTTTTTTCCCACAGATTTTTGGTATAAAAACTGGAAATTATGTTTTTAAATATGCTTTCATGAGCCAAATTGCATTAGAACTAATTTTGAGACACCCTGGAGATAAATATGGAGCTGAGGAAAGTACACTTTTGAGAAAAAGATCACCAAAGCAGCAGAGACAAGGAAGAGTGAGGCAATAGTGAAAACAGATAGCATATAATCCATAGGCCAAAATCATCATCTGTTAACTTATAATTCATGAAGAAGACAAAGAAAGTAATTAAATACTTGGTTCACGGCTGACAGTCTGCCCAGGTCAAGAGGTAACTGAGTATATGTTTAGGTAACAAAATGCTTTACTTATAAGACTTTCTTCTCTTTTGTTTTTTCCCGTCAGCAGGAAAATTGAATTACCAAAAGGAGATCATTGCTAGTGAGTCTGTTACCTCTTCTGAATATCTATAAAGCTGCTGTCCTAATCTTCACAGTTGTATTTATTGTTCAGTATAACATGATCCATACCCAGGGAAATTTCACTTTCTTACGTGTACTTCACTGGCAAACCTAATCCGCATAAACCTGTTTCCAGTGTAAATAGGGAAAATATTGTATTAGACCTGCATTTGCTTAAGTTTCTTTCAAAAGTACCTGCACATTAAATTTGAAATCACACTGTATATTTTCTATTTGTTAGTTTGTAACAAATGATCTTTTAAAATACTTCTGCAATGAAAAAATTACCCAAGAGATAAAAGATTCTACAAGCCACAGCAGAGAGGATAATGAAATTAATTTTAACTGCAGGCTTAGGAGTGGCACTTAAAAACACATTTTTTGGAAAGTAGGTTTATATATCAAAATTTGATTTTAAGGACATACAAATGTATCATATGAATTAGTTCCACTACCTGGGAAAATGTCCAAAGGCTTATTATCAGAAAAGCAAATTCTTTCCTGGACTGACCTCAGGGGAAATGTTACTCACACAAAGATCATCTGCCCAAATATCATCTCTACAGTTCCTTGAATCTTTTCTGTAAAAAGATATTTTTCCATGGCATTCATTCATCTCTGAAAAATCTGCATTATGATCAGAACATTTACTACAAAATAAAAAAAAAAAGGTTATTACCTATTTCCTGACAACCTCAGAGAAGCTCAGCCAATCAAGGAGCAAAAGTCAATATTTGACTTAACCACAGACTCTCAAATCAGGCAATACAAAATAACCAAAAGAAGCTCCAAAAAAGGCTACCTGCAAGAAAGAAAGATGTAATAAAATCACATTGTGCTAATAGAATTTTCACTGAAGGTTGGCAAACGTTAATATCTCCGATGCTCTCTTTGCATTTTCAAGCACAGAAAATGGAATCCCCACTTCTCCCAGTTCCATAATTTGTTCTTTTGATGCTTATATTTTGATTTGGCAATGACAATAACAATTGTATCTTTAAGGTGACTCAAGGTCTTTTACTTGGTGCCTCAAATTTTGGAAACAGCTAATCACACTAGGGTGACTTCTTCCATTTCATTGTTTAAAAGCCTTTCAGTTTTTCCTGATTGTAAAAAGCTGGGAAATGTATCTCAAACTTTAAAACTTGGAGATAAATTAAAGTATTTCTTGACAAATGAGCCATTCTTATGATTTTGGAACAGGAGCATGATTTTTATAAAACTGAAAGTGGTAATGCTAGTTAAATTTGTAAGCATGAGTTTTGGTCAACCTGTATGAATATTATTGCAGGATTATCATTTAGAGTTTGTATACAGAGAGAATTTAAAGTGGGATACCTTTTCCTTATTAACTCTTTATTTGGATGCACTGACAAAGCATCTTATTTTGGACTATTTTGGACAAATCCCCTGAGATGCTCATTACAATGGAACCTATACACAACTTTCTTTTCTAGGACTATGAGACAGAGTTTTCTTGAATCCTTTGGCCTTGGTAGCAATCCAGCTTTCTAGGCACAATATAAGCCAATGGAATTAATTTAGCATTTCATTATTTGTTTGCATAAATGCTTTTCCTGGACAGTAAACAAGCGGAAGAAGCAATAGAGACAGTTGTCATTACTTTTGCTACTGACTATGGGCATATTATATATAAAATCTGTTTCTAATTCATGTTGAGGGATCCGGAAAACATACTGAGGAGTGCTTAAGAAAATTATTTATAAAAAAGCATTCTCATTCTTCCAAGCAAAAATCATGATTATAGAAGAATAAAAAAATCAATGCACCAGGTAACCAAAAGAACACTTCTGAAACAGTCATTTTCATTTTTTTTTTCAGTTTTGTTGCCTTGAGGATTCTTCATACCATTGACTAACCTTTCAGTAACGTGAATTAATGAGATTAAATATTTGAATTTTAAATACTTATATGGACCAAACTGCACCACCTTTTACCAAGGTCAACTTAAAGAATTTTAAAATTACAAGACAAAATCTATATTTTTCTAACTTTAAAGCAAGACAGTTTACATACTAAAGCTCTTCATATATAAGCACTAATTTTAGATAATGAAATCAGAAATTTGGTTGTCAGGATTCTACAATAGAGTGCATATTAGTAGGCAATTCATCTGATCTTTCACTTTCTCTGCTAATATTATACAGATTTCTCTAAAGATATTCTTACCAAAAAAGAAAAAAAGAACACATTGGTGTGCCGCAGGGCATGCCAGCAGAATGGTTACGGTACTGCACGTCCAAAAGTGTGAGTCATTCCAAACACTGCCCCAGGTTGCTCCCATTACAAAGGGGTCACTGTGCCTGAGAAGTCAACCATGGCCAGGCGTGGTGCTGGCTCTCTCATGTGCTTCACCTCAGCAACTGCTCCACTGGTGAAGTGGGTTAGGCTTGAGCAGACCTTTGGCCCTTGCTTTGATGGGCTTGAATCAGACCAAAAATCAGCAATTAATGACTGTTACCACCTTGTAGTTGTTTGGCATGCTTCCGTTTATGAAATAAATTTAATCAACTTATTCCAGGTTACTGCACTAGGTAGACATTTCTCTTGAAGACAGTGTCTAACCTGTTTTAAAATCATGGAAGAGGAGTTTTGACCTTAGCTCATGTAGGTTTCCACTACTGAACTGTGTCAGGCTGTACAGACCATCCAGCTTTCCTGCACCATTTATGAATGCAGTGGGCATCTCAAGTACATGTTTTGCTTGCAACAGGGTGTATTTTATTATAGCTGTTACAGCTGCTCAATGTTTTCCTAATGTTTATTATAATGGAAGCAAATATTTTTATTGAAAATACCTCTTTCCCTTTTAAAACTTTTTAAATGAGGAAACAAGGTTCTAGTTCAAAGATAAAAATATTTTTGGTTTTTAGTTTCCTTCCTTCCTTCCTTCCTTCTTGTATTTTACTGAAGCTTTTTTTTTTTTTGATTGATATACCATTATCATTGTAGTCTGTGTAATTTTTCCTTTTCCTAATTAAACTTGGAAGTCTCTATGGAGACAAAGTTACAGGTTTTTCCCCCTACCTTAGTTCTTCCTTCTTTCTGTGACTCCAAAAATTAATTACAGATGTCCTGCTAAGGTCTAATCATTGTCAGTTAGCAGGAAGCTGATGGCTATGTCAGTTTCTCTTGCTCTGCAGATTCTATTTCTCCAAATAGAAGGTCAAAATTTCTACCTACATAAATTGTATTATGAAAAAAAAAAGAAAAAAAGAAAAAAAAAGGTCGAAGGTTTGAACGGTCAAGCCCAGACAGGACTGCAGTCCCCTCAAATGAAGTAACATATCTTATGTTAGATGCCCAGTACCCCATGCACTGGATGCGGAAACTTTGGTACTGGAAAGTGAGATCCAAAGCAGCTAGCCCTGCAAGTAGGTTTAACACTGATGTATGGCTGCCCAGAGCAAGTGAAAAGATAAAAGTGGAAGGCAGCTGAAAATGTTTTCAATCCTCAGAGCCATAGTGAGGTGCTGGCAGGTTTTATGCTTTATTTATTTATTTATTTTTTCCCCTGTTCCAGGAACATGTGCCAAGAACAGGATCTCTTTGCCCTTGTAATAATCCACTGGTTACATCATTTGCCCAGGAAGTGAGTAACACAGATTTTTGGAGGTTGTTCTGTTTCGTTTCATTTCTTGCTAATGTACGGGCACATACTTCACTTTCCAGGAAAGGCCCGCAAGCAGCCACCTCCCTCCAAAGCACTGGTGGGCTGCTGCTGCGTGCAAAACAGCTCGAGGCGAAGCGTGAAAAAGGAAGCCTGGCTGGCTGGGGTGCCGACTGCAGGAGAGCCAGCCCTTGCTCACAGCTCCCCTCGCTAGGGCCCGTCTACATTTGACCATCCCTGGTCTGTGGAACAGCACCAGAAGGAAATAAAAGCTGAGTATGGGTCTCAGAAAACTTTAGCGTGAAGCAGGCTTCACCTGTCTGGCCTCAGACTTCTTCCTGCAAGACTTGCACAGCCTTGCAAATAGGCTTCCTGATTATGGTGGTTCTTGGGCCTTCTCATAGTTGCTTTCTTGCTTTCCCCTGTTTCACAGTAAATCTGTTTTTTATATCAGCCTTTTTTTAATATTAATTTTAAATGTAAATAAACTGTTCAATGCAGTAGTTTACTTCTATGGAACCTGCCATATAAAAACAATTACTGTAAAGATTTTCTAAATAGTAATACATAATTTTTTTTCTTCTTGCCCCCTTTGATAATTTACATCAGAAAACTAAAGTAGCAAATGACCAGGTTTTAGAATTAAGCTACAGTAACAGCAGTCACACAAAACTTGGAACCAGAACTCAGGGACAGGTGTTTCAGGAGTCTGACGGTTAAATCTTGGATGTTCACCTCAGAATAATTCCCAGAAAGGAACGTCCAAAAATCATAAACTTTCAAAATCTGGATCTAGATGTCCTGATTTTCGGCTTTCTGCTTTCACTACTAGATCATGCTTCTGTTACTTTTGCTTCTCAATGCTGAGTCTCAAATGCCTCGGAAAAAAGTTAAGGAAGTTTTATCTCAGGTGCCCAGTCAAGTGAACTGCACCCAAATACAGCAGAAATGGACCTGAAACCAGCACAAAACTATGATGTGACATAACAAGAATTTGGGACCTGATGGTGTCACATTTTGTCCTTACAAAGTGTAGGCTATGGAAATTTATTATTAATGTGTATATAGTATAAATAGCAGGTCAAAAATTTCACATAACTCTTAAGAATAATCTTGTGGCCCTTAAAAGTCTGTTGATAAAGATGGAAAATTCTGTTCCAATACACAACAACATCAGTACAGTGCTGTACTGCTCTACTTTCATTCTGCACATAGATACTCACCTATTTTTTAAATCTCCTCGTAGCTTTGTTTTCTTAACCACTTTATTGGCATGTTCCCAGAGCCAGGACTTCAAACAAGATAGTGATGATTCATTTTGGTGAGGTTCCAAGTAGGTGAATTTAAATGTCACATATTTGGTCAACATAAACTAAAGTAAGGCAAGGAGAAATCTGAATGTATTTAATCACACAGCGCTGTCATGCTGCTGAGGAAAGTCATAAACAATTGAATCCAAGCTTGAACACTGTGCCAAACATTTGTATCTAGGACAGGACTGTACGTTCCACCAGTCTGCTGTGATAGGGCTAGTATTAACACAAGGAGTTCAGTACAAATAAAAAACCTTTCACAAATGAAGGAGGTTTGGGGTGGGCGGGGGGAACCTTGAACATGCTGTATATTCGGAAGAGAAGAGATGATTATGTTTCCTAAACCAGGACAACCTTGAGCAAAATCGTTTCATATACAATTCATTCCAAAAAGAAGCAAGGCAAAGAATTCCTGAGGGACAACGTTTTTTCCATTGGATTCACAATAAGACATTTTGAGTGACTGAAAACTGAATTCATTACAATTAACATACATCTTCCACACTGGCAGCAAGATCAGTCTGCAGGGTAGATGTTAGAACACAGTATACCTGTCATGTTGCTAAAAGGTTGGGTAAGTGCAGGAAGGAAATGATACTGCTTTGATGTTACTTTTGGCTCGCATCCCTGGGACTTGGATGAAAAAGTCTGTAATAATATTTTAACCTGTTTATAGGGATTCAAACCCATTTCTCTCAACAGAGTGCCCTAATCACTGTATGGGCCTGGGAAGGAAGCAGGCTCTGCATGCCTACTGCTGAAATTGTTCCAGGATTCACTGGTGGAGGGAGAAGAGGTCAGAGCGGCAGATGGGAAACAGATTGTATCCCAGTGGTAAGGCATTAACCTTGGAGAAACACACTCCCTCTGTTAATATTTGCGCTATCGCAGTGAGCCGAAGGAATGCACAGCCTCGCTCCAGACTGCAGGCCCAAGATCTGGGACTGCAGCCCACTTTCGTTTAGTACCATAACTGCTAAAGTTTTGTACCAAGTTAAACTACTAAGTTTAGCACCTTAAATACTAAGTACAGCATCACACTTTCTCTTAGGCTGTCTGTCTTTGGCTACGTTTTGATCTTTCATTTCTTTCAGCAGGAGGGATGAAGTCTGTTTTGAGCATTGCCTTTAGCATACAGTCTTGGAGAGGATTTGGGACTCTCTGTACTGAGCAGACAGAGAAACCTGAATCGAGGACCTTCCAGAGACAAAGCATGAGTGCAGATGCAGCTCTGTGCTAAGTAGACCCCTGCTAAAGTGAAAGTTTTGGGTTACCATGCTGAGATTTCTAAATTTCCCCATGAAGTGACTGGAGAGCCAGTGAGCTTAATTCAGGATTTTGGCTCTAATTCAGGGTCCAGGCTCACACTCTTCAGGGTACAGTGTTACTCAGCTCATAGATGCCTCCATCTGCACCATAGCCCTAAGGTCCTAGTTCAGTACAGCACTTACGTATAATGTTTGATTAAACATTTCCTGTGTCACAAACTTTATTTTTCTTTGTCTTCAGATCTTCACAGATTCATTTATGCTGCTAATGTTCATCTTATTTCTAGCTCTGCAATAGGACTTTCACTCCCTTAAGCTGCTTCTGCTGCTATCCTGGTCTTTGGTCAACTGTTAGTTAAATATGGTCAAAGTGATGCAGGTGGCTTAAAATCTATTTAAATTAGTAAATGAATGAAAACTAAAGCAAAATCAACAGACACTTTCCCTTAGTATACAGTATGTTTTCTGTTATCAGACTGTTTAAGATGCAGAATGTCTCTGGTCTATGTCTTCTTCTATGTCTTGAGCAGAATTCAGCACAAGTAAACAGGGGCATTCAGCAAAAACTAATCTAAACAGAGCACGCCTTGATTTACTCCAAATCTACAAATTAGAATAAAGACAAGGCTATATATATTTTTAAATCTCTGTTCTGATTGGTAAACAACATCTCTGTGGGCCAAATTTCCTTTCCTTCAATTAGATCTGCATATAATTTCTGCATTCGAATGACCACACACAAATTGCTTTGGTCTAGTGCCCAGATAGTACAGAGATTTCTTGCAGAAATTCCTTTAAGGAATTGGATTGCTGAATTTTCTATCTTGCTTATTTTATTTAAGAAATAAGCTGTGCCATTTTTCTATGAAAACTGCATTTTTTCTAAGGAGATATTCTTAGTCCAAATTTCTGCAGAAGAAGATCTTTCTTTTGCTTTAATTTCCCTTATTGGTATTCTGCCAATAAGGTCATCTAATATAATTTTTATCCTTTCATTGACTCCAGTTAACTTTTCTTTTTCCCCAAAGCTCTGCCCTCTTCTGAGACCAAACTTCTGAAATGGTGAAAAATAGGTGAAAACCACCATTCATCAACAGGAACAGCAACAGATATCCTAAATTTTACGTTAAATCAGATATCTTTAATGATCACTTCAAATTTACCCAATCAGAAAATTGCCTGCTAAATACTTGCAAGTACATTCAAAATCTCACATATTTTAACTTCTGCCAATCTATAGTGTTTGAATTAAAAAGTATGATAGTTTTGCATTGTAAAAATTGCACTGCTTCACAAGTAAAGTATAGGTCAACTTACAGTAGTATAAGACTGTCTAATTCATTTGACAGTTAACATCTGCATGCACTCCGGGACACAAAACCCTTAGTCTAGAAGACTGTGGTTCTGTTTTCTCCCTGACCTCTGTAGTCACTTGTGACTTTTAGCCACATTTCGTTGTCTCTGTTTCCACCTCCTTTGCTTGGTTATTCCCTTTTTGGTGTGGCGCCCAACACAGAACCTCCATTCTCCTCTAGTGCAATTGATAATTTAAGCATATCTATCCAAATAAATGACAAAAGATCCCTGCTACTTAGAGACTTAGGGACATATATAGATGTAGACATTCATATAGACATCTCATTCTACTGTTGTTTGATCTTCATTCTTGTTACTTCTGAGAAAAACTGTATCACTCACATATAATTCTAAATGGGAACTGTTGCCTACGATTTGCTGTGGTAAACTTCTTAATACATTCACTGTTTTCCCCTGCTGTACACACCCTGAACTTAACTATATCCCAAACATGCTATAGTCATTTACAGAACATGTGTTTCGGCTTCCATTCAAAAATGTTTTGGGCTTGAAAACTATACATCTGTAAATCTGATTTAGAAACATCTTTTACCTATTTTATTTTAGGACATGCAGCATAGTGACAATTATCGAAGGTTACCCCTCCTGACCTCAGTGAGGTCAGTGGGAGTTTTCTCACTGACTTCATGAAGCTAAAATTTTGATCTGGGTTAAGTCCAACCTGTGAAGAGACCAGGGAGAGCAGCACCTTCAGTCTCTTTTACGTGACTGAGTTCATTAGGATATGGGGAAAATAAATCTTTTTTCCACAATAAAAGCTCATCTCTGCTGTCTTTCTTTAGGCACCCTTATAATTAATCTCAGAAAAGATATTGGTATTATCCAAAAAAGCAATGAAATGCATTAGATATGGAAATAGTCACTTCAATCTGAAGTGTTTTATTTCATGTAATGTCGTTCACAACTGAAACACAATAGGAAACGCCACTCATCATCCTGTGGAGTTTCGAGTTCCCAGACAGAGTAATGTAGAGCACCTTTTTGCCCCCCAATATTTTTTTGCACATTGCTGCAAGATTTTTCATGTCTTTCTTTCTTCCTTAAAGAAGTTACCATAATGTAGATAACAAAATAATATAACTGAGCTGCCAAAGCCAATTGAAACTGGTGGTTATGATTGTAAGGGATTTCAGCTCATTCCCACAGGGTGTAGCACGCCCTGCTGTCATGTGGTTAGTGTGGTTAATGACAAATGAAAGTGGTTAATGATAAAGAGCAAATTGTAAAGGACTGAATTAAAAATAAAATCACATTAAAGTTTTAAAAATACTTTATCCTTTCTCCTCTTTGTTTCTGTACCAAGAGATCAGTCTAAATGACTTTGTCATCTTTCCCCTTGTTGACATCTTCCTCAGCTTTGCAGATGCCAGCTACCTTTCTCTCTTATTAAATAACATAATCAAATAAAACCCAGAGCAATTGTTTTCAAGTTGAAGGTGACTGCCTCTGTTTCATGGCTAAAGAAATGCTCCTACACCTAAATCCTTATCTTTTTTTTCACCTGGTCTAGTAAAAGATTATTTCTGCCTTGCCTTGCTTAGTAGCATTCAAAGGCATTTCGTTTCATAGAAATGTTAGCACCTAACTTTAAGTCTATAAGTTAGGTAAGTGTTTAAAGATTTGTGGTTTATGTATTTCTCTTAGTTTCTTTGCTTCTCTCCAAGAAAAGTTCACATAATCAGAACTATTTTATACCATTGCTGTATATCATCTATTCTAAAACCAGCAACTGGCAAACTATTGAAACATCAAGACTGCCTCTGTAGTGTTTCCCACTTCTTGTCAGGCTGGAAGGAGCATGTCCAAAGCAAACTGCGTACCCTTCAGAGATGCCTAACT
The DNA here is from genome assembly GCF_003343035.1 of Apteryx rowi. Taxonomy (NCBI): domain Eukaryota; kingdom Metazoa; phylum Chordata; class Aves; order Apterygiformes; family Apterygidae; genus Apteryx; species Apteryx rowi. The sequence continues at coordinate 529,077 of NW_020449219.1, read as the reverse complement.
TTCAGCCAGGTTGGTTATTCTGAATGTTCTTGCTGAGAATAGGTGCCTAGTTTTAAGAACTGTTGCTTAGCTGTGTTTTTTGAGCAATTACCTCAGACCTTGACCTCAGAGCTTGCTACCGAAATTATTTAGAAAACTCAGCTTTCAATGTGCTGTGAACACTAAGTGATATTTTATAGCTACAGCTGTACTAAGTAGCAACTGATATCCAATGCTGTGCATTCCCCTTAAAACAAAATACCTTTTTCTTCTTACCTGAGGATGGAGATAAACTGCCCTTCTCTGTTCTCTTGAATGACATGTGCCTGATTTTAATAAGTTTATATCTCCGTGGTGTCTAGTAAATGGCAGCACTTTGTGGCCTGAGAGTTTTGTGCAGCAAGAACTGGAAGATAAACTATGAGGATTTGTTGTTTAAAGCCATATGTGGGAAGGCCTCTAGACTTTTCAAGCTGCATATGTTTAACAAAAAGGCTACGTGTACTAGCTAACATGATATATGTCAGGTACCATAATTATAATCCATTATATCAGATATAAAGCAAGTAGTCAAACAGTAGAGCCCTGTTCTGGAATAAACAGAGATGTCTGTCAAACTCATTGGGAGAGACTTCCCAAAGAGTATGAGAACTTCCTTTAATAAAATACTCATTAAATTTTACAATTAGGGCATAAGAAAATAAACAGCAAGGGAACGAAGCCTTTTGTCCTCAGTCATGGTTTTGATACAGACTGTAGTTTAACTAATAATTGATTCAAACGTACCACATATATCTTTAATCAGTAATATAAAAAGGAACACAATTTACGAATGACCTATTTGGGGAAAAACATGGTTAAACATATTAGCACCAATTTCAAAGGGATCTTATGGAACTGTGCATGCACTAGTACAAAATTTTAGCAGGAATTACGCTTTTTTGACAATTCCTAAAATTATTCCTAAAATATAATTATCCAGTTTAATTAAAGCAGGAATTATAAAGGTTATAACAATAATAGCCACAATAATCATTGAAATATTTATTTCATCTGTAGTCTTGTTAATCCATAGATTTGAAAAGTTTAATAAAGAAGCTAACATTTTTTCTCATTCAAAAGAAGAGAAACTGAGGCACAGTGTGTCTGCATTTGTCAAAGCTCATTCAACAGACTCATAATAAAACAGAGCTATCAGTCTCTGAAATTAATTGCTATCTAATGGAATATAAAAACAACTGCTTCAAACTCAGGCAATAAACCTCGGCTGCCTAAAATGGAAATTTTATTTCTGTAAAAGTATCTGACCTTTTATCATTTCCACCTTCGGTCTGCATTATCAAGTTCTGACACAGGGACAGAATTGGAAGTCGTGAAATAATAAAAATAAAGCTATTTCTGAAGCATTTCCAAACTGAACTGAGGAATAGTATTGGAAAGCTCCTGAGAGAGCCTGTTCTCACAAGATTTGCAGTTCAGTTTTTAGATGAAAGTGATTTGGATAAACATGAACAAAAACCACCAAAACCTTCTGTTTTGTGACTTGTCAGGTGGAAAATTATAGTTAAGTCATAAATGTATTGGCTCTGGAAAGTTCCTTATTAAATGCTTACTGGCACTGAAAAAAAAAGAAAAGGAAAAAAAAAGCATTGGGGCCAGTCCAAACCAATATAGTTATAATATCTGAACTAACAGAATATAATTTTACTGAAACAAAAATATGAGAATGATAGCAACGTGTTTTAGTTCTAATACATTTTGGCAAATGCTGAACACGTCAGAATTTAGCAGTATCATTTTACCACTATCACGTTCAAGTCCCAAATATTTCAGATCAGTGGGATATATTCTCTTTATATAATTCCTAAGTGAATTATACTGTTGAACTGTAACCAGTTTTTAATAATGATGTGAGTGAATCTGTTTATAAAATATGTAAAGCCACAGACGAACATTGAAAAATATTTCTTAATTTATTTTAAAATGGCAGTTTGTTTTTACGTATAGAAGAACAAAGAAGAAGAAACACCCACCACTAAAACTGTCATTTACTGGATCCTATCTCATTCATTCATTCTGATCATTTTATTCTAACCAGAATAACCACTTAGAACAACTGTTCTCACCTTAATTCCACCACAGTCTGAAGCTAGAAGATTAAGAAATTTCACGAGGTAACAATCTATCCTTTGTGGAGATCCAACAAGTATAACTAAACTGCAACTTTGCAAGATTTGCATGTCTCCAACAGTTGCAACATAAACAACAGTTCTACGTAAGCGCTGAGAAACGGACCAAGGTCATCAAAGCCATTCTACTGTTGTCACATGCAACCATATCATGTAATCTCCTTAATAATTTTGTTCAGCCCCATCCTAAAACCACTTATAGTTCTAACTTTTCTATTGAATGACTGTTTCAAAACATTTTTTTAATGGATAGAATTCTTTCAATTTCCAGCCTACTTAAATTCATGTACAGTTTACAGCGCTTTATTTTTGGGTTAAGATTCTCTTTGTATTTAAGTAACTTCTAGTTACTTCTGATAACCCAATACGTTTGGTAATGACATGTCCATTCATGCCCATCTTCACTTTTTAATGCTAAGCGAGCCTTGCTCTTCTATTCACTTTATCAAATGAGATTTCCATTCAGCTGGTTATCCTAGCAGCTCTTCTCTTACATTGTTCTTAAATATGGGCAAGTGACTTTTCATACAACACTCCAGATGTGGTCTCAACAGCAGTGATGATATTGCCCTAATATTTCCTTTCCTCTGCTGGAAATACCTGATCAAATATATCGTGGGATCACATATGCATTTTTCATTGTTTGAGGATATTGGTGATGAACAGTCATTCAGAAATTGACTTGTATGCGCAGGGCTTTCTCTTCATCCATCATTTACAACTAATTATTCTCTACTCTGTAGTATAATGACTCTTAACTTATTTGAATTTTATATTATTACATTTTATCCCATTTCTATCGCACCAATCCCCAAATTATTTTGTTTTTTTTTAATGTATATCATGACCTTTCTCTATGATGATGCCTACCAAATTTGTCATCAATTTTTTTTAATGAAAATATTAAGTTAGATCAACCTCAATATCAGTTCTTCTAAAATCTGAATAACTTCTTAACCTGCTGAGGTTATTTTCAACACATTTCCTTAGTCACTTCCTTAGTTCTCAAAAATATTCTGTATGAATCCCTACTTTCTCTAGTTTAACCAAAAATTTCTCATGTGTAACTATAAGAAATATTTTATTGAAGTCCAAATAGGTCATGTCTGCCAGACTTCCTAGTTTAGAAAATCAATTAATAAAGGAAATTTCAAATTCTACCAGCCTAATCAATCTTGAGTGAAACTGTATTTCTTTCTCTCCTTTTTTTTTTTTTTTTTTCATTACTTTAATTCCTCTTTCCTTAAAAATTGAACTAAGGGCAAAAGTGTTGTTGAACCCTGAAAAATGTATTTCCCTTTCTTAAATTTAAGTATGACATTTGATTTTCACTAGTAAGGTGATACCTTTCTCTAATATAATGAATTTATTTGAAATTCTTGCTCCCCTAGCAAGTTACTAGTGGGATCAATACTAGTGCTGATCATGCCTAATGTATTTATTAACAATTTAGATGAAGGGATGGAGTGCACAATCAGCAAGTTCATGTGATGACACCAAACTGGGGCAGCAGTTGCACACTGGAGAACAGGGCTACAGTCCAGAAAGACTAGTATGGGCTGGAGAAATGGGCTGACAAAAACCTCATGAAGTTCAACAAAGAAAAATATAAAGTCCTCCATCTGGAAAGGAATATTCCCATGCAACAGGATGGGCTGGGGGCCACAGGCCAAAGTTATTCTGTGGAAAAGGACCTGGGGGTCCTCCGTGCTTCAGCAGTGTGTCCTTGTGGTGAAGGCAGCTAACCACGTCCTGGGCTGTATCAGGAAAAGTGCAGCCAGCAGGTCCTGGGAGGTCATGCTTCCCCACTGTCTGGCACTTGGGAGACCACATCTGGAGCACTATGGCCTATTGTGGGCTCCCTGATACAGTGAAGATATTGGCAAACTGGAGGGAGTCCAGTGGAGGGACACAAGAAAGCCGAAGTGTTGGGGCACCTTGCATATGCAAAGAGGCTGTGAGAACAAACTGAAATACAGGAAATTCCACTTATGCATAAAGTAAAGCTTTTTTGCTGCGAGGGTGGTCAAACACTGGAGGATGTTGCCCAGAGAGGTTGTGAAATCTCCATTCCTGGAGACATTCAAAACTCGACTGGACACGTCCCTGAGCAGCCTAATTTGAATTGGCCCTGCTTGGAGCAGGGAGCTGGAGCAGATTACCCTTAGAGGTCCCTTCTGGTCTAGATAATTCTGTGAGTCTGTGAACAAACTGGAAATCTTGAAAATTATTGCCTAGATACATGTTATCCAGAAAACTGAACACCTTGTTTGCAATATTTAGACCAGAGTCATAAATGGCAATACGGTATTTATTCTTGTTGTTTCTCATCCTCATTAGATAATAAGTATCACTGCTGTATAATATATGCTGCAATTGATTTCCATTTGTTTCAGTGGACCTTCAGTGAGTTGTTAGTGTCCACTCTTGCATCACAAAAAGTCAGTGGCAAAAGTCAATCAACAGAAACAGCACTGGATTTCAAAAAGTATTTGCTTAGTTACAGCAATCTATTTTCTCCAAATACAGCAGTTTCACACACTGTCAGTTAGATTTCTCATTATGAATATATAGAAGAGCAAAGAAATGGTTTTGTACACATGTATCTCTATATAATATATACATACATATATATACGATATATATGTATACAATGTGTGTGTTTATAGATATAGATATAGATACATACATATGCAGAAAAGTGCCACTACTGTTCTATAAAACAATGTATAAGATATAACTGCTGTGCTGTTGATCAACAACACACATTTTCTGCAAAGGAGAAAAAACAGGCCTAGGTATATTGTCTTTGATTTTTTGGCATAAAGTAAACACAAACATATCTATTTACAAATATGAATTTATGGCTTGATGTGAAAATGTCATTGAAGGTTTGACAAACGGGTTAAATCACAGGCTGAAGATGGAATGCTGTTTTCTAAGCAAACTTTTATGGAAGCAAATAATTTTGTTTTCTTGTATTTAGTGTAATTCTCCTTTAGCCTATGCAAAAGATTTTCCATATTCCAGCTGTGTGAACCAGCAAATCTTTCTACTTTATGCACTTTTAGAGTTCTGTTACCGTGAAAACTGTTTCCCTCTCCATTCTTCTCACTTACACAGTGTCCATCAATTTGATGTTTACACACACACATACATATGGGGAAAAAACATGAAATATATAGCTTTGTATTGGTATCTCAGATTTCTTCCTCAAGTGGACAATGATATTCCTCACAAAAGGTGCCTGTACAGTTTACAATAATCTACTGTACAAGTGAATAACATTATTCTGCTAAAAAGTATTCTTACTGTGAAATTGCAGTGTCCATAGTTGGGAGACTGGAGAAGGGCTGCTATTTCACAATAACGTCCCACGTAATCTTGAGAATGCTGAACCCTTGAACTCCGCTCCAGTGATGTCTGGGCCACGGCTGACCAGCGTTTCAAATAGACTGTTTATATCACACTTGCATGGATGAAAAATCTGTAACTCTCCCTGAGCTATACCAAATTTTATGGCTTCAGGTTCTGGAAGCTGGTTATTTTGGGGATTCTTTTTAAGGTTTGTATTGATTCCTCTCCTCTGAGCATAACACAGAACTAGTATTAACCTCCTCTTCCACTGCCAAGTCTATAGGCAGCTTCCGCAGAATTGTATGGACCACTGAACAAAGAATGTGTAGTGTAAAATGATCATCTTTTTTTTCTGGTAACAATTATTTTTTTTAACTTCACTTCACCTTCTTAAGTCTGTCTTCTTCATCCCCTGGTGCATACATATACATTCTGAGGTCTGGAAATACCATATCTGTCTCAGACTCTAGTTGCTCAGATAGAACTTGGAAGACCTTTCTGCTGGCATTGAGCCCACAGGTTTCCCAAATGCTTTCATATTCAGCTCAGCATGACTGCTCTTCTCTTTTAACATATTTTCATATGACTTTCATTAATTTTATTGAAAGAGAAAAAAATAAGATTTAGACTTGAGATTCATTTAAAAATAGAGTTTGGGTTCAATTTTGATTTATATACAAAGTTCAGATGCTTCTCTGAATACTCAATATTTAAATCTAGGTTGAGAATGAGGACCAGTTATGGCTCTTCATTATATTAGTAAAATTAGAATATCCATTCAAATGATTTCTTGTATTTGAGTGACAAACGAAAGTCAGATTTTGCATCTCGAAGTCTTTGAATAAAACAGGTGTTCTGTAATTATGCAGAGAGCAAAGAAACTGAAAATTTGGAACTCAGAATCAATGGTTAGATTCTTTTCTCCTACCCTAAATATTTCAGATTGTTAATTTGTGATCTTTTCAATCTTGGATTCAAATTGAGAACTAAGCTTGAACTGCGTGGGAAACACTGATGCAAGGAAGTTTACCTGTTACTATTTTTAATACAAAATACAATATATAATTAAGAGAAGTGAAAGTAGAAAAAGTCATGGGAAATCAAGCAGCATAAAAAAATATATATTCATTTAAAATAATACTCAGCTTATTACTTGGTAAATCTAAACCTGAGACACTGTCACTTTTTGTCTTTTTTTTTTTTTTTTTAATTTTCATGTAGTTTTCATTGCTAGCCAGAAGTTGCAGTGTAGTAGTCATATCTAAGTCTTGGAAACTACATGATACAGTCCTCTCATGAGAAATTTCTAAGAGATTTTTGCACACTCAAGAGGCCCAAATAGTTCTTATTTAACACTAAAAAATATCTTAATGTTGAGATTTTTTTTCTGAAAAATTAAAAAACTTTAAAGTTTTGTTTCTTATCAGTCATACTGGAAAAAAAAAAAACAAAACAGTACCAACCCTACAGAGATACTACTATTCTTTTTCCACTGATGAAGGAAGATGCATTCAAAAATGCAAAGTACCCTTTCCATTTCAGTCTTGCACTGACTTTCTCACGATCTCTCGCTTGTTAAAATTAATGGCGATATGAAGCCTTGCAATTTCCAGCAACACTTACAGGGAGGTGTGTTGCTGTCTCTCTACTCTGTGCTGAGGTGGCACTCCTAGTCTGCACTCCAGTTCATTAGGAATGGTGATGCAGCTGGAAAAAAACAATTAGGAATTCCTTTATCAACAATTCCCCTTTCTTCTCCATTTCTAAAACCAAGCCCCAGTGAAATCAAAATTTGCTAAAGACTTGGAATGATCTGAATTTCTCTTGAACATATATATAATTATATATATATTTATACATATATTAAATATATATATAAATATACATATAATTTCACCTATTTCTACCTCTAAAAAAATCCATAAGAAAATGAAATTGGCAAAACAGCCTGAAGAAAGACACACTTGAGGTGTTTTCAGCTCAGCTACAAGCAACAAAGAGCTAAAAATCTCACAGGTCCATTTGCACAAGGACAGCGATATTCATCCCATGTGTCTTTATGGGTATATCATAGTTTTTGTACATTTGGTCTAGTTACCTTTTCTATATAGTCAATAGACATAAATAGGTAGGGTGCAAGTCATCTGACTTATGTTAGCTTTTCACTTGACAAGGAAATTAACTGATCCGTAAGTTTCTATTCTTCTTTTAAGATTACAACCAGACCTTAGTTAAGCAGTTCAGGGAGGAAGGTGCAGCTGTTGAGGTAAACCCTGCTCAGGGTCTCTGCATTACTGCTCAGATAGCGGCATACGTGTTGGCCTCAGTGTTGTGACAGCAGGACTGAGCCTACCAACTTAACGACAGCTTTGAAATCTCTGCATTACTCTGCAATGCATAATACATATAAACGATTTCCAGCCAAACTTTGTAGTTTAAATTATCTGGAATTTGAATACTTTGTCCTTATTGGGTGAAATCTCACCCCCATGATAACTTTGTCATTGGCCTCAGTCAATTGGCCACTCATGGCTCATGCTTGTGATTTTTTCAACCTATTCAAACTGAACAATAGCTTCTACTGTAATTAAGAATTTTTTTTCAGTAAAATTCTGTGTATTGTGAGCAAGTTTCAAAACTGATCATTCCATTTCTAGGTGGGTTAATTATGAACAGGCCAATGTTTAGATTTCCATCCTCTCTCAATAAGATCTTTGCCTTCAGAAAGACTGCAAAATCTATGTGTTTTTTCTGTCAACTGACAAGCCAGCCCTCTCCCTCCCTCACAGTTTTGTCTGAAGCAGGGTTTTTTATTTGTTTGCTTAAATGCAAGGAGGCAGGGGGAAGCTTGGGCTGGAAAAAAAAAAATCACTTGAATATCCATGAATGTTATCAGGGTGAGTCAGATCAATTTTTTACTTCAGGTGTTGAGCTATATTTACTACCTTCCAGGGAAATGCCACAATGGTTAGATCATGGTTATTCTGTCATTCAGTGTTATTAATATGTTCTTTTGACATGTTTTATCTTGTACAATTTATGAAATATTTAGAAAAGGGAAACCATACCTCGGGAATGCAGTAATGTTTATACTAACAAATCATTCTCCTTCATTTTGTATTCTATTTAAAATGAAATAGCTGAAATGTGAGAGGAATCCAAACCATCTCAAAAAAGCCAATGGCATAAAGGTAAAAGCATTTTTCTGAAAGACTGGAAATCCTAGTTTAAATTTCTGCAGGAGAGTGAAAGACCCTGGGAGTCGTGTCCCAGTGATAAAAGATGAAGCCTGCAAAGCACTGCCTCCATCACAGCGTTACAGATCTGGCCTTGACTTTTTACAGAAGCAAACAGTTAGTAAACTCGGGTCTGAATAGCTTTGGGACCAATGCCATTATAATTTTCAAGGAATAAAGTATTTACAGATCCACACAGAATCACAGAATCACGGAATGGTTGAAGCTGGAGATCATCTAGTCCAACCCCCCTACTCAAGCAGGGTCACCTAGAACACGTTGCACAGGATCGCGTCCAGGCGGGTTTTGAATAACTCCAAGGATGGAGACTCCACAACCTCTCTGGACAACTTGTTCCAGTGCTCTGTCACCCTCAGGTCTGTTCATACTTTGACATACTGTTCCCAGCTTTTGTCTGACATTCAGTTGCTGAAATGTGCTACTTCTTAGACAGATGCCTGACATTCAAAGCTCCCCTTGGGACCTTTATTTCAGAGTACATCAGTTTTTGCCTGGGCCTGTTGAGTTTTCAGGGACTCAGCTCTTCTGAAGTTTCGAGTTCCCTTCCTAAATACAGGTAGCCAGAATGGAGCAACTTGAAAGAAACGTATCTTTTTACAATCCCATCTTAAATACATTACTGTTATATTTACTATGTTAAATACTTCTGCCCAGGCAGTGGTCCCTGATTCCCCAAGCCAGCTGACACGGCATGGTTTGTAAACGTGCTCATGCTTTCTTTCTAAAGCACAGTGGTGAAACCACACTACAGAGCACTTGAGAGACTCTCATCTCTCTGGCTTCATATGTTGCACCTGTTCCCCTAAGACATAGCTACCATATGTGTGTTTTTTTTCAGTGCAAAGTGCAAGAAATAACAGTAGAGAGATTTTGCAGGGAGGATGTAGGAATGCAGGTTTGCTGGGATAGCATGGAAACACTGTGTAGCATAAAGGGAGCCAAATCTGGTGCGGTTTCATCTACATTGTTTTTTTGGAGATTTTTATCCTTTTTTGGAGCATCCTATTTTCAGAATTACACCCAGGTTTTGTCTCAGAGCAAACTATTTGATGCACTCCGAAAGAAAGCTCAGGACTAAACTAATATATGTAGCATGAAGTATCACAGACAAGGTTACAGAAGTGAACTGTGCAGGAAAATTAATTGACAGCATAGACTTACCTAATTTTCCTGTCCCAAATCATAACTCTGGGGGAATTACTTCATTTTTGTCTGGTACCCTGGCTCTAGATAATTCATTCTTTCAACTCAGCTGTATCCAGGATGATATAGGATGCATTTTTTGCAGTATTGTTGGTAACATTTTACCACATAGAACTGCATCACTTCATGAGTTTGTATGTAAATCCACATCCTTCCCCACATTATCACAGATATGTCTTTGAATAAGGTCCTCTTTTAGATGGCATTCCTGGGTGCTATTGACAAAATTACAGTGCAGTTAGCTTCTCTTTCTAAGAGTATACTTTTGTCTGACATCCATTCCCTACAGCTCTGCTAAGCTCGGAGGGGAGGGACTTGGCTCCAGAGCCACATCTCAGCATAGACACCTACCTGCAACACAACTGTGCACTAGATATCTAAATTGCAATTAAGTGATTCAGGCAATACAAGTCAGTAAAGTCTAGGAAGTGGTTCAGCTCGCAATAATATAGACACCTACACACTGCTTTGGCTGCTTCTTTCTCTAAACTCTGGTGACTGTATTGAACGAATGTTCATGGAGCATAATGGGAGCTTAAATGTCTAACTCATATGTAGGCACCTAAACCAGACTTCTGAACCTCGAGCTTAAGTCCACTCAAGATATCCTCCTTCTGCCTAATAACAATAAAATAATTTTATTTCATTATTTCTCCCCCCCCCCAAAGAACTTTCCTTCAGACAGTACTTCATTAGATAAAAATTCCTGAATTTTCATGACTAGTTTGTATTAGTGGCAGACAAACTTTTGAGGATCTTTTTTCTTCCCCAGTTTGAATTTGTCTACTTTTAGCTTTGCTTAGCCAATCATTCTTGTTCTGCCTATTTCCACATACTTAAATAACTCTTCTCACTTGATACAGCTTATGACAAAATTATTAGTCAAGTATCCTATTCAAATCTTAATTTTTGCCATCTGCAACCTGCATTTCTTAAATATTTTTCCCATTGTATCCATAAGACACCTCCTGAATAATGCAAAGGAGCTTGATTAAAAGCATCTATGCCACGTTATTATCAGTTATAGATTAAATCAATGTCAAATGAAATCAAATACAGACAATTTTCCATTGATTAAATGAGCACAAATGGTTCTTCATTTCTGTTACAGTTGTTTTAGCGCTAGCTTGACCCTTGCTGCTTGAAGGTTAAATAACAAGAAAATCAAAGTGCGCATAAGGGGCTTGCCTTTATTTCCATTTCTTCCCTCTGTGCAGCAGCAGAAGGAAGATGTAGACAGAGATTGTCCATACATCCATACTAATTCTACAGAGATTTTGCTCTGGCCAGACCCAAACCCGGTCCAGTCTGTAAGCTACGAGGATGCGTATCATCGCACCTCAGCAATAACTCTAGAGCCTCAGTTGAGCTCAGCAGATTTGGTACAGCACTGTGCTAACATAACTAGCTAGCTGACACATTGGAGCTGGCTCACATCCACTTACCCTGGAGCACAGACAAAACAAGTTCAAGTCTATCCGCACATGTTCGTAAAAGCCAGCCCACAGCTACACAACCGAAAGAGGAAGGGAGTGGCTCAGGCTGAAAGCTAGCCCTACTTCCTACACCATCGCTGCCTGAAAAAGGAAAGGAAGCTGAATACTTTGGAGAAAAAGTTATGTCTTGTTTGATGACACAATACGCAGAGAGTTGCACATGGAATTTGCCTTTCAGAGAGGTATGAAGCTGCACTTGCCCTAGTAGAGAACCAACGCTAAGTGGCACAGCTAACCCCCCAGGATGTGCTTCCTGCACAAAAACCCCTTTAGGTCAGCCAGCTGTGAAAGGAA
>NW_020449219.1:491398-517282 GCF_003343035.1 Apteryx rowi | reverse complement strand
GGGGGGGGGGGGGAGAAAAGCAAGGCAATGTGCATATGTATTTGGCTGCACATTTCTCCCAGATGAACACTACAATTTTATTTCTTTCAGGTAGGAAAGAAAATCTGTTAACAATTTAACTTTGTGGGTCTCATCCTTGTGAATTCATTTTTATTCTCAGTAATGGCTGACTTTATAATAAACAGATTATATATATATATTTTTTATGAATTTCAGGTCAACTTTTAGGTTTTGGCTTTTAATTTTCCAACTAATCTAAACTAAGTTCACAGGAAAAGTGTTATCTCTGTTACCAAGAGAATGACAAACAAAATTGTATCTCTAGAAGAGACAGATAATAATTCAATCTTGCTTGGCTTGTGTGAAAGCTATGCTACCTTTAATAAGTGTGAATGCATAGAAACTCTGCAGAAATTCCAGCTTCTGAGGGACAGAGAGTGGCTGGAAGAGCCTAACATTTATCAAAGAATCTACAAGTTTGTCATACATCTCTGTAGTTAAAAAATAATCACACTGGAAGATAGAACTATTAGAGTAATAGAGAGAAACATGATGTGGAACCAACCTTCATGTTTTTATTCTGATTTCGTATCTATCATTTCTTATCTTATGTTCTTATAACATTGGTACTCATGAACAGTAATCCCCTCCAGAACTTGCTGGAGTCAAATGTCAAACCCATGCTAGGAACCACATGCTTTCCTAAAGCATAATAGCTAACCTCCAGGAATTTTCTTTCTAGAGAAGAAAAGATAATGATCAGCCTTCTTCCTTTTGCAGGTATCCAACATAAAACAAAAAGTAACTCTCTTGAAGTCAGCCGAGATACATGCTGTATAACCAATGGGAGAAGAGATACAAGGCTTATTTTGCATGACTTTTGTGACTGAAAAGATTAAAGCAAACTATTTATCATCATTTTCTTAGCATTAAGTATGAATAATATGAAGTGGAGATTACTTGATCAAATTTCTTTTAATTTACAAGTATGTCTTTACTCTCTGCTTCAGCAAAAAATCACTGTTCAAAGTTAATCCTCATCTCCGAGCTTTGTTTGCACTAAGGTATTTCTTCCTCCTAGTGCCAGATCACGATCTCCTTCTCTGTCTCTCAGTTCGAAACAAGATTTTAAACATCACTTAGTCATATTAACAGAAGACAGAAAGAGAGAGAAAATGGTAAGCTCAGTAGTAATAAAAATATTGCAAAACCTTCCCATATACTCAAAAGTCTCTTACAACTCAGAGAGATAGGGCTATATGAGCATCCTCATTTTATAAGAGGAGAACAAAGGCACTTTGTTTGACACACAGCCAAACCTGGCCAAAAGAAATCTTTAAATTGCCAACAGCAGGGTTTAGAGGAACCAGGATGTCTCAATCCAAGCCTGTGATCTAGAAAACCATAGCTTAACTGCCTCCTAATTGTGGAGGTGCCAAATTCCAGACATTTCCTACTGCTGGACTGCAGAGTTTCTTGCCTACAGTATTGCTTTTGGGTGTTTGCATAACTGCCCAAATTCAGCAGATTGCTGATCAATTTAAGCAACCTCTAATCAGGATCCAGAAATAAAGTTTGCTCTGGCCCTACAGTCTAAATGACAGGATACAGGTGCATTTTCAGAGCACACCAACTGCAAAATAGTCATATCTTGAATATCACAAAATGCAGCTTTGGCCACTTTCATTTTTATGTGAAGTCAGAGTCAGGAAACTGATTTTCCTATGCTAGACAAACCACCAGGAGGAAGCTGGGCCTATTGTAACTCTCTCTTCATCCAGAAAGAATTCAAATTGCATTTCTGAAGATTGGCCTTATCCAGATATTTGGTGAGGCTAGAGATTGAAGGACTAGAGTTGCCAGAGCTGTCTGGGTTTCTGCTTGGATCAGAGTAGACCTTTCTCCTCCAGCTTGCTGTAAACTAGGCAGCTGTGATATGTATTGTCTTCTCATGGATACCTTAGAAGTATGAAGAGGAAAAGACGTATTTTCCTTCAGTCCTCCACAAAGCCCTCATTGTGCAGCAAAGAATGAAAGATTCAGGGGGACAAAGAGAAAGAGAAAAACAGTGAGAGCATGACGTGGTGATCTAAGTGTCAGACTATAATGTAGGAGTGCTCTTGGTTCAAGCACCTACGTGTATTCTCTTACCTACTCTGATTCTTACAGTTTTTGTCCCAAAACTGGCAGATTCATCACATGGTGTGAAAAATTGTCCCAACCCTGTTCTAGCAAATTTCCTACTCAGAGGCTATAGCTAGTGATTTAAGCAGGACATTGAAAATTGTGTGATATGGGTTTAACTCCCCTCAGACAAACGAGGGTCTAGAACCCAGTATTCCCATTTCTGGTGTAATTGCTTCAGCATAATACCTTCCACAATAACTGCTCTAGACCCACATTTTTCCAGGCTGACACTGGAGTCAAGTGCTTCCAGTAATGTCTTCTTCCCACTCGCAGGGCAACTGGTGTCACAACTGATGTACGACTCTCCTGTGCCAATAATCCTCAAGAGAAGATTCTGGTTGGATGTGTTTTGGATAACAAGAAAAGCATAAGACCTAGACAGAGGCAAGATTTCTGCTGTTCCAGTCTTTGCCTCATTTTTCAAAGGCTTATATGGTTGTTTTGCACCAAATCTCAAGTACCTAACATAGAATTCTGACCCCATTTTGTTAACCAGATACCTACAAACAGGATGGTACAACATTCAACATCCTTATTGAATGAGTTCAGGCTGATATAAGGAACCTGAAGCAAGCAATGAATTGAAATGTCGATGCTCGTGTCTAAGCATTGCACCATTGAACCAGCAGTTTAGTGAAAGAGCTTCTCTCTTTGGTCAAAGCTTAGAGTTCAAGGCTCTCAATAAACCCAGCAATGTCATATCAAGTAGAAGTAAAAACTGTCCTTTCACCTTTTTTAGCACCTTTGGCCAGTTCTAAAATAAAATCTGAAAGACTGAGAGATTAACATCGGACTTAACCTTTGATTTCAAATCTCACATCAGTGTCAAACTCTTTCAGTAACAGCGTCCTGTATTAATTATTTTAAAAGTTGGCATAGTTAGGCATAGTTTAAAAGGCATGGTTGAAAGGGCTGTGTCACCATTAGTTTCTTTATAAGTACTGTTTAGAAATAGAGAACTGAATTAACTGTTTCTAATAAATAAACTTTTATTTTTCTTGTTGGAAGTGTATCATTAAACTGCTTAGGAACATTAGTTATTCATTAACACATTTTAAATGTGCTAAATGATTATAGAACTTGTCATAGGCCATATCTGTCCATATTTGGATTCAGTTGAAAAATCACACCTTAATGCCTTTAATACATGCTTTGCTAGCAATTTTATGTAATGTTTTATATCCCACATTATATCTCTTTACAGCAAAATGTAAATGAATTTTGTAATGTCACCATTATAAAATTGCTTTACATTTCATGTATTCTTTTATAAGTAAGTGCGGATTTTACATCTTATAAAAACAGAAGGCAGCCATTATGTCCAAATCCAAAAAAAAATAGCCACAGTTCATGCTATCACAGGTATATGAGTAAGAGCTAAAGAGATATTTTAAACTGCTAATAAGCAAAAAGAACTTTGGAATATTAAGGCTTAAAATGTATAGGATATTATTTGTTGTCCCTTGCCTTACTTACCATGTTATTTTACAATATTAAACTACCATTTTTGAGAATAAAAATTGTATTTAAGAACATTAAAATGAACAATATTAAAATTAAAAACTAATTTGTCCTAGATGTGCACTTATAATTTCCTAGTAATACAAATTGGATTTGCATTAGTCTACCAATATGACAACACATCAACAATAGTAGCAATCATTTATATAGTTCCTTCCAACTAAATTTTTCCACGTTTTATAGAAAACTGATCATCTGTCCATTTTAGAGAGGGTTTAATCAAGGCACTAAGATGAGAGACTACAGAGTCAAAAATGGACCATATTTTTGATACATTGTGGTAGCTTTTGTTCTACTCAGTAAACCTCCAAGAGTATGATTATTTTTTACATTTTTTATTTGCTTTTTATACATAACTTTGCATGAACCCAAAGATCAAAGTGAAATGTGTACCATAGAGGTACATAGACATCTATTGAAATGTTTAACTAAAACTTATTCTTACCTGAGATGGTGGGTTTAACACTCTCTAATTAGAAGGCAAATACAGTTGATGAGTATGTTAGGTTTTTATCTGGGTTATATTTTATACTGATAAAAATATACATAAACTATAAATATATAAACTATATTTAGAAATAGTTTTAAGTGAGCAACTGAGTAACCAAATAATTAGTTAACCTCTCATTATAGATTGCTCCAGGTCAAATGATTGTTTGCAATCACAGTTTGTAACCATCAGTTACACTTTTTACTGATATTCTTAAACTCATCTATAAACATTGTATTCATATATAAAGATATTTGCAATCCTCATAATCCCCTGTTACAACTTTATAAGAAATTTATAAATGGTGGCTTACTGGTAAATGTGACCATACTTGGATAAGTAGATTTTAAATTTTAAGGTCTACATTTTATTTCATTTATGTTGATATAATTGACATTTTCTCCTTAGTTCAGTAATTTAAATTGGTTGCATGTAAGCACAAATGAGATTATATTTTTGTTTATAATTTTACGATGCACAATTTTTATGAGGTTTTATAATGTTCAGACTACCCTCTAACAGGAAATAATATACAAATATTTAAAGATAATTTGGACAAAACATTCATATAAAGCATTCTTCTGATTACATACAAAAACATTAAAAAACTCAAAAGCATGAACATAAAAATAGTCTATTCAGGAACTTGCTAAAATTGAATATTTTGCCCATTTCTGTTATATTTTTAGTTTTAAAAAAAGTTCTACTTAGAAACAAGAACTCAAAAAAATATTTATTTTGAGATTGTTATTGTTTCAAATTTTTATCAAGAATATATAACTGACATCAACGTCATACAGAAATAGAGATAAAAAGATTTTAAAGGACACCCTGTCCTTTCTTTTCCATAAAAGAGCTGCAAGATTATTCCCTATAGCATAACTCTACTGGCTTTAACTTGGCTAAATTTTAAATTATAGGACTTCTTTTTTCTTCAGTAATTTCTTTAGAAATAAAAATGAGACCATAGTCAAAAGTATTTAATAAGTTTTTTAAATAAAATATCTTATGGAAACAGGCTTTGAAAGTGATATGTCATTGTAATTTTCTCTTTGACTATAGTTTCACAAAGACAAAAAAAATACTATAACTGAGCAGAGTCTCATGTTCGGTCCATAAAATTGTAACTTAATCTGTCTTTTCCAAGTACAGAACTTAAGAAAACTGTGTGGAAATCTCAGGTTTGGCAAAGAGTCAGAAGCTACACGTGTGCAGTCAGGAGAAATACCTTTTCCAAAGGTAGAGAGACTAAACGTAAAATTGGTGTTTCCCATCCACCCTGTATGACTGTGGTAAAATAAAAAAACTATTTTGTCTAAAAACAGGGACTTAAAATTCCCCTGAATTAAGCAGTTGACTTTTCATCACCTTCTGGAAGTGCCACTGGACAAAACTGCCTGCTGAGCTGATCCCAAAAGAAGGATTCATCTTTGCATTCAGCCACAGGCTTCTCACTGTGGCCTTACTCCATAACACTACTATTGCTCTTGAGTGCAGGTTTTGCTCCCGGGTACAGGCCAGTAAAAATCAGTGCAGTAGCTGGGTACAAAAGATTTGCTGCAAGAATCAGTCATTTTATTCTCTCATCCTTATGTCCTTACATTATTTAAAAAGGGTATAATGGGGGCTTTAATTAGTGACTTGATCAGTTCTTAAGGTGATAAAGTTGTTTGATACAGTGATTTGTTGCCAAATAACAAGGGTCAACAAGTTGAAGGTGTCTGTAATTATAACAACTTATGGACAACCTTTCCAAATTTTCTAGAAATTATATCGTGATTTATCACTAATACTCTCAAGTAAAATGGGATTCTATCCACTGTTGGGCATAATTTATTCTCCACAGAGATCTGCAAATACTGAGGAAGAATTACAAGAAATAAAAATTATCAGGAATAGGATAAAAACAAGAACAAATAGAGGGTTTTAAAATGCTTTATCAAATTTCTTTTCCCACTCTTTCTCCTTAAACTGTCCACCCTTACTCTTATTCTTGGGTTCTGTGAAAGCTAATTTTTAACAATTTTTAAAATAAACTGGAGATTTTGGACCACATTTTATAAATAAGTTGTCTCAGCTGTCTTGCCAGGTTTTCAAATATGCATCATTAGAACTATCTCTACTACACATTGTATTTAGGAACATATATAAAGAGTGGAATCAACACTATTTCTCTTTTGTCACTCCTGGAGGGAAAAGTTAAAATATCCATTTAATGGAGCATATTTGAAAGACTTCTTTGTCTGAAGGGTGACTGTTTCTAAAGAAGATTTCTTAAAAAAAAATTATTCACTCACAGCCATGTGCAAAATGGTAATGATAAATCTAAAAAGTCATTTTCAAAGACACTGGTTAGGCAAAGAATTGCCTGTTATTTCTTGTTGTGTCTGTGATCATCAAGGAAGTTTTTGCTTCTTGTTTTTGGTTGAGATTTCAACCAGCTATTTTTTTATCATACACATCATTAAATAAGCTCCAGACATCTGAATTGGCAATAGTTTTCTAAACAACACAAACAAAAGACAACATCATTGCAAGATACCCAGTAAGTTTGGAATGATTCAGATCCAGCTATTCTACTGAATTATTATGGTTTGTCTTTATAACCTAGCTGGAGAGCAACTAATTTATTTTCTACTGTGAATTTTTCATAATCAGAAACCCTTGCTTTGATACTTTTTACATTAGCTGTCCTCTGTAATAGATTCTAAGAACATTTGTGCATGTTAATTTTCAGAAGTTCTGATAGTGCTTTTCTTGGAAATTAGGCCGACTCATCCTTAGTTTTAATGCTAAAGAAAATTAGCATATTCTTGACAAATCACACTGATATATATAGTAAACAGAAGAGTGCTGGAGAATATTTAAACTTCTGCGAAAAGATAATAACCAGCCAGGAATTAAATTAAGTAAAGAACTATCAGGTCAAAAAGAAAAAACTTCAACTTGTTTTCATATTCATTTGTAAGGGTTTTTCCTTTCTGCCAATGTGCCTCACTTCTTACAGATATCTCAGTGCTATTTCTATTATTCTTGTTGCAGCTTCCTCCACTTGAATAATAAAGCTCAAAAGAAAACAGCTTGCAAATATTGACGGTTTAATCCAGCGAGGTGCTGAGCTCCCTATTGTAGGTATTGGGAGGCAGGCATGTCTCTTCTAGTGTTTATGGGGCTAAGGGAGGAGTTTAGATACTGAACAATGAAAATTCAGGGTCCTTAGTATGTCACCAGAGGTACTGGGAATCTTCAGAATTTAGATGCAAAATTATGTTATGAAATTACTTCTTGTAATAAAATACAAACTGTAGTAGATGGGTTTGTTAGGTTTTTCATCTTGCTTTCTATGGTACATCAGTGCCACCAAGTAGCTCAAAGCAGCCCAGCAACAGTTAGCAGACACTGTATGTGTGACTGAAACACCACATTCCAGTTCTTATGATTTCTGGGACATGGCCATGAGAAAGAAAATATGCCCAGATCACTGCTGAGTGAATCTGAACTGGCTGCTCACAGCTGGATATTTCAAAGGAGCCAGGAGAGCTTCTCTGAAGGTTCTCCCGGGCAGAAAAGCAGGAAGACCCAGTCTGTCCTTCCCCAGTGCAGTTCATGATGTAGGTGCAATTCCCCAAATGCCAGAGTAATTCTTGATTTGGTCCCCTGAGGGATGCATAAGTGCTTCTCAGTGGTCTCTTCTCCCTACTCCTTGATGAGGTTAACGTGACTTAACTTTAGGATTTCCTCTGCTGGGAAGGGCCCAGATGGATCTCTCTTATCACCCTTCCTTATCACATCTCTGGAAAGGGTAAGCCAAATGAGAAACTATAGTCAGAGTGCGAAACGAGATATTTTTAGGGATTTAAGCTAGATTTGTTAGCAGAGTCAGTATTCACTAATTACCTAGGAGAAGTCCATGGAAGAAAAATACAGAAATACACAGAGTACATGAAATGGGTTCCCAAGAGAGAGATTTGACACAGGCTTTATGCACAGTATTGTACAGATAAAACAAGAATAAATACATACAGCACTAAGGATCAAAGGTCAGGTTTATAGTACATTTTTGTTATGGATATATAGAAACAGATGAATGCCTAGTAGTCTACAGACGCCTAGTAAGATTTTCCTGCCTTCCAATGAAATCAGGGTAGCTCAGACACTTCTGAAAATCCCACCAAATGTCTTGGTGGCAGCTGTGTGTGCGTGTACATACCTTTGAAAATATAACTATCAGCTAAACCATCAATCCAAAAAAGAAGATGGTAATGGACAAATCATTGCAATTCTCATCACAGTCCCTATCTCACCCAGGAAAAGTGAAAAAGCATAAATATGAAAAATAAAACATTACAATTTTAAGAGTTTATGAGGACACTAAGAATTTCACACCTGTTTTGGATACAAGTTTATGTACTCTACTCCAAAAAGGAGATAAAATCCAAAACAGAAATACCAAAGCATCAAAGCACTTGTTATTTTCTTAAAGCTCTGATTAACATTCAGTAAACTTAGCTGACATGACAAAGCCCAGCACAGTAACAGAAACCTATTGTGATCCTATTTACTATAATAACATGGCATTTTTCCAGATTGAACTACCAGTGGAAAGTTTCAGCACGTATGTCACTGTTCTTTCCTGGGTATGTCATGCCCAGGATCCCCATGCGTTAACTGGACACGCAATTTGACGCTGTGCTTTCAGTCATCCTTCAAAATTCCCAACCCAAACAGAAAGACACTGCTTGCATCATAAATTCAATGACTCATACCGTAAAATCAGGCTTCCTCTTTCTTTGGACCTTGAACAACTGGCTTGACCCAAGATGCAGCAAATATCTGCAGAGGGAAAAAAAAGCAGCTATTTCCCTTAAGTATCATCAGAGCTGGTAATAACAGATGTCAGTTTAAGTGAGTTAACAGGGTCATGGAACCATTTACATTTTCTTTGACATATGAGTTTTTGAAGTTCCATGTAGCTTTTAAACAAATGCACTTTGTAGTAGGAAAGAAGGGAAGAAAACTCCTACAACCTTTATACAAAGTAATAGATCTTTTAGTTAAGGGAGTTCAAAAATCTCACTCCTGTATGTTGGAAACGCTGTCCCCAACTACACGTAAATGAGCTGTCAAAGCACAGGAAGCAAACAAACTAGAATATATTGCAGACATAACAGTTGGTATTGTTTTTAATCTGAGCAGATATCAATGTTTCGGATATTAAATTTGATTTTTAAGCTGCTGTTTTTACTTTAAAATTTAATTTTATTGTTTTTCTTGGGAAGCTCTTCGATGCTACCGAATCAAATTTCCTGGCTTAAAAATAAAATAATAGTATCTCTCTCTTCTTGTCCTCAGACTCTGCTAATGCCTTGCATGTTGAATCTGTATGCTTCCTCGCTTGTGCATACTGATATTCATAAATATTCTGCAGGCACATTTCTTTCCCTCCCTTGTAATCTTCCTTTGTGTACACCTGTACAATCCCATTATTTTCATGCTATATCCTCTGCTATGCCTGTGCCGTGTTACTCAGGATAATGGCCATGCCATAGCAACATAGCTCAAAAAGCATTTTATTTATGAAAAAGAACTGTAAATCAGCTGTCTTTGGTCAGTGCTGAAATCACCATGAAAGTCTTAGACCTAAGAACATAAAAATATAATGCTAACAAAAGAATGTTAACTATTGTGTAGTTTATTCATGTCAACTCAATGCAATAAAACTACATTGGCAACCATAAAATGTTGCAAAAGTATAGTATGAAGAGATAACCCTCTGTTCTTTATTAATCAGAGACAAGAACATGCTACCTAATGGGGTTTCATTAGAAATTCCTAATCAATTTCTGGAATAGAAGGGGATTCAGTGAAAATTAAATCCTTAGCAAAATAAAAGACAGGAATTATCAAAAAGAACTTTAACTTCCATATATCACTGTGATTTGTCTCCATGAACCAAATACAATCACAAAAGAGAAATGGGTCTTAGGTAATCCACAGCTTCCTGCCAAACATTTTGCAGAAATCACTGGTCAAGTGCAAGATTTATGGGGAAAAAAAAAAAAAAGAAATCTTTTGCATCCCTGCCAGACAGATGGGAAGTGACTTTGTAGAATTATTATCTGACGTATCTTCCAAATCTTTTTTTTTTTTTTTTTTTTTTTAAGGGCTACCTGGTTCAGTCTTTGTAACTGTTAATAAAAACAACTCAAGCTTGAAATTTCAAAACTATATCAATACTTGCTGCCAACACACAGAAGTGAGGAATGTAAGTGTTATTCACAGCAGTGGAGTAACGAGGTAATGTAAAACCTCTCCTTTTTGTTCACACCCTGGCATTCCTCACATTTGAGGCCAGACTGTCATGGAAACAAATGCTGAGTCAGACACGGGAATGCTGCTGGCGCTTGCCATTGCCCACAGGGGCAAGTTGAACTAGCAGAAATTGCAGTAATCCCACTGTCTTTGATGGAATAACTATGCCTATATCTGGGCTTGCTGAGAGATTTTGGCCTAAAATATCTTAGAATTTATTTCTGTAGTCAAAGGATTCCTGAGATGGCTTCTAAAGCAGTCTAAGTTTTTTTTGTTTTTCTTTAACAACTGCAGCCATTTCCTAATATTTTAGTGTATCATGGCAGTGTTTTATCCGGAAGAGCTTTTCAGTTTTCCAGATGTCATGTGAAATATATATCTGTGTCCATGATCCAGACAGATTAGGAAGGTTCCGAAAATTGTACTCAGACCTCATTGGGGTAAACTGACATCATCCTATTGAACTTGCTGACTGCACCGTCTACAGTCAGGATGCTCAGAGCTGCCAACATGGGAGATATATGCCGTCATCTGCAAATTTTATACATCCTTTTATAAGCATGTAGGAAAAATCTGTCAGTATTTTGGGGAAAAATTGTGATTTAATTTTTTTCCTCCTTGAATTATAAGGAAGTTCAATAACTGACCTTCCTTTTGCTGAGAGTCTTCCTCCTCCCTCATAAGTGCTCTTCTTTCCAGCATGCCCTCCCCAAAACTCCTGAAGCATTTTTATGAGCTCTGTAACAAAAGATTGTTCTCATTCTTCCATATTCAAAATACATAATAACTACTGTCACAGGCTATGCTTCTAAGCCATTTAGTGAAATCCGTTTACCGATACATATATTTGATACATGAGAAACTTTACTTACTGGGTCACTTATACAAAGCTAGTACATTACATTTAATAGTTGTCTAGTACAGCTCCGCTTTGCAGCACCGTAAGCATTCTCAGGCTTTCTGTTTTATTGCAATGCACCCACATATAGGGTACGAAACATGAATCATTCTGACTTAGCACATTACTTTCCTGGGAGGAGAATTGAAAAATATTGCATCCATGTAAAACCAGAGCGAAAATGCAGGCACCACTATAGACAGTCCTTTCACTTAGTTGCAATCTGCCAAGGACCATTGGGCTAACATCTCTTTGCTAATCATCAATTTGGTTAAGTGCAAAGCTCTGCAATTTTGCAAGTCTTCAGATGTTGCGGGAGTGTTTTCACTTACCAAGACCAGACCTTGAGTAAATTATGGGGTACTTAATAATGGCAAATGACCAGCTTTATTTCTCATCCAGCTTTATGGATCATCATCAAACTACCACTAACAGAGAGAGGAGAGTAAGATCAAATTAATTGCAAAGTTTGTAGAAGACTTACTTATTATTCCTCATTTTCAGAGCTCCTGTATGACTGCCTACTGTATGAGTCAATATGCCCAGGCATGTTATGCATATATTTCTGCATTAAATTGATCCTTGTAAAACAATAGAATGAAACGCAAGAAAAGGAATCCCCTTACAGACTTTCCATGTGGAAAATTTTCAGGTCAGATATGTTTAAACACAAAAAATATCTGGTTTACACCTCCGCTTTTTCATTAAGTTCCAGACAACTGGGAAATCCACACACTTTGATGGCAGCATCACTGCAGGTAAATAAATCTAAACTACATCTTTTGTGATAGTCTTCATTGTGTATCAGAACAGTCATACTGGATCAAGAGTCCACCTAGCCTGGTAATGTCTCCAAAAGTGTTCACCTGTGGACTTATAAAGAAGAGGAGGCTGAGGGAAAGCAGGTATGATATTTCACCACTAATATTCTGGCTCCAGTTATTTTCAGAATTATTTTCTAAGTGCTTGTCCAGTCTGTCTGTGAAGCTACATAAATACTTTACAAATACAGCATCCTTCAGCAAAGACTTCCACAGTGATAAAACTTGTTGCATGAAGAACCACTTTGTTTTGTTTGCTTTGAAACTACTACTAGATTTTAGTAGTATAGGTGGTCCCTGTCTTGTACTGGAAGAAACATGAACAAATCGACCCTCTCTATGGCTCTCTACATTGTTTTGTAGATCTTTGTCATATCTGTTCTAAGTTTTCTCTTTTCCAAGCTGAGGAGGCCCAATCTTCCCCACTGTTCCTTGCACGAAAGCTGCTCTATACTTTTGTTCAACCTTGTTGCCTTTGTTCCTTTCTTCTATGATGACAGAGCACACAGATGAACCATTGACTCATCCAGTAGCATTATTATGTTTTTTGTTTCTCTATGTTTTTGGTTTCTTTTCCTAACAATTCCTGACATTAATTTGATTTTTTGATCACTGCCAAGATCTGAGCTGATGTTTTCATAGAATTACTGTATCGGTGAGATAAAAGAATTATAACCCTAGTTCAGTGTACTTTAAACCTGTGAGACTTTATTCAAAGTACTGATGTACTAAGCGGTTGTGATAATAACCACAGCGGCAGTTCAGTAGCCCTTTCATTGTTGAATTTAGCTGCCTTGTTTCAGTGACGAGACAGGAGACATTCAGCTGACAAAGGTTTACAGCAGCTCTGATCCTGTAGTCATCATGCCTGGCTGTACTCAGCTGTGGCTTTATGAAAGGGATAAGGAAGCATCAAACTTCCCGATTAACTAGGATACGGTGGGCTTCTAGGAGACATTTGTACAGTTGTGTGGCCTCCTCCTTTACAACTGCCCTAACTGCCTTCTCTGTATGAAGTCCCAAGAGCTAATTTCTGCCTCTTTGTCTGAGACACAGGAAAAAAACAACAGTACTTCTGGCATTATGAAACTCTTGCAGGTCTGTTGAAACAAAAGCTTAGTCAAAAATTGGGACTGAGGCTTAGAAGTTCAACCTAAAGGTTTCTGCTCTTGTGCTAACTGTTGTAAAATAGCCATGGTGACACATTAATGAGGCACAGGAAAGTATGTTTTGATATGACTAATTTCTGGATGTTGCAGAACCACTCTGGTAAAGTCACTGGCTTCCTATGTGCTGCAAAAGTTGGGGGTTTTGCTAGTGAAAAAATGTACTTATTCCAAAAATTGTCTCTCACCACTGAAACACTATGCCTGAATTCAATGTTACATCTGCACCAAACATCAGCCACAGTGGGAATATCTTCCATTTTGTGCTCACATATTTTTTGACTAATAGAGGCATAACTTTATGCTCTTTCCCAGAATCATTGGTCTTGTTCTTACATGAATTAGAATTGAGGAGCAAGGGTAAATGCTTGCTCTTGGTGTAAGAAAGAATGGAGCTAAGACCTGAACTCTGAATATTTCACCACCCTGCTTTCAGTTCCTCTTCATATGGCTCCTGCAGAGCTCCCAACACGAGCTTTTGGCAGGGATCCCCGTTCCCATGCACAGTGTATGCAATGTTATCACTCCTTATTAGATCCTGTTGATTCACTTGGGTTTCAAAGTAACTCAGGATGGATACTTGACAGCTTAAAGGGAGACCAGGGACACACTTTGACAAGTAAAGTGTAAATATTATAATACATGGTGTAAAGACTTTTATTCAGGTACAGAAAATACAGTCCTGGGAATATGAACTCTGAATAAGCAAAATATAGATGAAGGAAGAAAAAGTTCACAGTACTGTAAAAATAAAGTAACTGCAAAGAATAATTGCCATGCTCCTTGTTAATGCCAGCATTTAAATTGTGGGTGACTGCTTTCAAAGTAGTCTGAGAAACAGCAACAATGCCAGGTTGGATAGCTAGCTTTAAATGGCAAGCCAGAATAAGGTGTAGTTTGAGCAGAAGACCAAAGAGAAGGACTTAGAGCAATTGTATGCTATGTTGGCTACCAGCACAGGAAGCTACAGTAAAGGCAACCAAGTCAAAGTCACAGTGTAATTATTTAAAAACACAAATGAATACAGTATGTCCTTGCCTGGCATTCAGATGTGTCTATACACTCTGGAACTCAGGCTGGAAGTGAATTATTCCTATTAGCAGGAAAAGTAGAGAGAGAAGCCATAAAATGCTTTGCAGAGCTGGTTGTCTTTATCTTCATTAACGAATCTAGCCAACCCAGTGAATCTACTCCACTGTGTAAATGCTTCAGCAAACCATACAGGAAATGGAGGAGAAAGAGGGAAGAGAAACAAATGATGGAGTGGAAAATCTGCTGACGGCTGAATAGAGGTTTGTTTCCCACCCCTCCAGTTATATTAAAATATCAGTTGCTAGGTCTCTTGCATTGCTGAATAATTATTTTCTCCACAAAACTGTTTTAGATCAGAACTTTCACAGAATAAAAGGCCAGAAGGATTAATTCTAACAATCTGTACTAGCCTTCTGCAGAACCCAGGCCTAAAGATTTCTCTAAATTGACTTTTATTTCATGACTGTATGCAGAGACTCCTTAATGTATGCAGGACTCTGATACACTGAGACAACACTGGGTTTTGATTCTTTGTGGGCTTTATGGTCAACATGATTGTATGTACAGATATTGCTGATAAATAAACCTAAGCATAACCTAGCAAACAAACAGCAGAGACTGAGTCATACAATCTTCAAGCAACGATATTATGCTAATTGACTGTGATAGTAAAGATACAGGCTGCATCTTCACCTACTTTCTCCTGGTGTTACAACGAACCCTGGGTTCCTGATCCATCAGGCATTTAAGCAGGCACCTAATCAGACACACTAGCTCCTCTTTCTAAACCAAATGCCTAACTCTCCTTTGCATGGAAATAGGGGACCATTCCTGGGCATTACAGTATAGATGTAGCTACAGCAAATTTTGTTCGTGTTAGCATGTACCATAAGATATTTGTTTGGTTAGACTGTTGTCAGCAGTATCATGCATTTTCTGTTTATCCCAGAAGATTTGTTTGCAAACACTACCGAAAAAATCAGCCAAGTTTAATATACAGTATATTCTCCTAATGATATAACATACATCATCACGACAACTATTTCCCGCATGCCTAATTAGCATGCCCTTGTGGGCTTTAAAATCTTGCCAGTGCTGTTAAGCAACTGAAGGTTTGATATTTGCAACTCTTTCCTTTCCGAGCAGCGCTTGTGTGCGCACTCTCATTGACTTCAGGGAGACTGCTGTGAGTTATTCAGTGCAAATCAGGATTTTATCATGGGCATCTGCCATTCGACAATGTCAGGATCTGCAGAAGGCACACCGTTTTCTATGGTGGGCATAAATACAGTGAACATAAAATTGAAGAAAACTCAATTTGTCTTTGGTAAATTAGCACATATATAAGGTGCCAATGCTATAGTTAGTGCATTAACTCGTGTGCATTTTGGCAAAAGGCCAGGCGTGCAAGGTGCGGAGTTTCAGGCAGGTACATTATCTTGTCATATTCCACTCGACTATTTCAGATTCCAAATTTCCTCCTCATTTTTTTAAACTTCCATTTCCTCACTTTCCCTGCCCTGTAAAACTTCTTGTAGTTAGGATATGTGAACAATTTGTTTTCCAAAGGCTCCAAAATGCCACGTTCACTTCCAAGCCTATGTCTCTCCTCAGACAGCAGTGCAGTGCAACGCTGCCAAATCCAAACTTGCGGGCTAGATGCCTTGTTTAACAAAAGTAACCTGAAACTCTGTAAGCTTTGTATAATGCTAACATCTGCATTTATTCAACTGCAAATTATATGCACGAGGCCAGCTCCTAGCTGGTGTAAACAAGTAAAGATTCTCTGAAGTCAGTGAGGATTGCCTCCACTTATGCAAGCTAAACATATGGTATACATTCATTAGTTCACTTCCCTTACGCGAAGTTGGTCAGATTGCGAGTGAGGTATTCATTCACAGACTACTCTTACATATTCTTTTTCTAAAAGTTAAAACCCTAAATTATAAATTCAAAATATATATCATGGGGCCTATGTATCTGGGCTCAGATCAGGGATGTGCTGAGGCAGTTTCATTTGGTAAAAATGATTCTTGAAATTATCACTGATTCTTAAATTTCCCATTTAAAAAATGAATTCCCAAAAGTTCAACTTTCTGCTGCAGCTGTCTATTTGTACAAAAATTGGACAACCTCCTTTTCCTCTCCTCCATGCCGCTTAGTCTTGGATGCAGAAATCCTCTCTTGCGGTGTGGGGAGAGAAAACCCTATTTTCTCCCTGTCCCACATCCTGACCTTAACTTTACCTCATGGCCACCAGACCATGCCCAGATTCAGCTAAAACCTGGCATGGCACTCCTGGCATGCAGCCAAGGAAGAGCACATGGAAACAGAAAACAGAAAAGCCCAAGGGGGATGGATCAAACAGCAGTCTGCACTGCATAAGAGGGACGGAAGTAGAGAAGACTGGGCCAGCTTCT
Source organism: Apteryx rowi (assembly GCF_003343035.1). Classification (NCBI taxonomy): domain Eukaryota; kingdom Metazoa; phylum Chordata; class Aves; order Apterygiformes; family Apterygidae; genus Apteryx; species Apteryx rowi. The sequence continues at coordinate 500,435 of NW_020449219.1, read as the reverse complement.
GCTTGCAGGAGCACGCTGACAGGAGGGAGGCAACGGCTGCAAAACCGAGGTAAGGAAACTCCAGCTGGACGCGAGGAAACTCTTCACTGCGAGAGTGCTCTGGCACAGGAGCAGGTTGCCCAGAGGCTGCAGAATCTGAGTCTTTGGCGATTTGCAAAACCGGACTGGATAAGGAGCAATCTGATCTAACTTTGAAGTTGGATTTAACTTCAAAGCTGGTCCTGCTTTGAGCAGAGGTTTGAACGAGATGGCCTCCTGGAAACCCTTCCAACCAAAACCCTTCCGTCTTTCTGAGATTCAGCTCACTTTTCAGGCGCCATCAGTGCAGAAAGCAGGAAATTCTAGTGGCTGCAGCTGGGTAACGCTGCATTAACACAACGTTAATTTGCAACAAAACTGATGTGCTCCTTTACGATTGCATTATAATTTTTCTCATTGCAGCTCACCCCTCCCCAACGGATGCCAAACTAAGTTTTCTCTGATTCTCTGACAAAATCTAGAATTTAGGCAGATAAGAAGAATGAGAAAATACTTTCAGCTGTTTGCTATAGAATATGACTTTCCTGACCCACCAGCTTCGATATCTTGGAAGATTTTTCTGTTTCATCCTCAGAGAGAAATTTCTTAAGTAAAATATAGACTTTTGATTACAGTGACATGACACTACTACAAAATATGGAACATTTTAGTAGCTGGGTTTGTCTGAACGTATTAAATAACAAAGTATTTGGGTTTTTTTGATACTAAAGATTAAAAAATAAAGTTTTTATGGGTCATTCTATTTTGACATATACTAAAAATCTATAAATGTTACTAAAACATACTCTATATTTCTAACTTCTCTAGAGCTTATGATAACTAGACATTAGATTTGTAAATTTCTGCACAAACTGTACTTAACTTTTTTACTCTGGATTCCCCCCAATGCTATTATTTGCAGTTTATCTTTTATAGATACTAGAAAAGATATCCCCAAAAAGGGAATGAAATGGTAAAAGGAAATCCAAAGTTAATTTTCTTTTGTTTTTCTCATGCTACTACATCCTACATTAAAAAAAAAAGAAAAACTACTTCTGTTTGGAATATTTGGAAGGATATCTGGGAATATAATGTATAAAAATATACACTGAAAGCAGCTAATCTGTGTACACATTTTCTGTTCCTGATAAGAAGTTACTAAACCCATGTATGGAAATCATGTTACTCACTTATTGTGATTGTTCAAAGGCGACATAAAAAATAAAATTAAAAAATAAATCATTCTCTTTTGATTGCAATTTACATCCGTTTGCACCTGTGTAAACCACCAAATAAGGTGTGAAATGGTTAACAGCTAGGACCAAAATACCTCCTCACTAGTAAAGATACTTTTAAAAGATTATGGTCAAAAATTAGTTTCTAGCACAGGAAAAGAAAATTAGCATCTTCAAATATATACAAAGTGAACATGTATTTTAACAGCAACTAAGAAATCAACATCTTCTCTAAGACGTAAATAGAGTCTGACAACCTATTTGTAATGAAAAAAGTATTCAGCAACTTGAACCCCATTTTCTTTTCATGCAACTTTTGTGAATAGTCTTGCTTTTCAAAAATGTCTTCATGATCCAAACCTGTTTTAACCAGTCGTTACCCAAGGATGAAGATAAGCTGGAGTGAGTCCTGAGGCCATTTGAGGTGGCTCACAAATATTCATTTGCACTTTAAAAGAATATTTTCGCATATCAGAATTGTTCTTTGAATGCTTACCAACAGATTTTGAAAGATTAAAAAAATACTCTGGGTAAATGTTCTTTTTCTGTAATATCCCTTTTCATTTTAACTAGATTGCTAAACTCATGCCTCTTCTTGATTTGAAAGGATGCCTTATCCAAGTACAGTAGGTGTGTGACACTGTCTCAGACAAGGTAGTTTTGTACAACATCAAAAGCAAAGCTATGTTCTGATGCTACTGAATTTTGCTGAAGGCAGCCTAAAAGCTCTTCAATGTTTGCTTTGAGCTATGTAATGCATTAGTTTTAAGATTCCACCTAAAGGCAATATAGCATCAGGTGAAGTACAGATGTTGAGAAGCAGATCCTTTCTGAAAAGTTAACTATTCAAATAGAGAAACTAGTGAAAGCATGTGGCAGTGGCATCCTGTTGCCTCCTTTAATATGGGAGGTAAAGTCGTGGCTCATAGGAATTACCAAGGTCACAGAAGAAACTTAGAGCAGAGTTGTGCACCTAGTTCGGTTTCAGATGGAAAAAAAAAAAAATTGCTTGGTTCTTTATACAGTCCCTACAGCAGTGAATAGAAAATACCTCATTTGCATCTCATTTGGTCTAAAACCAAGACCAAACTCAATATAACTTTTGTCTGAAAGGCAGGCAGAATGGTAAACCTGTCTATAAGTTTGAAGCACGTAGAAGGCTGTAGCTTCCCTTCAGAGTGATGCCACAAAAGAGACTGAAGGAAAGCGTATCTGTTGGCATATGGAAACCAATGACTCCTTAAGTGATAACAGACATTTTCTTCTAAGAGAGAAAATGTAATAGCTCTTTCTTACCTGACTACCCTGCTTGTTTTCAAAGACGGTTCTAGTTAACTGCCTAAAATGACATTTCATGAAGCAGTTGTGTGTTTAAAGGAACTGGCAAAGGGCTGAAAAAACCTGAGACCTGTACATAATGCATTCTCAGAAAGCATAATATTTGTGCTAAAGACAGAACTAAAACAACAGAAAACTATCTTATTTATTTATTATTAAAGATAATATGAGCCTGCTCCTAACAAAAAGGAGAAAATTGCCTGGCAGAAGCATCCTTACTCCCAAATGAGTACAAAATACTACTGTATGCCTACATTCACTCGAATCTTAAGGATATGTTAGATGTGGATGGAAGCGCCTGCCTTTCCGCCTGCCAGAGAATTCGTTGCACCTAAAAGGCATGACAGAGTCATAAGTATAATTTCCTATTAGGGACTATTATTTTCCAGTTGTTCACATGTAACTGCAAACTTCCATTTTCCATCCATTGCTTGAGATCTCCAGGTAATAATCATAATAATGACAATGATACAAAATTTGCAGAAAAACAGGAAGAGTTTTGGAGGAGCAGCAGTTGGTATGTTTGACAAAATTTGCATGATTTTGTCCAGGCATGTAAGTGGATCCACAAGTCATTCCACAAGTGGAATGATCAGTTTAAACTGAATGATTCTTCTGGATGGTAATTGATTATTGCACCTAGGTATCTTTATACATTTATTAAATATTAAGATACACAGAGTAAAACAGGGACAATTGCTGCTTGAGACACCTTCTACATGCGGTCCTGAATTTGTCTCTGTGTTCAGAGACAAATGAAGCGCAGAACTGAGGCTTTCACATTTATGGTCTTTCAGTGCTCCGAAAGCCCTATATAGTGTGGGTTTTTTTTATTTATTGTTAACAACTTTTCTTGTTCCAGAATGAAGAATTTCTGTCTTTCTGGGAAACAATCCAACATTCACCAACATTAGCAGAAGTCACTACAGCATGTTTTGGGATCTAACTTTTACTCCGAATTTTTTGGTGGGGACGGGAAAAAAGACAACTCTTTTCCATCCCAAAGGTTTGTCGGATCAATATTTGGAGATGGCATATATACTCCTCCTATCTCACAGCCTACACTCCTCCACTCCCTCAACACCTTGGAGGAGCCTGGCGGTTAGACAACTCACCCAAAAAGTTAGAGGGTCAGATTTAAGCTTAATTTTTTGTGATTCACAGTAGGAAATTAAGAAATCATCTTCTTTTTCCCACATATGCTCTCCCTTTTCTTTAGCCCTTTTCTCATAAAAAAACTTTTAAAAGTTTCAGTTTTGCTGTCTCACTGTTTGTTTCAAAGACAGGACTTGAAGGTATCTTTAAGTTCTCTGTGCCAATGAGAGTTAAACAAGTGCCTAACGTTAACTTTGCCTAGGCCTACTTTCTGAATTGCATCCATAGGTCAAACCACCAACTTTTGGCTTTGCCTGCTTCTGTGGTAATTTCTAAACTGCAAAAACAGTTCTTTGCCTCTTCTTTGGTTTTCCCTTGTATTTTCAGACCATCTAGTAAGCAAGTGCAAGCTAATGAGCTATGCCTGCCCCAGTAACTCATTTAAGGTATTTCTAATTACAGAGGCATTCATATTTTTTACTCCTTTGGTGCATGAATGTAAAGAACTGTCATTTTTTAAAATATATATTCTTATGGTGAGGTGCATTTTATATTCAAAGTGCATGAATAATGCCCTCTTATGGCAAAATTTAGGGATTCCCCAAAATTTAGCTGGTCTAAGATCATTTATATTATGAATGCATGTTGAGGAAAAAAAAAAAAAAGACCACTTATCCTGGCAGGAAAAAAAAAAAAGAAAAAGAAAAATATACTGTGCATGGCATTACAGTCATAACCAGTAATACTAACAATTTTTTCTTTACACCTCCTCCATTTCTGTGACATTTGAGAGGAAAATCTAGTTTTGGAAGTACTTTGAACAATTAGGATAAGAAACTCATTTGAGAACACTTTGATCAGTGTCATTTGTCAATAGCTATATTAAACTGTGTATATACAATGGAAATAGGAAGGAATATATGAATATACTAATAGGCATTGACAACAAAGGGTTATCACTGATTTCCTTAAGTGTTCATAATGTAAGTAAACTACAAGGAATAAACAGGCAGCATTGTGGTGAAATATTACTGAAAATGTTTATATCAAATTTCACAATTCCTCTGCAGTCATTATGATAACTTTTATTACTTCATACAAATTTAAGTGTTTTAAGTGTAAGCAATAGCAAATAAAAGCCCTTAAAAATTTTGTATCTGTTTATGCTTTTCTTTTGCCTTTTCTTCTCCCTAATTGACAATGAATTAATTGATTTAAAGTTACAAAGGTGTAATTGTGGAGAAGATACTGTGTTCTGGCTGCCAGCCAAAATATAGATTTTTTTTTGTTTTCTTGGCTTGAAACAAACTACTGCTAACAGATTCAAATAAAGATTCAATTAACAGCTGCTCTGGAGAGAGACAGATAAAAAAAATGATAAATATTTAATGGAGCGTTTATGTTGTGAGAGAAAAAATTAAATGTAGACTCACTTTGAATTGTGGTTCTTTCAACATGAAGCCAAGAAAAAGTTAAAGCAATAGAAACTTTTCAGTATCAGAGAAAACTCTGAGACTTAATTCAGAATCTTAGATTATCTGATGCTCTATTTCTTATGCATCAGGTGCTTCCATGAAGTCTGTGCTAACTTTGAGTGGGCAATTAATGCAAAAATAGGCATAAAGTATACTTTTAACCCATTTAATCAATAAATAGGTAGCTCAGATTCTGTGACTACTTCTCAGTCCTTCTTTAACTAATAAAATTCAATATTAAGCTGAAAACTCAATGCTATTTTACATTAGATTATATCCTGACTGCCTTGGGGCCCCAGAAATGGGCAAAGAATTCAGCAGACTCTCCAACTCCAAAGAGCATACATTGACTTCACAGGCTTTCACTATCCCAGCCAAGTGTTTGCTCATCCTTTTTATGCAATACATTCTAATGAATACAATAGGGTGGCTTTTGAGAAGCAGGGATTTGATGATTGAAATATGATAACTTATTATAATGCAAAAAGCATTTCTTGAAGAGCCATTCAAAACATCTATTGCACTAACGGCAAAAAAAAAAAAAAAAAAAGCAAAAAGCATGGGCACTTGTCCCTATGAATTACGAGCATTTAAAGGCCTTGTATGAAAGAGTGTGAGAAATGAAGTAGAGGGTTCATAGGAACAAAAATTCATCACAAAATAGAATAAAGTCAGAGCTTCAATTTTGTCTTATTCAGGACTTTATAAGAATGCAGAGGGAGCTATATAATAAAACAAAGTGATAAAGTGATAGTTAAAACATCAATACAACACCATTTGTACCATGCTGATTCTAGAGACAAACCTCGATTCATAGCAGACAATATAACAGCATCTTTAAGAAATGTGAAATGATACTTTAGTGGAGACAAGACTTTCTTAATACTGAGCTAAAATTATTGTAACAAATCAGAATACTATAGAATCTCAATGTTTTCCACCTCTTTCATTAAGGGGTACTTTGGATTTACATGAGAATTACCACTGTTTGGTTTCTGCTACTTCAACTTCTTAAAGAAAAGGTACGAGTGGAAGAATGGTCATAATGGGTTAGCTGACAGATCTAACTTAAAAACCTGACTCCAATGATAATTAGGTTGTAATACAAAAGGATGAAGCTTGATGAGTAGGAGAAGGGATCATTTCTAGTGCCTGTTCTGTTCCTTTGTGTCCTCTGGTCAACACACACAGATTTCTTGACAGTTTCATGAAATTGTGGGCATTATTCAGAATGTTCCACGTTGCTCCACTTGGCATGCATGGTTTAATTTTATGATCTTTTTCATTAGCTTTGCTCTTTTTCCATCTGGACACATGCAATCTCCAACTTTATTTTCTTCAGTATGAGAAAAGCTTTCTTAGGGAAAGCAATAAGGCAGTGGCCAACAGGAGATGTCTGGGGAAGAACAAGGCATATAGAGAGTGATCCTTCTGTAGTACGTCCTCCAAGCTTCTCTTCACAAACAACAGCTTGCAGAACCCAGACAATATGCAGCGAGCAATTATCTGATAAATACCATCAGTAAAGCTTAGTCTGTACTTACAGAGAACAAAATAAATCACAGACTGCAAGGTATGCAGTTGCTACCCTACATTTAAACATGAAGGATGGTGGGAAACAGGATTGCACTAGTATAGATCTGGGACCAAACTGGGAATGGGCAGCCTAGAAGTAGGCTTCTAGGAGTATATTTCAAACCTAAAATGAATTAAAAAAAAATCATGATTTTTTTCTGCAGAACAGTGATTGACATAATGCTTTATAAACATCGCAATAGCTGAATCTTAAGTAAAAGTTACCTTTTCAAACTCTTCTTCAAACAGAGTAAGAGTACCACCTTGAGTGTTGCTGAGCCCTGTAGCACATAGATCAATCACCACCAGGCTGGAGACTGGCACATCACACTGGAAACACCCTGTTATGTCACTGCCCTCTCTATCCTACACTCCTCTCCCCTTCTAGCTCTATTTGTCTGTTCGGATTAGTAGCTCCTCCATAACAGCTCTTGCTTACCTTCCCTGTGCGTTTTTAAAGCTCCTTGCACAATGGGACTTTAATTCCAAGTACTTCCAATACACAAATAACATATTAAAGTGCATGCTGTATACACTTGTGCTATCTTATATTTATAGCCTGTTTGACCTGAAGCCATCCTTGATGTGTCAAGGACAATGCCTTTTCTTCAAGTCTTCCTTAGACATTCTTCTTAATCTACTCGCAAAGTAACGATGATTTGTTTAATTTGCTAAAAACTCAAAACCAGCTTTGTGTAAGCAGACCTCCACTGGCTTTGGTTGTATCACTGACTTCATGTGATTGCACCAGCTAAAAGGTGGAAAATCTGACCAAAATACCGTGCTTCTCCTAGAAGTGGTTGCCTCTACTGAAGGGCTGGTAGCATACCAGAGTGAGCTTACATCTTCTGTACAGACACAGAAGCTCTTTTTTTAATTTCTGCACAATTATCATCAATCTGTTCAATGACAGAGCTCACTGTGAAGTGCTGGCACACTGACTTCCAGGGAAGCCATTCAGAGCTGGGTGTATTTGACTGGAGACAACTAGAGTTTTATCACACAAAGATCATAATGTTTTCCTCCAGTCCCATATAGCTAATAATGCTTAATTAACATGGTTACACTGACTCTGTTCCTCAGCATCATATCTCCACTGTGCTGTGAAAAAGCATATTTTCCCCTGGAAATGGTCTTTCATACAGCCCAAAATAGTAAAAAAAAAAAAATAATCTGGTGAATTCAGTTTTATGACTTACTATTAGCTACATGTCAGCAGTTTTATATGGCTCTGACTTTGGTCATGAAGCTCCACTGCTCCTGAGCAGTCCTTATTTGACCCATGGCCCATTGACCAGCTGAGGTCCTTGGACACAGTGTGCCCTATGCCATCTCTGACCACACAGCAGTATTGACCACCTCCTGTAATCTTTGGACTATTCACTGTGAATAAGAAAATAAATTGTTATTTATTTTAGCACACCTTCAAGACAAAAGCCCAATAGCTTCCCCACCACGAACAGGTGATATATTTCACACTTTTCCCAGTTCTTGTAACTGTGGAAGAAAAAGAAGAAGCCGAGACCAGTTAATTGGATTACCAAATTACCTTATATTTCTATAAGGGGATCTGACACTCAAACGAGCAGGGAGGAAAGAGAAGCTAACACCATCTTCTCTTATCACTTCTAATCTGGACACTTACTCTATATGTTATTTCTTTCCTTTTTTTAAGCAAGGAATGGATTACATTTGATGCTCACTTTATCTTGTCTTTGTGACATTTTTAGCATAGCTATTATTTGATCTTGTTTCAATCGTGCTTGTGTTTAAACCAGAAATTACTAAACCTCTTGATCTTCTTAATGGTTAGTTGCTGCCAATACAGTGAAATTATTTGATCCAATTTCACCATGCCATTTTCATCCTTCCACCCATGTCTCAGCAGGTTCCTCTCTTGCTCTTCTACCTTCTTCATCCAACTTTTGGTTTCTTATCTCCCTCTTTTAAAGCTGTTTTCCTTCTGCTCCTATTTTTTCTATAATCTGATCACTTCTTCAGGAGCTGAAAATCTAAGTGGGAAGGAAAAAAAAAAAAGAACAAAACAAAAGATGAGATGGTGGAGTTCAGGATCCTGCAAGGAGGCAGCAGGGCACCAAGTAGGATCGCAACCCTGGACTTCAGGAGAGCAAACTTTGGCCTCTTCAGGGACCTACTTGGAGGAATCCCATGGGTGAGGGCCCTAGAAGGAAGAAGTGTTCAAGAGAGCTGGTTAATATTCAAACATCACTTCCTCCAGGCTCAAGAGCGGTGCATCCCTATGAGTAGGAAGTCAAGCAAAGGAGGCAGGAGACCTGCATG
>NW_020449219.1:486165-489683 GCF_003343035.1 Apteryx rowi | reverse complement strand
AGTCTCCTTCTCTGGAGATATTCAAAACGCGCCTGGATGCAATCCTGTGCAATGTGCTCTAGGTGACCCTGCTTGAGCAGGGGGGTTGGACTAGATGATCTCCAGAGGTCCCTTCCAACCTCAGTGATTCTGTGATTCTGTGATTCTGTGAAAACAAACCCCAAAACAAAATGCTGAGTAAAAGATCAAACGCACTCTTGCCTTCCCCTTCCACTGCTTCTTTTCTCATTCATGATTTCGTGTAGTGTTTTAGGTCAAAAGTTAGGCCAGAGTCCATTAGAATGATTTGTATGGATAACAAGCAAACACCATGCATAGAAACAACAAAATAAGCATCTGTTTGTTTTTGGCCAGGGGTATTTGCCTTCTCTGCTCACATTGTGGGAGTCTCAGATTCTGAGTCTGAGACAAAGAGCCTGACTCCAGTCCTACCACACGGAGTTAAGTGCAACCTGGAGTAACTGTTCTTCATTATAAATCTCATATGCATAGTTCATCAGAACTAAAAACAAATTGCAAAACACCTTGTATGCTTTGTGTAATATATGAATAATTAAAAATGGTCTGCAAAGTTGAGTCCAGCCTATTTGTCCTCATCTATCTCCATGTTAGCCTGTAAAATATACAGCCTGGAAAGCAAGTGTCTTGCATACTTTTCATTTCACTCATAGGGCTGATTCATGCCAGTAAATACTGAAACCCCACCTCATAGTTTGGAAAAGTAATTTCCATTCCATTACTTTTGCTCGAAGCTAATCCATGCTATTACAAAACATCTAAAGTAAAACTTTAACCATTCCACTTAGCCCAGCTGTGAAGTTCAAACTGTTTTCTAAAGTTAATTATCCTGCTCTAACCTGCACATACGCACATATTAAAAACAAATAAATCAATATGGCTCACTGCATGTTTCAATTTGCTTTGTGTTTTTAAAATTAGCATAGTCTTGCTTTGCCTAACAGATATATGAGTATGACGTTATCTTACAGATTAAAGTTTTGTATTTGTCTTTGTAGTTCCTTTGCTAGTTTATAAACTTGAAGACCTTGAGGGAGTGTCAGAAATCCCCATAATTTTCCTCACTGCTCCATTTTACCTTTTTATTTCTCATGGAGCTAATACATGTGGAAAAGAAATGCAGATAGCCAGATGGCTCCCTAGTGTCCATATATACAAAAGCACTGACAGACACAAGTGACTTTAACTAAAGCTGATGCTGATTTATGCTTGAGCATATTCTTTTGTTGTCTTTTTCTCATGCTATATTACTAGGAGTGTGTGTTTGTGATCCCACCTGGAAGAATTTTTTTCTGAATTTTAAGAAGGAAAAGCAGATTTTTTTTTAATTATGTGAAAAAATTTGAGGAGGAAAATTAGAATTGTCATCAACATTTTTAGAGTTAGCATTTCATGGCAACATTCTTCTTTTTCTTTGACTCGCATTGCCACTTATTAAACTTCTCCTAAAAGAGAGGTTATTTCATATTTTGTTCTGTGGCTTTCTGTGTGCTCTGCTCTGAATCACCCCGCAAGATCACAGCAAGAGAGAGAATACTGAATTAGCTGATTCACTTGTGTTGTTTGGTGTGGTGATCTCTAATTGCACTTATTTGTGGGGATTTTCCAAAGCAGACAAGTGACTTCTCCTTTTGCCAGGACGATGTTGTCAGACTTTGAGGCTTATGAACGTTACCACATTTCAAGGATGAGCAGCATTATGGTCACAGTCACACTAACCGGTCATTGAATGAAGAAGCTTTCTGACGGCTTAGTTTAATTGCTGTTTATGACAGCAAATGTTCATGTATTTCTGTGCAGTTTTGTCGTGTCAAGGAGGAGAGCTGGAACAGCACCAATATTTTTAAGGACTCCTATTCTGGAGAGTTTAGTTTGTCTGGTGGCATCAGCTAATTCATCCTCAGGATATGATGTGAAGTAGGTCAAGCTTTTCAAAAACCTGTACTCACTTCTTCTCTGGAAAAATCAATAGCAAATCTGATGTTTGATTTCAGAGGAAGGCATGTCCCACACTTTTATATTCTCACTATTATAAGTGCCTTATAATATGGGAACTTCTAATTTGAAGAAACCACTAACTTTGCTAGGCTGGCGCTGAAGCTTGGGTGAGAAACTGCCTCTGAAATGTGTGTAACCCTAACTCACGTAGATGACCTTTTACACAAACCGGCCTATAGACACAGGCCATAAAGATATCCACATAGACAGAAAAAACTAAAGTGTACTGTATTCAGACTACTCCCTGCTCTCTGCCCAAACCATTAGTATTACTGACTGCTCTGGTGCCAAGCAAATGGCTGGAGTGTATAATAGCTGGAAACAAAATTTGAACTTGAATGTGTGTACTGATTCCTTGCGGGTACTTGTTTACCTGTTCACATACCTCAGCTGCGGCACGTGGCTGCTGGAGCACCACGAGACACGCTCCCTCGAGGCACTGCTGTGACGGGACCGTGCTGTGCAGCCTGCACTGCCTCGGCTGGATCACACAGCGCCTTCACCTGCAGAAATGGAAACCTCAATCCAGAAGTTTGCACCTAACAGGTCAGACCAGAACACAGCATACTCACAAGACAGCTCGGGAAACTCTTTGCACAAACCTTGTCTGCTAAGCAACCCAAAGCCCAGATGCTGTCATCTGGAATATCCTATTGGCTTTAATGGAGCTGTGCTGCAGTTCACCAGCTTTAATCCCGGTCCATGTTTTCTGGATAAAATTTTCAATACAATCTGACTGCTGTGAGAGCACAAGTCTCACCAAAAGTGGAAACTTTGCTAATAGCTCAGTACCTTGGGCAACGCTGAGGTGGAGCAAAAGTAGCTCCTAGTCTTCTAAACCGCAAAAGTGCTTTTGAAAGCTTCTGAAAAAAGAAAAATGGAAAAATTAAAAGTGAAAAAACAGGAGACTGAACTGCGACTCTAACTGCTGCTCTAATACTCCTTAATTCTTCACTCATTTTCTTTTAAAGTTTCAAAGACAAGAAATAATCCCCCTCCCCCCCCCCAAAGGAAAACACAACAAAACAAACCAAAACCAAAGCCACCCTCCTCTGTCCGGGGGTCGGTGCGACCCGATTTCCTTCTAACCGGAGACCTGCATCTTTCCCTCTCTTCACAGTGACACCTACCGGCCTCCCCCGAAAGCTCCCCGCTCCCCCTCACCCGGCCCCCCCCGCGGCCCGACAACCCCGCACCCCGGGGCCCGGCTCCCCCCGGGGCCCGACAACCCCGCACCCCGGCTTCCCCCGGGGCCCGACAACCCCGCACCTCGGCTCCCCCCGGGGCCCGACAACCCCGCACCCCGGGGCCCGGCTCCCCCCGGGGCCCGACAACCCCGCACCTCGGCTCCCCCCGGGGTGCTGAGCGGTGCCCGGCCCCGGCGCCCCCCGCCCCGCCCCGCCGCGGCCCTCACGTCCCGTCGGCCATATAAGCGGCGGCCGCGGCGCCGATCTTCCCCGGACGTTCGTCGCCGGTGCGCAGCTGGGCGCCATGTTCGCCGT